>NW_024868131.1:185408-521652 GCF_013358625.1 Macadamia integrifolia
ATGGTTCTATGGCTAGGAGGAGCAAAGCCAACACATACACTAGCCATGAACCTTGGGGGAAAGGGATAGCAATAATGTAACGACTGAAATTAAAATCCTAAATTAAGAAAGAAATGGTAGTCAGAAGAGGGAATGAGAGGGGGGAGAGAAGACTACTGAAGGAGCCTACTTACTTGAATCAATGCTTGAACTTGAAAGCTTGAGTGATTTGAGATACTACCAGTACTAAAAACCAGATCTGGAATAAACTAAATCTGAAATTTCTAGTACTAGAGAAAACAAATCTTAAAAAAAAAAAACTGAACTTGAAAAAAAAAGATGCTTCACGGCTCGTGATTTTGTCACCTAGATCTAAGCCTAGAACTATAACTTTAAAAATTACAACTCAATTACATAAATCATGAACATAAAAGACTGAATAAGAATAAAAGAGTGCTTGCATTAATTGACATAAACAACTATTACAAAAGTGATTAAAGGAAAAATAGAGAAGAACTAAAACTTAAGAGTGAGAGAGGGAGAGAGAGAAGAAAACTAAGCATAAACTATAGGGTTTTTTTCTTGCCTCCTTCCTTCTACAAGTTTTCTTTAAGATAAGAAAGAAAATAAAATTAAATTAAATCTTGGTAAAAATCTTCATTTTCTGAGATATTGTGTGAGGAAAGAGAGAATCTGTTTCCAAAATTAACAAATTCTATTCTTTCCTTACAATATTCACCAATATCTTGCAATCTTGATTAAATCAGAAAGGAATCTCTGCATAGCATCTTCAAGATCTTATGAGGTGGTAAGAAGAGAAAATAATCTTCAGGATTTTGTAGGAGAGAGGATGTGGTACCAATGAGTGGGTCCCACCTTTGGACTGGTTCTTGATTCACTTTAAGCACTTTCTATTGTAGACTTGGAAACTAAAAAAAACAAGAAAAATAAAAGTAGTACTATCCAAAGTGAGGCAAAATGTACACTTATATCCCTAAGATTTCACACATTATTGTGCTCATCAATCACCCCCTTTTTTCAATTGCTTTACCACTTCCATTAGAACAAGTGGTGCACCACGTCTGGAAGTTCGGGGAACATAGCGAGCTATCATGCAAAGTAGATAAGCATCCTGTGATCTTTGTTGATGGATTCCTCCCAATGATAGATACTTAGCGAAGATCTTAGCCACTTTCAGAATGTCAATCTTCCCATATCTAACGAATTGCTTCACTCCCTCCTTCCATCCGAAGAAATCATGAATTTCCTCTGAGTAATCTTTCTTCAACGATGGTTGTATTAACCTACCCTTGGGTGGAGATAGCATACAAACTTGGAATTCTTCGAGAGTCGGGCAGATCTCAATTAATCCAAACTGAAACACATGAAGATTGGTTTCCTAGTGTTGAGGCGCTTGTTAGAGTACATGGTGATGTAGATTTACACACTAGATCCGACTGAGCATCGACATATTCACAGATTCTAGCAGTCTTGGTGCCCTCATGTTGATGTCCAAGGCCCATTTTTCTCAACATTTCATCCAATGAATCCATGACTTTTCCTGCAGCCATCACAAACAAAAGGGAAGGCGGTGATTTACCAAGTATCACTCATTAGCTATTGACACAACCAAACCTTCACCATTGTTGCATCAAACACTTTCTTTTTGACTACTCAATGATGGGGAATGAATTGGCCTTGACATACTGGTGCTAGGTGGCGACTTTTGGGGGATGGAATTTTAGATAAGAATTTGGAGGACTATAGACGGATGACGGATGTCTAATGGCCTTGCATACCAAATGGCGATTCTTGGGGGACACAAGCTATGATGATCTCTTGGATACTTTGATTGTTAATCTAGGAACTAATTTATTGCCTTGAGATGGTTGAGACCGCACTTGCACATGTCAAGTTGCCTACGTATCCCTTGAGAGGAATCAAGTCTAACGTAGTTTGGGCTATTCACCCTATTAGACATAATATTTCTTGAGTTGATCCATGTTGACCAATCCGGATATATCTTCGCCGTTGTGGTCAATGAGTTTCACAGCCTTGCCAGGTAGAATCTTTTTGACAGTGAATGGGCCACTCCAGTTGGGCCTGAATTTCCCTCTTGGGTCAAGAATTGGGGCTCTTTGTTCTCAAAGAACAAGTTCACTCTCTTCTATGTGACGGGGCTTCACATTCTTGTTGAAGGCCCTTGCCATTCTTAGTTATTTTTTTAGGTTGTCCATGGCTTTCATACACCTTTCGTCAAGAAAGTTGAGCTCGTCATGTCTGGCCTTCACCCATTCTCCTTCAGGTAACTAACTATCAAGAAGCACCCTTAGGAATGATACTAGGATTTCTACCGGCAGAACCGCCTCAACCCTATATACCAATGAAAAAGGGGTTGCCCCCGTCGTGGATCGTACAGAAGTCCGATATGCCCACAAAGCCAATGGTAGCTTATCCGCCCAGTCCTTGTGTGTCTCAGCCATTTTCTGTAAGACCACCTTGATATTCTTATTAGCTGCTTCTATTGCCCTATTGGTCTGTGGCCTGTAAGTGGTAGAGCGATGCCTTTTGATACTGAACTTCGTGCAAATTGTCGGTTTTGCCCCAGAAATGGGGTCCCTGGTCCGATATCAACTCTTGAGGTACTCTATATCGGGAAATGATTTTTTCTTGGATGAATTTTGGCACCTTAGCAGATATGAGGACTGCATATGACTGAGCTTCCACCCACTTGGTAAAGTAATCAATGGCTACCAAGATGAACTTGTGGCTATTGGATGCGTTAGGGTTGATCTTCCTAATGATATCAGTGCCCCAAGTAGAGAATGGCCAGGGAGAACTGAGTGAGTGCAATTCCGTTGGCGAAATATGTATGATATTGGCAAATATCTGACATTTGTGACATTTCTTGACAAAACTTACGCAGTCTGCTTCCATTGTGTTCCAATAGTATCCCAGCCCTAAGAATCTTCTTAGCAAGCATCTTGGCATTCATATGGGGTCCATAGAGGCCTTAATGAATTTCCTCCATGATGGTGGTATCTTGTTCTTCATCCACATAGCAACTGTATTCCATGATAGGACCTCTTGTATAAGTCTTCTCGAAGGATAAACTAGGTGGCTTATCTTCTCTGAAATTTCTTTTCTCTTTCTGTGGCTTCAACTGGGTATTTTCTTTCACTGATAAAATCCACAATATGAGCGAACCAAGACCGACCATCTATGGTGAGAGAGTTCACCAAGTTTTGATAAATGGGTCTACTTCTTTGTTCCACTAAGAATGGTTAGACTCTAGCCATAGGGTTGTATTCTACCATGGAAGCCAAGGTTGCAAGGGCATCGGCAAACCGGTTGTTATCCCTTTGGAAGTATTCAAACGAGATCTTCTCAAAGTGTCCAATCACTTCCTCCAGATGTTCTTGATACGGTTTCAGTTTCTCATCTCTAGTCTTCCACTTTCCTTGCGTCTGACAGATGATGATGGATGAATCACCATATACCTTGATCCTTTTTACCCCAATGGTCAGAGCAGTTTTGAGTCCTGAGGCACAAGTTATATATTCGGCAATGTTATTGATACAGGGGAAATCAAGACGGAATGATGAAGGTAAATAAAGACCGTCAGGGGTGATAAGCAATATTCCCGCACCACACCCCTTTTGATTAGCTGCTCCATCATAGAATAATTGCCATTCATTAGCTGTCTTCTTTTTCTTTTGCTATGATTACTTCATCGGGAAAGGCATCATCCAAGGCTCTTCCATCTTCCGTGGGGTGGGCAGCCAAATGGTCAGCTATAGCTTGCCCATTGATAGAATTTTGAGCAACATAGGTGATGTCAAACTCTGATAACAACAGCAACCATCAAGCCATCCTTCTTGTTAGAGCTGGCTTCTCAAAGAGGTACTTGATTGGGTCCATGCTTAAGATCAAACGTACCGGATAAGCTACCATGTAGTGTCGTAGCCTTTTTGTTACCCAAATTAGTGCGGCACAAGTTCTTTCCAAAGATGTATATCGCGTCTCGTATTCCAAGAATTTCTTGCTGAGGTAATATATGGCATGCTCTATCCCCTTCGCTGTCTCCTTTTGTGCTAGCAATGAGCCCATGGAATATTCTCCCACTGATAAGTACAACAGAAATGGTTCATCCACCGGTGGCGTTAATGCTGGCGGGTTTATAAGATACCCTTTGATCTTGTCAAAATCTTGTTGGCATTGGTCATTCCATTCTATGGGCTGATCCTTCTTTAGCAACTTGAAGATTGGTTCGCAGATCGTAGTCAACTGAGCTATTAACTTGCTGATATACTGGATGTGACCCAAAAATCCTCGTATCTGCTTCTCAGTCCAAGGTGTGGGCATCTCATAAATTGCCTTGATCTTGATAGGGTCGACTTCAATGTCTCTTTCACTCACATAGAGCCCCAACAATTTTCCTGCTGTCGCCCTGAATACACACTTTTGAGGGTTTAACTTTAGTTAATACTTCTTGATCCTTTCAAAGAATCGCCTTAGTTCGAGAATATACCCCTGCCGATCTTTTGACTTCACTATCATATCATCCACATAGACTTCCACATCTTTGTTCGTCATGTCATGCAATTTTGCCGTAGTTGCTCTCTGATAAGTTGCCCTAGCATTCTTTAGTCCAAAAGGCATCACCTTGTAACAATAGGTTCCCCATGGAGTGGTGGAGGTTGTCTTCTCACGATCCTCGGGGTGCATGCTCACTTGGTTATATCTCGAGAATCCAACTATAAATAATAACAAGGCATGCCCTACTGATTTGTCAACCAATACGTTAATGTGAGGTAATGGGAAGTCATCTTTAGGGCTTACCTTGTTAAGATCTCTGAAGTCTACGCACATTCGTACCTTGCCATCTTTCTTTGGTACTGGTACTATGTTGGCCAACCATTAGGGGTACTTCACCACTTGTAGGAACCCTGCATTCCACTGCTTCACAACTTCTTTGATCTTCTCACTTGATTCTGGCCGCATTCTTCGGAGCTTCTGCTTTATTGGTTTTGCCCCAGGGTAGGTCGGCAAATGGTGTTGTACAACATCGGGGTCTATACCAGGTATATCTATATAAGACCAAGCAAAGAGTCTGGCGAACTCCTTCAGGAGACCAATCATTTGTTCTGCTTCTTCATTGTTTAGGGTGGTACCAATTTTTACCTCTCGAAGGCATTGGTCGGTTCCTAGATTAATAACCCAAGTATCCTCATGGATGGGTTGGGCCTTCTTTGGTTTGCATTGTTTTATTTACTCTTGATATTTGTTAAGATCATCATCAGAAAAAGGAGGCAAGTCATACTCAGAATCAGAAATTTCATTCATGAAAGGAGTAGCAAACTTGACATTCACGGAATCTGGGCTTTCCTTAAGAGGGGAGGTCGACACAATCATAAACAGAAGACTCAACGACTAACTCGCCTACAGATTTGATAACTGGCTTGATGCTTTTATCAATGGTATTCAGGGTGGTTGACTCAGTAGCATGAGTAAACTTGAAGTCTTCTCCAATGCTTGTCCAGTTTAGGAGTGGGTTGACGGCTCGGTGGATGAGCAAATGTGGCAAAGGACCTTCTCCTTCTAGAAAAGTCACCGATATCTCTTCGCGGGTGCTGACATCTGATACTTGTTTCTTCACAAAGATGAGCTGATCCAACTCATATTCTCTAAAGCCGAACTTCTTGAGGGGTGAGGATTGCTGGAGACTGCTCAATCCTCTTTCTATGAAGTCCAATTTTTCAAGCTTATTGATTGAAGCCATCCTTGCTCCTCGGTCACATTTTTGACCACCATCACGGATCTTCCCATTGCAGTTGATTCGGGCACAGTGCATGCAGACCATCATTCTTTGTGCATTCCTTTGCTTTGTATAAGTGCTTCTTCCTCTGAAAGGCTTGGGCTTGAGCTCATGTAACTTCTGAGCTCGTGGCTTTTGTAGAAAGGAATAGATGTGACCTTTCAGATCTGTGGGAAGTTGTAGACTCTAGACGAGTCTTATCTTCTTTTCCTATTCCCTCTTCAAGAGTACTTGGGGACTTGGCAATTTCTTTGACCGGATTAGTGTTGTGGGGTTGTTAGAGGAGAACCCATCTTCAATCAGTGCTACTTCCGCTATTCTGATGATGCAACTACCTTGATCATTTTCTTTGGCTAGCATTTGCTGTTGTTCTACCTTATGAGTTATCCAGTCGAACTCATCTTGAAAGATTACTTCAAACCCCAACTGCATCTTTGCGGCGGTTTCATCAAACCATGGCTCAACATTTTCGCAAAAGGGAAAATCCTCTCTTTCCCTTACAAAGTACCCATTGAGAGTGGGGTAGTAAGGGGCAGAGGTTTTCCTTGTCATTCTTAGCACCTTCTGCCCTTTGCTGCCATTCTTGCTCCTTGGTCTGGGGTTTCGAGGAATGTACCCAAGACCACTCCTTCCTTTGCTAACCACAGGAGTAGGTAATTTTGAAACACCCTGATGATACTTTCCCAATCCCATGCTTGGGAAGTATTGCATGTTTCTCATCATCTGATTCACCAGATGGCTCAATATAGCTTCATAGTTAGCCGAAATCTTTTCATTTGACAATTGTTTTGCGAGTGCTGCACAAATCTCAAAACCACTAAGTTGAACTTCTTGGTCTTGTTCTTCTCCATTTTCAATATTGGCTAAGGTTTTCACTACTTCGGGATCTCCAGCTACTGTAATCACCTTCCCTTCATTAATGAATTTCATTTTCTGATGGAGACTAAAGGACACTGCCTTCGCATAATGTAACTAGGGCCTTCCCAAGACCATGTTGAAAGATGTCGGTATATCAATGATCTGGAAATCAATATCAAACTTCACTGGGCAAACCATTACGGCGATGGCAAGGATGCCAAGGATTTTCCTTTTGGTGTTGTCATATGCCCGTATGGTTTGGTTTGACGGCCTCATCTCTTCCAGTTTAATGCCAATACTCTTTGCCGATCTTAAGGGTAGAACATTCAAAGCGGACCCATTGTCAATGAGAACCTAGGGAACCACCTTGTTAAGACATTCTACTGTGATGTGTAGAGCTTTATTGTGCTGAGTTCCTTTGGGGAGTTCAGAGTCTGAGAACATCAATGACTGTACCGTATATGTTGCCCCTACGATGTGCGAGAGGTGTACCGGATCTATCTCGATTGGCACTTGCACATTGGTGAGGGACTTCAAGGCTGCTTCACGGTGTGGGGGGGAGGCCATCAACAATCTCCAAATCGAGATATTAGCTTGGGACTTCTTGAGCTGAGCCAAGATTGGATTCTCCGGTTCTTTCTTCAAGCCACTGGTTCTTGCCTCATTAGTTCTTGACTGTTCTACGGCTAGGGCCTTGCCCTTGTAGTTTCTTCCACTTCGAGTTTCCATCACATTGGCAGGATTCGTCACGATGATATCCGTAGGATAACACTCTTCATCATCACTATTTGTTATGGTAATGATTCCTACCATGGGATCATCCTCTTCTTCCGATTCTTCTTCCCTACTTGGGGTGGGAAGTCGAGGTCCTCCACGAATGTCAAGGGCCTTGGCTCGTACCTTCTTGATTGCATTGGAAAGCTGCGCAACTGATGTATCTATCATTTCTACAAGTGTGGAATGTACCCCTGTTTTTTCAAGGATTATCAACTGCTCAGTGTAGCATTGTTCATTGATGGCTACTTCACCTAACATTTGATCAATCTCATCAGCCTCGAGTTTGATGTCAACCAAACGATTATAAACATAAGCCATGTGTTCTGCTATAGGATTTGCTTCCCCTTCAACAGTGATCTCATTCACTTCACTATCTTCTGAATCCGATGCTTGATCTTCCCCTTCCATGTGGATCGTGAGTGCTGACTGAATAGCATCTGTGGGATCAACCATCGGGTCATGCTTTCTGGTAGCATATACAGAATATCCTTCTGGATCCCTAGGTGAATAATATCCAGACTCATCTTCATTATTGTCCCAAGGCCCTTCGTAGTCATCCCAGTCTGGGTACTCATCATCACTTTGAGAATTAGAGTCATCTCCATCATTCTTATCCTCACTTTCATCCTCATCGTCGTCGTTATCATCCTCTTCTTCGCTGATTTCCCCCTCACTTGGTTCTTCATCAAATTCCTCTTGACCATCAAATTCCCTCGCATCCAAACGTTTGTAGTATTCAGAGCGTATGGGTCGGAAAATTTCCATAAGGCTAGACTTGGTCTCATTGGCTTGAGGACAGATTAGGCCAGACTCATCATCTTTTGTGTCACTCCCAATGTGGATTAGGGAGGTGTGCTCTTTGATTTGTTCTCCCACTGCCAATGCCATCACTGCTCTTAGATCATCTGTGACTTCTGCAATGTTATTTGGATTGTCTTCCTGAGGCACGGTGGGCTGAATTACAGAAGTGTGATCACCATCTTGGCCTTGTCCTAAAGCATTCAATGATCCTGTTGATGAAGTTATCTTTGGGGAGTCTGGTAGTGCAAGAATCTCCTTCCAACTATACCCATCCATCCATCCTTCTTTTTTGTTATACACCGAACCTTGAGAATGGGATTGGTATGAGGGTGATAAGGGATATGAGGCGGGGTGATATGAAGGTGATGTGATGTGAGAGTTAGGGTATGAAGATTGGGGGTGATAAGATGAGAAAACTCCTTCTCCTTGATGACGTGGTGAAGGTTGATGATATTGTGGAGGTTGGTAATATGGTATGGTGGATTCTTCTGTTGATGAGGAAGGATGGATGGCGGGTGACTGATTTTCTGATTCTTCTTTTGATGACTCTTTCCTTTTGGGAGTCCTTATGACTTTGGCCCTTTGACTCATGACTTTCCTGTAAGCACGGGCATTCATGTGATTCTTTCGAGCTCGGGATATAATGAGTTGAGAGGGATCACTCTCTGTTGCTTCTTCGTCGAGGTTGTCCACATGATCATAGAACATGGGGTAACGAAAGTGCTTATCCAATTGATACATGTGAACGGCCCTTAAGAAGGAGTCGCACTCCTTTTGGCAAGCATTTTTTACGAAACCACGGATGTGCCCTACTAATTCTGGAGGAAGGGACAATCTTTGCACAAGCTGGAACTTTTCTTACCACTCAACATACCTCTCCTCTTGATATTTCTTGGCATCCCTAATAAAATGGGTTGGGTCATAGAACTTAGGATCCCAATTTTTTCAGTCACTCATTGTTGCCAACATGTTGACGGTTCCATGGTCTGGGAGTGGGTTGGTATTGACATTAGGAGATTGCTTGACCTTGACTTCAGTTGTTCCGTTGTCTATCTTGGATTGCATGTTGGAGACCTATGCATCTTTTAGTGTTGTGCCCCTTTTGAGTGTGATAAGCACAATATTCATAATCTCTGTGCCAAGCTGGGGGAGGGTTGCTGATTACTCTTGGAGCCATTGTCCCTAGCAATCTTTGTTTCTTTAGCTTTTCATACATTGCTGTCACGGGAATCCCTACTCTGATTTAGGAATTCCCTTAGGATTCTGTTTTCCACACGTGTACCGGTGGCTATCAAGGCATCAAAAGTTTGTAGATGTTATAGTAAAGGACATCATAATAAGGCTTTGACAAGTTTTCAATCAACATTTCTACTTGCTCTGCTTTTGAAGGCCGATCTGCCATCTTGGCAGCCTTATCCCTAAACCTCATCAAGAAGGCGATGAATCCTTCTCTAGGATGTTGTCTCAACATCTCAAGCTCCCGACGCTTCACATCTACTTCGGTGTTGTATGAGTACTGCTTGGTGAAGGCTTTCACCACTGTTGTCCAATTCTGGGTTTGGGAAGACTCCAACTGGGTAAGCCACCTTAGTGCTGTAGAATCCATTGTTTGGCTTTCCGAACTCTTTCCCGTTCGGAGCATATTTTCCAATTTCTCCAATTGCTCTCTAACTTTTCTCTCTTCATCTCTGGCGGTTCTATTTGGACGTGCACTGCAAACTCTTCGTCATCTTCAATTACTACCCTGGGAGGAGGGACGCCAGAATAGGCCCCCCGTTGACCATTTGGACGGGTAGGTGAAACTCCTCTTTGACCGGTTGGCTTGACTTGTTCTGGTTCTCCTGAGTCAACTCGGGAAGAATTTCTGCGATAACCCATTGGTCCGTTTTGATCCAACTCTCCTGTAGCTTGTGCTGCTTCAGCCCTGGGAGGGTTTTGGAGTGCATGCAGTATCTGTGCTATCCCTCTCTTGCCCTCGACCATTTCTATCTGCAAGGTCTCCACGGGGTGGACCGATGCTTGCTCGGGTGATTCAGAGTCGTGTGGATCCATGTGAACTGGGTCGTAATCACTTGGCGGTAGACAATCTCGAAGAGACGAAGGAGGTGACACTGGACTTAATTAAGTCAACCGGTTACCTTAACGTGTCCAAATGGACCGTGGAGAATACATGAGTTGTGGATTTGTGCCTGAACCAAAAGTGGCTTATTTTAGGATTCTTATATTCCCAACCCTTTATTCATTTATCCACTCAATTGTCAACCAATGATCCATCCAATGTTAGTCCGCTTAATGATAGGGAGTGGGTAGGGGTTGATGCCCCTAGTCCACTTAATGTCATAAGCATGAGGTACACACAAATGGCTTGACTAGAATACTCCTCTTAATACATTCTCTGCCAATAAAGTCATGCTTTCCTTAATCTTATCCCACTAGGTGACCTTCCTCCTAGTTTCCTCGGTTTTTTTAGATAATTCGGCATTTCGCGGGACTTTGACAAAAATTAGCCTGGATCACATATGCCAAATCATCCATATTTCATTTCTACGGAGGAAGGACACCTTTTATCCGAAACCCACTTAAGAGAGCATTTCTTTATGACTAGAATGTATTATAGGAGAATTCCTTTTCAAGACCGCAAACAAATTCTACAGATTAGCTTGTGGCGTTCCTAGCGTTCTTCATCTTTCTACATGATGCGAGCATGCGGTGGATGTAATAGGACTGACAAGGCTTCCTTGACAAGATCTATATACTCAAGGTACGTGATCCTTTTGATATACCCGTAGGTACGAGATCAAGGGGGTGACTTCCTTGCCCATTACTCGTGACTACACACGAGGTTAAGCAATTGGCCACGGCGGGGTGGAACCGTGAGTGATTGTATGCAAAAGTGTAATGCAGGAATATCATTATTCGATCTCAGAATGTCATAAAGTGCACGGACCTATTTAACAATACCCCATACCCTTATACAGGAACCGGCTACCATTTGCTCTCAGAGTACTCTCCATAACATGCAATGACCTCTTGAGGGTGCGGGCATGGCAGGTAGTCCCTCGCCAAATGATTTCACTTCGAGCACGATGTATGATGTGGTTAGTAAGTTCAAATGCAAACATGGGGTTAGCCAAACATGTTTTCAAACAGATGTGGTGGAAAATGTTCTTGCATTTAGAGGTAGCATCTAGTGTCGGAAGCTTGACATTTATCCCCAGTGGAGTCGCCACTGTGAGGGTAGCGGCCGGAGATGAGATCTCTCTTCCCCCTTTTGGTGGGGAGGGGGAAAAGGACTTGCATACACTCTGTCCTTTCTCCTCTCTTTCATGAGGGAGGGATGTGTCATCTGTGCTTACCAGCGGGCCCCGCACCGTCGAATCGCTGCTATGAGATACGTGGATGCCTATTTTGCTGGAGTGTAAAATTCGTCATTCGAGACGAGGATTTGATGATAGTCCTATACGGGGATCGGGATCATACAAAAAGGGTTTGGAGTCACCACTTAGGATTATGGGCCTAGGACCCAGGGGTGGGGCCTAATTTCTGAGAAAAGGGTCCGAGAATTGGTTTGGTTCAGAGATTTAGGGTAAGTGTCAGGTTATAGAGTTGGGAAGGTGTTAGGCACCCAATCTACCCGGTTCAACCGGTCTTCATACTAGATGCTTAAGAACGAACATTTTCCACAATTCTTTTTTTTTGGGTGAATAAATAATTCATTACCAAAGAGACGGGAAAAAAAAAGCCCC
This sequence comes from Macadamia integrifolia, assembly GCF_013358625.1. Classification (NCBI taxonomy): domain Eukaryota; kingdom Viridiplantae; phylum Streptophyta; class Magnoliopsida; order Proteales; family Proteaceae; genus Macadamia; species Macadamia integrifolia. Next base: position 197,388 of record NW_024868131.1, read on the forward strand.
AAAAGGGGGGAGGGAGAAAAAGAAAACAAACCCTCAAGGGGAAACAAGATTCCTGATTACAGAGCTTGGAAACTCCCAGGAAGCAACAATGTGACAATTTCTGGGGGAGGGGTAACAAGAGGAAGAAACTTTGGAGATCTTTGCTTTGACATCAAAGAAGATGGAGTTCCAAATCTTTTCAAGTGGCCGAGAGTTGGATGTCCATTTCCTATGATTTCTCTCCATCCCGATTTGATTTAAAGTTGCACAGAAGGCAAGTTTTCCCACTAAGTCACAAATGGTCTTCCCTTGGAAGGTCATATCCATCCAAACCCACTCTCTTTGGAAGGGGAGAATTCTTCTATTAACCGGCCAACATTTTGAGAGGACAAACTTCCATCTGAAGGAGGAGACGGGACAGGCAAAAAAGAGATGATCCCTATCTTCGGGCTCGGAGCCATAAAGGTAGCAAGTAGGAGAGACCTGAATCCTTCTTTGGATGAGAAAGGATTATGTGGGGAGGCAATTCATAAAGGCTCTCTAGGCTGTGAAGCTATGCCGAGGGATGTGATGCTTGAACCAGATGAGCTTGTACCAAGGGGAGGGGGGGACCATAATGTCTAAAGAAGTCCCAGGCAGATTTAGCACTGAATTTGCCATTCAAGGCATGGCTCCAAATGATAGTATTGGTTCTCCTAAGACCTGGATGAGGGATGCTTGGGAGAGGACCAGATTTCAGCCAACTAGATGGAGTCAGTATTCGGGGGTTGCTGAGAACCAGTAGAGATGATATCAGCAACCATAGCATGTCTTGGGAGCCCAGAGATGTAGATATTCCTAGCACTGAGGACCTGGGTGAGGGTTCCTTTAGGGTGCCAAGGATCCAGCCAAAGGTTGGTGGAGGTGCCATCCCCAATACAAGTGGAGATAACTTTGAAAGCCTTGGATCTTAAAGAGATTAACTTGCGCCATACCCAGGAGGCATCGGAAGGAGAGGGGACTGACCAAAAAGAATCCCGCTTGAGAGGATGCGATTACACCCAATCCACCCAAATGCTTTTCTTCTTAGAAGTAACCTTCCAAATAAGCTTAATGATGCCTGCCATGTTGACATCTTTGATGCGTCTCAAACCCAGACCTCGTCATTTCTTGGGGAGGCAAACAATAGCCCAACTAAGGGGCCGAAGAAATCTAAAGGTCTCATATCCTTTCCAAAGGAAGTAAAAATACCTTCCAGCTTAGCCATGATCGCCTTAGGGAGACCGAATATGCCAGACCAGTAGATGTAGGAAGCTTGAAGCACTGATCTGATGATCTCTAGACGGCCTGCAATTGTTCTTATTCCGCATACATGGCTAAGTTTTCACACATATATACATTGACTAAATTTAAATAACTATGTATACTAAAACAAGGTCAATATAAAGTCTACATTGTGTTAATTCTGTTGAGAAATTATACCTGAGCTTGACCCTTGTTTCATGTCAAGAGGGGTGGACCATAGTTATTAGGGCGGTGAGGCGACCGAGGTGTTTGAGGGTCTTTTGGAGCACTTTGGCGATAGGGCTGGTATAAGGCGTCGCCTTATCTAGTAAAGCGTTTTAGTTTTTTTTTTTTTTAATATAATCATTCCATTTGTCTTAAATGATTTATTAAAAATTATTAATATTACTTATTGTTACAATCCCAGATACCTTGTAATCAAACCAAAAGAAAAAGAAAGAGAGAAAAGAAGAAGAAGAGAAGAGAGAGGTACAACCGAAGGAGACTCCCAAAAGATGGGAAGAGACCTGCGATCTTTCTAGAATAAGTTGATCGCAGGTTTTAGTCCTTTACTTATAGTAAAATAATGCTTGAAGTAAAAGACAATAGTACCTCCATTGCCCAATCACAAGAAAAGCCACATCACAGAAATATGGGAGCCGATGGGACCCAAAATACCCCTATCGGCCCCATCACCCATGCTCAGCTTGGTACAACCATTACGAAAACTAGGAGCAAACAGTGACTTAGTGAACATATCAGCCAACTGATCTGATGAAGGAACAAAAGGAGTCTCAATTAGCTTCTTTAGAACAGCATCACGAACAAAGTGGCAATCCACCTCTATGTGCTTGGTCCTCTCATGGAAGACTGGATTACTAGCAATGTACACCGCAGCTTGGTTGTCACAATACATCTGCATAGGCTTGGTCACTGGAAATCCCAACTCCAAGAGTAAAGACCGTAGCCACATTAACTCAGCAGCGGTATGAGCCATAGCTTTGTATTCTGCTTCTGCAGTAGATCAAGCAATGGTAGTCTGCTTCTTGCTACGCCATGTAACCAGATTACCTCCAACAAATGTTCAATAACCAGTAGTAGATCTCCGATCATTAGCAGAGCCGGCCCAATTAGCATCAGAATAGCCAACTAGTTCCTTATGCCGATTAGGATGATAGATCACCTCTTTTCCAAGAGCACCCTTTAGATAACGAAGAACATGGACAGCAACATCCCAATGTGCTTTCTGAGGAGACTGTATGAATTGACTGAGGACTCCATTAGCATAGGAGATGTCAGGACGTGTTACAGTAAGATAAATCAGCTTGCCAATCAAACTCCTGTACTGATGCGCATCCTGCAGAGGTTCGCCATCATTTACACCAAACTTTTGGTGAGGATCCATAGGTATATCAACAGGTTTGGATGCAAGTATGCCGGTATCAGATAAAAGGTCCAACACATATTTCCTTTGAGACAGACTGATCCCTTTCTTACATCGGATCACCTCAATCCCAAGAAAATAGTGAAGTTGGCCCAAGTCCTTGGTCGGAAAGTGTTGCTATAGATAAGCTTTCACTTAAAAAATTCCTGCCTCATCATTACCAGTAAGAATAATATCATCAACATAAACTACCAAGGCAACCAGTTTATCACCTCTGCGACGGCACCCAAAAATACTTCACCCCACAAATAAAGTCGCCGATATCTGGCTTTCACCCAAAAATACTTCACTCAAAAATACCAGAAAAAATAGTAAACCAACCTGAACCATAGCGAGTGGATATCTGGCTTTCACCCAAGAGACCCGGATTCAATAAAGGAAAGAAAAAGATGGTTGCGGTTCAAGTTCCTCAAATCTTTAGCATGGTACCAATAGAGCACGATCCATACACCAAATAAATCACTCCATGTGATTTAATCCATAGTAGATGTAGCAATAGGTGGCTCCACACCAGAAGATTTCAGCGCAAAACCGAGATCAACAGGGAAGATGTTGAAAAGCTTGATTTGATTACAGAGGCTTTGATACCATGTTACAATCCCAGATACCTTGTAATCAAACCAAAAGAAAAAGAAAGAGAGAAAAGAAGAAGAGAGAAGAGAGGTACAACGGAAGGAGACTCCCAAAAGATGAGAAGAGACCTGCAATCTTTCCAGAATAGGTTGATCGTAGGTTTTAGTCCTTTATTTATAGTAAAATAATACTGAAAGTAAAAGACAATAGCAACCCCATTGCCCAATTACAATAAAAGCCACATCACAGAAATATAGGAGCTGATGGGACCCTAAATACCCCTATCGGCCCCTATTGGTACACTTATATACTAAATAAAGATTAAAGATTCATATTTCATTCCAATACAAGATATTCAAAAAAAAAAAAAATAATAATAAAGTGAATAAACTAAGTTCATCTTCATCAATCATCATTATAATTCATAGCATATAATATAAAATATATTATTCATCAAAAAAAAAATTTAAATATATAATCATGAAACAAAATTATAAATATAAAGAAAAGGCCATCAGAACAGGCCTAGTCCTTGATCGAGTGGGGCTCTCATGGGGTGGTTGTGTCCTCTAAAACTGGGCAGAACCTGATGGCAGGATAGGGAGATCGACCACCCTTGCCAAAGTGCATAGAAATGTACCTAAGTCCTAAACCATACTTTATTTTGTAGTCTGTAATTTGTATTCGATTCCATCCTAGGCAGCAGGCACAAGTAGGACTTCTAAGAGAAGTTTTAGAGACCAACACCAGCTTCATTAGAGGTTCGATGGGTCTCAGATAGAAGGAAGAAGATAAAAAAATGAAAAGCAGAAGAGATAGAAGAAGAAAGAAGATGAAAAACGAAAAAACAAAAGAGGAAGAAGAAGAAAGAAGATGAAAAAAATGCAAAAAACATACCTTATTAGAGCTGTCTTGGTCTGAGGAAGGCTCGCCGGAGGAGTGTCACCGCCGCCGAAGCAAGATCCGAAGGAGGAAGGTGCAGTCAGCGCCTGGTTCTCTCAAAAGGGCCAAAACCCTTCTTACGTGATTTGTGATTTGTTTTTTTCTGTTGAGGTTTTATTTATTTATTTTATTTATATGCCTTGATCCCATGCTTCTCTTGTGTAAACTTTTCCATAGACATGTAAAACCCATTTGGAATCAGTGGTTAAAAAAAAGAAAAAGTTAATAAAAAAATTCACTTAAGGCGTCCCTGCCTTGTCCATAGAGCGCTATAAGGCGTCGCCTTATAGCACCTCAACCCTTAAGGTGGTCGCCTTAAGTGCAACCAGTAATGCGTAGTATTGCCTTATACTCCTAATACCGCCTCAGCGCCTAGGCGTCGCCTTACCAGCGCCTTGGCGACGCCTTAATAACTATGGGGTGGACCCCTGATTAGCATTGGCACGGACTGTCTTTTGGATTCTCTTGGCTCAGAGGAAGATGGTCTTAACCTCCAACTTCCTTTTCTCAAGAAATATTGATTGGACAGAGTTCTGACTAGGAATGGTTACTTTCGGATTTTGACTATGGTATTGATTCGGCGGGCTTCCCCTAGGGATGAGCTACTTCCGGGTTTTGGCTGAGGTGGCACTCCGTCAAAGCTTCCGCTGGGGATAGGCTATGGGAGGGCTAGGCTGAGGTGGCACTTCGATAGAGCTTCCGCTAGGGATAGGTTGATCCTAGAGATTGAGGAACTTCGAAGGCCCGAAGAACACTTCAAGGATCCAAAGTGATCTTATGAAGATCTCTCTGAAGACTGGAAGAACCTCAAGAGGGGACGGGAGACTAAGGGGAAATTTCTTTTACGCAAAATCTCACTCAAAGAAGGCAAAGGATTGAAGAGTTTCGAAGGCCCGAAGAACACTTCGGATCTTATGAAGATCTCTCCGAAGACTTGAGAAACCTCAAGGGGAAAAGGGGAGGAGAGAGGGCAGAGCTTCTCTACCAAAGATGCTCACTTGGAGACTTCGATGTTGTGGTGTGAAAAACCAAAGGGGGGTGTATTTATAGGATCCTTGAACCAATGGGGAGGGAAAGGAAATTCCCATAGCCAATGGGGGAAAAAAGTGATTTTTCTAGACCAATGGGATGAAAATATGAGAATTTGGACCAATGGGGTGGAAGATGGTTTTCTGGGACTAATAGGGAAAAAGTTTTTTTGGGCCAATAAGGTAAAAAGATTCCTTTTTGGGCCAATGGGAGGTTGTGGAATAGGGTATGCTAGCGGGATAGCGTAAGGGGCATAAATGGGTGAAGAGAAAATCTCTTCACTTGCTGGGTCAGCGGAACACATATTCCGGCCATTGACGGCGGCACACGCGGCTGGGCAGGGGTGCACGGGGCTAGCATAGGTGCATAGGATAGGGTTGGGTGCGTGCGGGGATGGCAGGCAGGGCACGGTGCTGGCAGGCAAGGGCGCGTGGGGATGGCAGACAAGGACGCGCGGGGGTGGCACGCAGGGGTGCGCAGCTAGTAGGCGCAGGCACATAGGCCTGACAGGCAGGGGCGTAGGGCTGGCAGGCAGGCACTAGTGCGTGAGGTGGGCAGGAGAGGGCACGGGGCTGGCATGCGAAGGCGCGCGAAAATAGACTGACTCAAACTGAAGTAGCAGAGGAAGTAGACTCAAAACATGACTCTAACTATGAATTAAATCCCGTTTTACTACTTTCTACCTATATTTTAGGCCCATTAAAGTGGCCCATTACAAAGAAAACACATGGGATCAAAGGCCCAACACATACATAACCCAACCTAAGGCTTATTTGCTATAAAATAAGCTCATTAAGTGATTTATCTACATCATCGCTCTGCCAGAGTTTCCTCCAATTACACCCCAAAAGCCACCCACAGGTGACGAGCATGAAGGAATTGTTAGACCACATGTTGCAACAAATTGAAAAGGAGCGACATGAGAGGACACCTTAACCAATGAACTAGAGTCAAAAGTTGAGGTTAGTGTTGAAGAACTTCCAGCAATTTCTATTTTCAAGGAAGAGCTAGTCATTGATGTTCCCATCAACGAGACTCATGTGGAAGAATTCGAAAGCAACAATGTTGCCACAATGGACAATGAGGTTGAGATTGAGGAACTTGACACTACAACTACTGTGATGATTGTGAACAGCCCAGAGGAAGATCCTAAGGGGTTCAAGTTGAAGTTGTGTTGGAACCATCAACGGAATTGATCGAGAACCACCAGGTAGATGAACCAAAAGAGCTTTATGTTGCATTGGAGTTTAAAGGGGTTGAAGGTGCATATGTAGATGACCCTATGGATACATCCAACGATGTTAAGGTTACTTATGTGGAGTTCCTCATCCCATTGAAGAATCTAGACGATCGAGCTTCTTACATTCTAGACTACATTCATGTCTTCAAAGAATTTCCTGAATTTTACTATGGACTGCATAACCTTCATAACATCAAGGTGGTTGCTCTCATGTTTAAAACTCAAGGTTGAGTTTTTTTAAGTGGTGGAGAATTGATGCAGTTAAGTCACTTAATGGGCTTATCTTATTAGAAATAAGCCTTGGGTTGGGTTGGGTTGGTTTGGTTTATGTATGTGTTAGGCCTTTGATTTCTTTGTAATGGGCCACTTTAGTGGGCCTAAAATATGGGTAGAAAGTAAGAAAACGAGATTTAATTCATTAGTTCAGTTAGAGTCCTATTTTGAGTCTATTTTCTTTGTTATTTCAGATTTCTAGTCAGTGTAAGTTTCCCAATTAGTTAAGGATTGGGTTAGGCCTTTTCGTTTTAGTGTTTGAGTCAGTTTGAGATATAAGTTTGTTAGGGGCTACAACATTGAACACGAATTTGATTGAATGAAAGTTTAGTTTTGTTGTCTGCAAAATTATTCCCTGAGAAAGGATGATCATTAGCTGAGATAGTTGAGGGTGAGAGACCCAGGCTGAGATACCTCCATTCTTCCCTTTATTCTCTTATTTCTGTTTTGTTCATACTATTCGTCCTTGAATTTGATTTTTTTTGAATTTACTAAAGATCCTACCTGGGATTGGATCACTTGTGATTCAATCTTACATTATTCTTATTTTAAGTCTTTCATAAGCCCAAAACTTGGGATTTAAGGGGTTATATTGATTAAGTGTATGGAGGGCAGGCCTCTGCGCAATTGTAAGGTTGCTCTATTTCAACCTGGTGCTTGTTGGTTCAAACATTGAAATAGCCTCTCCTAAAAAAGTGGGGTAAAGACTGCATACATATGCCCCTCCCCAAACCCTGCAATAGCGGGAGCCTTGTGCATTGGATACACCCTTTATGGGATTAAGTATATGGGTCCCATGTGCTATTAAGTAGTCAAGTTGGTTTAATCTAGAATAGTCCTTTTAAGTTAAGTGGTTAAGTTAGTTTTGGAAGGTTAAGATTCATTAGGGGAGTCAAGTTAGAGATTTTACTTATGTTTTTGTAAATAGCAATGTAACCAACCCACTTCCTGATGCAGTTACACGATAGTGGATGCAGGGATTTGGTCTTATTTTGTTAGGGAAGTAGACGTGCACACTTCAAATTACAAGCCATGCCTGTCTCATACTTAGGAGAATAAGAATGCAAGAAATGGAATCTTTGCCACACCCAAGTTGCATCCTTTGCTGTGTCTAGGTAACATAGTGGGCAGGGCTATTAATATAACAGAACCTTAAAGAATTTGTATTTCCAACTGTCAGTCTGGTGCAATTCAGTTTCCAAACACTGGTTTTTGAGGTGTGGTGCTGCATACTAGTTGCACCCTTGCTATCATAGTTATTAAGGCGCTAGTAAGGCGCTGATGCGGTCCAAAGCCAGTAAGGCAGTAGCACGCATTAAAGGTATCACGTAAGGCGACCGCATCATGAGAGAAGGCGCTATAAGGCGACGCCTCAGACGCCTTATGAACGCCTTATGAACATTTTAGAATTTAATACTTTTTAAAATTTATTTTAGATAGATTTCAAATATCGATTTTTGATTGGTAGGTGTATGGTCTTGAATGCACTTGAGATGCATGGGATCAGCTTCTAACAACTAAAGTACTCCACTGAAAAAACCAAAACACGATTCTCACAAAGGGTTTGGACTTTTGAGTCAAGGGTTTTGAGAAGAAGAACCAGGCGACCAATCGTACCCCCCAGGAACTCCTTCGATCTTGCTCCGGCTTCTTTTTTCTTCGGCAGCGGTGAGGTTACTCTGGCGAACAATCGTACCCCCTCTATAGGTATGTTTTTGGTTTTTTTTTTTCTCTCATCTTATTTCTTGTTCATGCTACGGTAAGTGTTTTTCTTTATTTATTTATTTATTTAAAGTTTTTTTTTTCTTCTTTCTTCTTCTTCTTCTGATACAGTACCTTTTTTTTTGTTTCTTCTTCTGTTCTTCACTTCTTTATACGGCACCTTCTTCTTTTTTCTTCTTTTATTTTCTCTTTTTTTTTTTTTTTTTTCTTTTTTAATTTTGTTCTTCTCTCTTCTCTTCTTCAACCTTGATGAGCTTTGTACCCTTTTTTTTCTCTTCTTTCTTCTTCTGTTCATCATACAGTACCTTTTTTTCCTTTTTTCTTTCTTCTGTACTTCAGTTCTTCACTCTTCTTCAGCGTCCAGTTAACTCAACTCTTTTTTTTTTTTTTTTTTTCCCTTCTTTCTTCTTCATACAAAGTACCTGATTTTTGTTCTTCTATTCTTCACTCTGTTGAAGACTACGGTGAGCTCTGTACCTATCTCTTCTTTTTTAAAAAGGTTATATGTATGTATAATGTATAAACCCCCCCAATCAATTTTACACGTTGGTATAATGCATTGGTATGAAGTATGAACCTTTAATATTTATTTAGCATATGAGTAATAGGATTCAACTAGGATTTGAGTCAAATAGAATGGTTTTATAAAAAAATTACACAGGAACGCTTTAGTCAATAAGGCGATGCTTTATGCCCGCCTTATCGCTAAGGCGCTCTAAAAGACCCTCAAACGCCTCCGTCGCCTTACCGCCTTTATAACTTTGCTTGCTATTGCTTTGTATCTTTAACTTTCGATGATAGATCATTTATCTTTTTGGTGAAAGGCTGCAGTTATGAGAATTAAATTCTCTCAAACAGGATATATTGGCAGGAAAGCTATGACAATGAAATGACAATGAATGGATGGGGAAGTTCTGACATTGAGCACTGGCATGATTAGGAAATTTTTAACCATATCATGTGTTAGAGCCACATTTATTAAGGTGGTGCCAAGGAAACACCTCGGGTGCCTTACGTTTCAAGGTGCCTATACCTACATGACGAAGGATTTATATTTGTAATGTTGAAATCATGCCCAGGATATTGAAAATATACCTAGAATATGGCAATCATAATTGTAAATTTGGAGCTTTTTGGTAACCACAAGATCTGTATGGGATTGTTGAAAATATGGTTGTTAGATTTGTGCAGTTGCCTTCTTTTTGGTGTTTGTTTCCTATTTTTCCCTTGGAGCATATAAAGTAACATTCTACTCATTTTTCCTCCAATACAGCGGACGCCATGCATTGAAATCTCGACTTCTGGAGGTACCTTTCATTTGTGTTTTGTCTGAGTACTTAATGTGTTTGTGCAGTTTACAGACCGACTTTACCACTGTGCTATATGGACTGGCTTATAAAAACGTGCTTGTTTAGATGTAGTCTATAACTTTCTTTGTGTGCTGCTTTTTCAGCTTGGTTATGCATTAGATGATAAGAATCTTGATGATGTGTTTTGGCGCTTCAAAGCAGTGGCTGAGAAAAAGAAGGTGAGACATGATCAGATCATATTCTTTTGTAATGCTTATTATTTTACAAGATTCTATATTCTTTTGGAACAATTATCTTTTGACCTAGGGTGTGATTTTATGGCAAGGCAGTAGGTTTTCTAATTCCAACTCCACTGGAAACTTTGGCATGTGAAAATGTAAAAATTTTGGGGGAATTGTGAAATAACAATTTTTTTTTTTGTCCTTATTTTTCGACCTCGGATGGATCTGAAATTTCTGGAGGAGAGTTGCAGCACAAGGATCTCTTGTTTCTCACAACCAACAACTTTGAACAGGAGTCGAGAACTAGCGGTAGATGTGTTGTTCTTCAGTTGCAGGTTTCGATTGGCACAACTGATGGCACATCCAGGTCTGATCTTCAAGGGTTTTGGTTGTCTAGGAGAGGGTTTCCTTCATTTAAAACCTCAGCCCAAACAGATCACTCATAAAGGAGATCAAAGCACTTTAGTGGGTGACGCCGGAAAATTATAGAGGATTAGGAGGTAACACAACTGATCAATTCAAAAGAAAAAAAGAACTCGCCACCCAAAGGAAATCCACCTAAGGGATAAGAGAACTCAAGAAGAACTACTTCTCAAAGGCCAAAGGCTCAAATTATGAATAAACTCCAAGTATGTTCCATTCAATTCACTGGTATAAGCTTATATAGGTGAGCAAGGAACAACCTTCCAAGCATAGGCAATTTTTAAAGACAAACATTGGGAAGACAAACAACTATTCAATAGGAAAGGACCTTGGGGACTTTGGGAACCTTGAGAGACATTTTCCATATCTTGAAGAGTCTAGAAATATAATGGTTGAAGTTCCCAAGAAGTTTTAGAACTGAATGTGAATGAAAGTTGGACTAAAAAGATGAATTTCAAACTTCTAAGAGTCTGCAATCAGCCCAGACACACTTTACCAAAACAGCCATAACTTCTAGAAAATAGCAAATAAGACACCATTTTTTTGTTGGAAAATAGACTTCTAGACCTTTCCATCCATATATGGAACGACTTCTAGTTCCTTCTGAGTTGGTTCTGGTGTCTCCGTGAAGTAACCCCAAAATCTTGGACTGCAACTTTTATTTCCAGCTTCTATCATTTGGCTTGGGCTTGGGGGCTTATTGGAATGGGTTGTTGGCCCATTTGAAAATGCTCCTGCATCATACACTTCTGCTGTGCATAAACTCGTCTCTGAGTTTTCTATATTTTCTTCTTCATGATAGGGAGAAAGGTCTGCAACATTGAATGTTGTCGAGACAGCATAATCACTAGGGAGTTCAATTTTATAGGCATTTTCTCCAATCTTTTGTAACACCTTGAATGGACCATCAGCCCTAGGCTTAAGCTTACCATGATGTCCTCGAGGAAATCTTTCTTTCCGAAGATGGATCCATACTAGATCTCCTTCTTTAAAGGCACAAGGCTTTCGATGCTTATTTGCTCTTTCTTGATACTTCTTGTGTTTTATGATTTTCTCACGAACTTGCTTATGCAGCCTTTTGATGTAGTTAGCTTGTTCCTTGGCGTCTCTACTGAGATGTTGAGTGATGGGAAGCGGAGCTAAGTCCAATGGACTTATAGGATTTCTACCATAAACAACCTCAAAGGGACGTTTTCCAGTTGTTTGGCTTGAAGAACGATTGTAAAAAAATTCAGCTAGCGCCAAAATAAGATCCCATTGGCGCAAGTTGCTTGAAATTAAACTCAAAAGATTTCCCAAGCTTCTTTTAACAATTTCAGTTTGTCCATCGGTTTGAGGATGATGAGAGGAACTGAATTGAAGTGTAGTGCCAAGCTTCCTCCAAAGCATGCGCCAAAAATGACATAAATTTGGAATCCCGATCAGACGTGATTGTCTTAGGGATACCATGAAGTCTCACAATCTCTTGAAAGTAAAGATTTGCTACATAAGTAGCATCAAGAGTCTTGTTACATGGTACAAAATGTGCCATTTTAGAGAACCGATCAACGACCACCATGATAGAATCTTTATTCCTTTGGGTTGTAGGTAAACCAACCACAAAATCTAGGCTCACATCTTCCCAAGGAGCAGTTGGCAACGGTAATGGAGTGTATAAGCCGGTATTTTGGGCATGACTTTTGGCAATGTGACAAGTTCTACATCGCTCCACATGTCTTTTAACATCTCTCTCCATTCGAGGTCAATAGAAACTTTCTTGTACAAGAAAGAGAGTTTTATCTCTTCCAAAGTGTCTAGCTAGACCTCCACCATGGGCTTCATTGACAATGGCTTCCCTTAGAGAACATTTAGGAATGCATAAGCAATTTTATTTTAAAAGAAATCCATCTTGCAACAAAAATTGTTGAGTGGGTCCCTCAGAACATGCTTTCCAAATATTTTCAAAGTTGGGATCATCATCATATAGTTCTTTGATCATGTCAGAGCCTAAGACTTTCACTTGCATTGTGGTAAGCAAGGAATGTCTTCTACTTAATGCATCCGCCACTTAATTAAGAACTCCAGATTTATGCTTGATAAGAAAAGTAAAGGCTTGAAGAAATTCTACCCACTTGTCATGCCGGTTGTTGGGCTTGTGTTGAGCATTAATATACTTCAAGGCTTCATGATCCGAAAAAAGAACAGAATAATAAATAATGTTACCAATGATCCAAAGCTCGAGCAATAGCATAAAACTCCTTATCATATGTGGAGTAGTTCTTGTGGGAATTATTTAATTTTTCACTAAAGAATGCAATAGGTTTTCCTTCTTGGCTAAGAACCGCACCAATTCCCACATTTGAAGCATCACAATCAACTTCAAAAACTTCATCAAAATTTGGGAGTGCAAGAATAGGAGCTTCAGTTACCTTCCTTTTAAGGAGTTCAAAGCTCTGTTGTGCTTCTTTGGTCCACTTGAAATTGCTCTACGCATTCGGTGATAGGAGAGATGATAGTGCTAAAATTCTTAATGAAGCGCCGATAAAATGAGGCTAACCCATGAAAGCTCCGAATGTCATATATAGATGTTGGGATAGGCCAGCTTGTGATTGCCTCCACCTTGCTAGGATCCATCTTGATTCCTTCACTGGAAACCACATAGCCTAGAAATATAAGGCTATTGGTAAAGAAGTGACACTTCTTTATGTTGGCGTAAAACTTTTGCTCCCTTAGAACCTTGAAAACTTGATGGATATGCTCCAAGTGCTTCTCTTGGGTAGAGCTATGAATAAGGATATCATCAAAATAAACAACAACAAAGCGACCAATAAATGGTTTAAAAATGTGATTCATAAGCCACATAAAGGTATTAGGAGCATTAGAAAGGCCGAAAGGCCGAAAGGCATGACCATTCATTTATAAAGGCCGTCTCTTGTCTTGAAGGAGGTTTTCCACTCATCTCTAGATCTCATTCAAATTTGATGGTATCCACTTCAAAGATCAATCTTTGAAAAGATATTGGCACCATGGAGCTGGTCAAGAAGATCATCAAGTCAAATAGGGAATCGGTACTTGATGATGATTTTTTTCACCGCTCTACCATCAATGCACATACGCCAAGATCCATCCTTCTTTGGCACAAGAAGGGCAAGGACAGTACATGGACTCTTGCTTTCCCTAACCATTCCTCTAGCCATATAGTCATCTACTTTCCGTTGTAGCTCTTCGTGCTCATTTGGACTCATTTTATAGGCTGCCTTATTTGGAATGACAGCTCCCGAAACAAAATCTATGCAATGTTGAATATCCTTTATGGGTGGAAGATTGGGTGGAAGTTCTTCCGGAGCAGCATCCTTAATCTCTTGAAGAAGGGGTTGCACTTCAGGAGGGATGACATAGTTTGCTTCATTTCTTCTAACACCACAAGAGCATGAGCCACATTTGATTTTTCTATGGCCTTATGAACTTCAGATTTTGAGAGTAAATTATTTCCCTCCCCTTTTGAAGGTTTAGGATTTCTCTCTATTTTGGATGGACCCAGAGTGACTTTAATTCCATTTTTCTTAAAAGTGTAAGTATTCTTGAACCCATCATGCTTAGTTTTTCTGTCAAATTGCCAAGGCCTCCCAAGAAGCAAATGGCAAGCATCCATGGGAACAACATCACACCATACTTCATTATTATATTTTTTCCCAATGGAAAATTGAACAAGGCATCTTTTATCTACTTTTACCTCATTTCCCTTGTGAAGCCATGAAAGCTTGTAAGGTTGAGGATGCTTCTCCATCTTGAGTTGCAATTTCTCCACCTTTGTTGTAGCTACTACATTTTCACAGTTTCCTCCATCAATGATGATATTACACACTTTTCCATGGGAGGCGCATCTAGTGTGAAATATATTATTACGTGGCCATGTCTCTTCTTCAATAGGGGTTGCATTCAAAATTTGACAAAGGATTAGAGACTCTCCTTGATTTCTATAGACAACTTCCTCTTCCTTTTCCGATCCTTCATGGGAACTAGATGTGTTCACTTGTTGTTCTTCTTCAAAATCTTCTTTAACTAAAAGAAACAAATTCTGGTTCAAGTGTTTTAAAACTTCTATCTTCGTTAACTTCCTCATTTGGGTACTCATCGTACTTGGGAGGTTCTTGATAACGATATTGAGGGAAACCACCTCCGTTTGAGGCTTCACTTTAAGCACGACCAAAGAGGTTAACATCCTCTTCATTAGAAGAAACATGCTCCGAATCATGATGCAAATCATCATGTTCCAGAGATTCGAAGCATTGCAAACGCTCCTGCAATTGTTGCACTTGTCTCCTTAGGTCATCCATCTCCACGCCTCTTAAGTCTCTTTCTCGAGTTGTTGGTGTTTCAGCGTTTGGTCCATGTCTTCGACGACCTGCCATTGAACCTAGGCTTTGATACCAACTTGACGTCGGAAAATTATAGAGGATTAGGAGGTAACACGAGTGATTAATTCAAAAGAAAAAAAGAACTTGCCACCCAATGGAAATCCACCTAAGGGATAAGAGAACTCAAGAAGAACTACTTCTCAAAGGCCAAAGGCTCAAATTATGAATAAACTCCAAGTATGTTCCATTCCATTCACGGGTATAAGCTTATATAGATGAGAAAGGAACAACCTTCCAAGCATAGGCAATTTCCAAGAATAAAATTAAGACTCATTAGAAAGACAAACATTGGGAAGACAAACAACTATCCAATAGGAAAGGACCTTGGGGACTTTGGGAACCTTGAGAGACATTTTCCACATCTTGAAGAGTCTAGAAATATAATGGTTGAAGTTCCCAAGAAGTTCTAGAACTGAATGTGAATGAAAGTTGGGCTAAAAAGATTCTAAGAGTCTGCAATCTGCCCAGACACACTTTACCAAAATGGCCATAACTTCTTCTAGAAAACAGCAAATGAGGCACCCTTTTTTTTGTTGGAAAATAGACTTCTAGACCTTTCCATCCATGTATAGCACGACTTCTAGTTCTTTCTGAATTGGTTCAGGTGTCTCCGTGAAATTACCCCAAAATCCTGGACTACAACTTTTATTTCCAGCTTCTATCCTTTGGTTTGGGCTTGTGGGCTTATTGGAATGGGTTGTTGGCCCATTTGAAAATGCTCTTGCATCAGTCGGGTAGCAACTGTTGTCAGAAACAAGGTTGGAAAAGGAGGTGGAAAGATGACCAAGGGAAGAAGATGAAGAAAAGAAGAAATGAGAGAAAGGAGATCAGAGATTGAAAGGGAGAGAAGCGTGCACAACATCCATAGTTTCACCCAAAACCTTCATTCAATTCCATTCAATTCTGAAACTCAAGACGGAAACTCAATTCTGAAACTCAATTTAGTTACATGGGTAATATAAAGGAAAAAATCAAGATAAGTCAGGAAACTAATCTAAATTATAAATAAAATCCTAATCAAATAAAACTTGACTCCTAGTTAACGTGAACTGTACTAACTCTTAGAAAAGGAAGGAAATAAATTACTAAATAAAATTCAAAGTAACCCTAAATAAACCAACGCCATACTACATCACAAAGGGAGTGGGGGAGTAGGCGAAGCTACCATCGTTTGCAGTGGGCTTTTGAGAGAAACAGAGAGATTTATACTGAGACATAATTTGTTGGAGGGGGGAATAGGTTTCAAAGTGTGAAAGAGATTCATAGATAAGGGGGTGGAGGCCAGAGGAAGAGATGCAAAGAGAAATAGAAGGGGTGATGCATATAAATCACTTAAAGGGTTTATTTTATTGGAAATAAGCCTTGGGTTGTGCTGGAGAATGGTGGAGAGTCCATAAAAAGCAACTCTGAGTTCGAGGACATAAGCCTAGAACTTGGGAAGAAATGAAGTACGAGTTAGCGACCCAATACCTCCCTGCATTTATCTAAAAAAGGCTCTTCCCTCCGCAAGATTCCCACCATAAGACATCTACAGGTCTCCAAAAGACACCCACAAGTGACGAGCGTCAGAAACAATTGGTAGACCACTTGGCCGCTCTTGTGCAAATATATGCAAATGAGCAACAAGAGAAGACACCTCCAACCAAAGCACTAGAACTTGAAGTTGGGGTTAGTGTGGAAGAAATTCCAGCCATTCCTAATGTTAAGGAAGATTTGGTCCTTGATGTACTTGTTGGGAAACATGTCCACACTCCTTGCTATGTTTTGGTGTTAACAAACAAACATACGTCTTTAACTTGGTTTGATAAAATGTGATTAGCTTGAAGAAAGTGTAATTAGTTTGAAGAAACACTTAGAAGGGTTGAATCAAGACATCAAGGTTTGAACACATGCAGACATGATCTTGAAGCTTAAAGACATTCAAGACCGAAGATAAAGACATCAAGACCCATAATGATGAAGACATCAAGACCCAGGATGAAGACCATAGGATAGAGAATATATTTTGTAATCTGTACACACATTGCATAGGCACGCACCTCATGCATCATACTAGAATGACCTTAGGTGGTAGAGTGCAATATGCTCTAGTAAAACTCTGTGAAAACAGATTAAACTGACTTAAGGGCATTTTGGGCAATCTTAAAGTCGGTATCATATTGACCAGTCGTCAAAACACTGACGACTGGTCAATATGACAGAATTCTGTCAAAACAGTTTGTCCTGTTGGCAGTCGACCGGCTGGAAGCCCTGGTCGACCGGAACTGTCCGAGACCATATCCGGTCTAACGCTAAAAAGTCCCGGTCGACCGGTGCCTCCCTGGAAAAGCTCCAACAGCTATTTTTTTACCTCAATGGCTCTTTCCGGTTGACC
Organism: Macadamia integrifolia; assembly: GCF_013358625.1. Lineage (NCBI taxonomy): Eukaryota > Viridiplantae > Streptophyta > Magnoliopsida > Proteales > Proteaceae > Macadamia > Macadamia integrifolia. The sequence continues at coordinate 214,578 of NW_024868131.1, forward strand.
AGATACCAATGGCGGTCGACCGGTGGTCCCAAAATACGACCGTTAAGAGTCTAATTTCTTGCCTAAAATGCTTCACTAAGCTCACCTTTAAATACCCAAGCCACTTTTAATTAAATATCAATTAAGAAAGAGAATTAAGAGAATTATTGTAAGCATTCAAGAGTCATTAGGATTATTCTATCCTAATTGAGCTGTTCGATTATTCTAATCCCAACGAAAGGCTCAAGTCTCAATCAAGTCCTTCACTCTCTCTTGTGCAAGTCAAAGCCATAAGAGAGGACTTTACGAAAAGTGCATCATTCATCTCTCATTGTTATCATTTGCACCACACTTGAGGTATTCCTCTTATTCCACTACTTATTTATTTCTGTTTTTATAATTCTAGACTGTACTTAGGGTTGTAAGGATTCTCTTATCCTAAAAAGAGGAAAGTGTCTCTCTACCTCCAAAAGAGATTGTAAATGTGCCTCTCTACTTGTAAAGGGGATTTGTAAGGATAATCTTATCCGTGAAAAAGATTGTAAAGGTTTTCTTCCCTACCTACCGTACTGAAAGGGAGAACTAGTGGAATACCTTACAAGAGGATTCTTGTAGGGAGTGGACTAGACTCGGATTGAGTTGAACCACTATAATTCTCGGTGTTGTGTGATTGCGCTTGTTCTATTTTATTCCGCATTTCTTATTTACAATCACATTTGGGACAGTACTTCGAAAAGAGTCAAAATTCCACTAGTATAACCTATTCACCCCCCCTTTAAGTTATTTCAGTACTAACCAGTGAAATTCATGAGGAAGAAGTTGAAAGCAACATGGTCGCAATGGTGGACGATGAGGTCGGGCTCTAGGAGATTGGCACTACAACAACTATGATGAGTGTGAACAACCAAGAGCAAGATCCTACGAGATTGAAGTAGTGGTTGAAGAAATCATTGAGGAGACTGTGAATGACAGGACGAAGAAATTAAGAAGCTCAAGTTTAAGTTTGAGAAGGTAAAAGATGTACTAGAAGACAACCCTATGGATACATCCGATGATGTTGAGGTTGCGCATGTGGAATTCATCATCCCATTAAAGTATCTAGAAGATCGTGCCCTTTACATTATAGACTACATTCATGTCTTCAAAGAATTGCCTGAGTTTTACTGTAGACTGCAACTTAACCTAACCTTCATCACACCAATGTGGTCATTCTCATGTTCAAAATCATGGTCGAGTTTTTTTTTTTTTAAGTGGTGGAGAATTTATGCAAAATAAGTCTCTTAAAGGGTTTATTTTATTGGAAATAAGCCTTGGGTTGGGCCTTTGATCCTATTGGTTTTATTTGTAATAGGTTATTTTAATGGGCCTAAAATATGGCTAGAAAGTAGGAAAACGAGATTTTATTCATTAGTTTCGTTAGAGTTTTGTTTTGAAACTATTATCTTTGTTATTTTAATTTACCAGTCAGTTTAGGTTTTCCAATTAGTTATGGATCTGCAGCTTTGTGCTCCCAAAATCCTGAGAAAGAATTCTTCAGCAGCTGAGATAGCTGTGGGGGAGAGGCCTAGGCTGAGATAGCCATCCCATCATCTCACTCAAATCTATCCCATCTCCCAAAATCCTGAGAAAGAATTCTTCAATAGTTGAGATAGCTATGTGTAAGAGAGGTCTAGGCTAAGATAGCCATCCCTTGATCCCACCTACATATATCCCATCTCAATCCTTCTTCTTTTCTTATTTATTCTTTCATCATCTTCTTCATCCTACAAGAAGTAAGTATTGTTCTTCAAGTTTTCCTTGACTTTCAAGTCTTCTCGAAGGTTGGATGTCACACGTTTTTTCGGATTAAGAAATTCAGCTATCCGATCGAACTCAAATCTGACCAGGCATTCAAGAACCCTAATTTGGAGATTGATCCAAATCTGGGCTTTTTCTGATGGCTTGATCTTGAGATAATTACAAAATACCTATTCTGCCCTTACCTGCTCAAAATCTGGAAAAGTTATTGTTTTGTGTTCAAATAGTTACTGTCTTGCTTCCGTTTGTTGATTCAATTCAACTATTGAAATCAAAGATTTTTTGCGCTTTATTACCCTAATTTCTGAACCCTAATTTTGGGCTGGAAATTATTGTTTGCCCTCACAGTTATTGTTTGTTTTTCCTCCATAGTTGCTGTCTTATTTCACTCTTAGTCTTCATTATTTGCATCTTGACCATCCTTTGAGTATAGATCCTTGTCAACTGACTAATATTTTGATTGATCAAGGCCCCAACACCTACATAACCCAACCCAAGTCTTATTTCCAATAAAATAAACCCTTTAAATGACTTGTCTGCATCATGGGGCAGAGAGAGAGAGAGAGAGAGAGAGAGAGAGAGAGAGAGAGAGAGAGAGATGAAGGGAGTAGGTAGAGAATGATCAACGAAGCTTCCAGAAGGTCGACCAAATTTTTAAGAGTTTTTTATTCAGGTTTTCGGTGGACAACCATCAGTCTTTTCGGTCTTGGTTTGGATCAACCGATACCAGTATTTTTTCATCACCCTGAACCAAATCGAGAGTGTTAAGAGGTAATCATTGTTCTGGTTTCGGGTTTTTTTTGTTGGTTTCATCAGTCTAATTCAAAATTGACATCCCTAAATCTGGGAGTTTAACTTCTAACACATAAAGGACTCAAATAACCCCACAAATTGGACTGAACTAATCTTACTTGACTAATCTCATATTCTTAGCTTCTATCCATATTCTAGGCCCATTAAACTGAACAATTACAAATTAAACAAACCCTTTGGACCAAAGGCCCAATACATATATAACCCAACCCAAGACTTATCCACTAAATACGCCCGTCTCTATGATTGTCTTGCATCACACCCACTCACTCTTCTACATGCACGCCCATGCACAAACTGACAAATATTATTGACATTGCACACACTGTCTGAGACTTTCCAACATATGAATTTTTGGGCAATTCATTTGTCTTTTGTGCATCCTGCTTACCGCAGTTTTTGGTGCTGCAGCATCTTTCTGACAATGATATTGAAGCTTTGATATCAGATGAAGTTTTCCAGCCAAAAATCATTTGGTCTGTTGGCGATGTGCAGGTCATTATAGTCTTTAATTGATTTTTGTGCTAACACTCAAAACAAATACTATTTAGCTCTGTCAAGCATAATTCATTCATACTAGTGAATCGTGATGACTCAGGTTACATGTGGAACTCTTGGTCTTTCTACAGCTAGTGTCAAACTAATTGATGCTGATGGTGCAGAGCATGTTGCATGTTCAATTGGGACTGGTCCAGTTGATGCAGCTTACAAGGCCATTGATATCATTGTCCAGGTTTGAGATCGATATTTTTCCTCCAAAACTTTCCGTTATTTCTTGATAGTTTTTAGTGCGGTACTATAATAGTGAATGTCAATCAGCAAGGTTGGTGCAGTTCATGCAGTTGCATCAACTCTAAAGTATATTTTTATAAGACTGCTTAAAGGCTACTGTGGAGTTGGCCAATAGGAAAGTACATACAAATAAACTGAGTGTACCTACTATGGGGATTGTCAGTTCAATTAGTGGCAATCTAGGAGTGTAGAATTAGAAATTGATGCATTGGAGGAAGTGAGGAACAAGGTTCGGCACCAATAATCAATGATTTAATGGTTGCTATTGGAGTTAGGATCATTTCCAACTGATCTAATACAATTGATTTTTTTTTTTTTTTAATGGGGGGGGGGCGGGGGTTAATAAATAATTCATTACCAAGGAAGAAAAATATACAATTCTTATTGAGGGGAGGTTGACAGATGGTTCAGTCATGTACAATGAAGACTAACATATGTACCAGCAAGGAGGGGGGATGGTTTAAATTGTAAGGTTAGAGAAACAAATAGAAGGCAAAGATTTGAGTTGGAAGTGGTGATGAAGAGGACCCCCCAGCCCCACCCACCCCCTTCCCCACCCCCCCCCTCCTCCCCCCTCCCCCCTCCCCCCTCCCCCCAACACCCCCCAAAAAAGAAAAAAAGTGTTGAGAAAAGTCTTTGACTGCTTCAATGAACAAGAGAGATGATCTTATATAATGCTGGATGCGAACAGGAATTATGTAGGTGCCCCCAACTCCCCAAGTAGTTTTATTTTGTCTGAGAACAAAGTGTCAATTTTCTAGGTTCTACAAGTTGTTTTCTTCACATGATTTTTCTCTCCACCAAGTTTTACGTTCGGTAAGACATGCCACCGTTATTAATGGCTTTTATTTTTAGGTACTTGATTTTCCTTTTCTTTTCCTGTTGAAATCCTTCCACAGATTACTGGCTGATATAGTGTACCATGGTAATTTTTGGATAACTCTTACTCCCGCTTTCCCTCAAAGATAGTCATCCTTCCCATATCGGGCTGTCTCTTGTCCATGTTTTAAATTGGGTACTGACTTCTTATTAATTTAACTATTTGTCCCATTACATTGATTCATAGTTGTCACGGCACCAAGGCGAACCAAGGCGGTGGAGGGTTGTCTAAGTGCTTAGGCGAGAAGGCGTCCGCCTTAAGGCGAACAAGTGTTATTTTTTTTTTTTTCCTATTTTCTAACATTATTTAGTAAGTTATATATACCTTGTATCATAAAAAATCAAGATTAAGCAACATCAAGTCATTAAAAATCAACATTTAGACACATCAATTCATAAAAAAATTAACATTAAGTCATATTAAGTTATAAAAAATCAACATTTAGAAAAATGCTCTTATTCTATAATAAGTTTGACTGGTCAAATGATTCTATTTTTACATGAGACTTTTTGTATTAGTTATAACATAAAACCAGCTTTCTAACAAGTATAAGATTACTTAAATCTGAGTTGCAATGACAAAGTTATGATTCAGTCAAACTTATTTTTAAGTGCACAAATACTGTTAAAATCGCCTGAATAAAAATAATTTTATGAATATCAAAATAAAATATTATTTTACCGGACTTTTGGTTTTTAGCAATGTTTTAACATGATAGAATTTATAAAATTTTCATAATTGAGAAAAACCCTAGCATTTAAAAGTTGAAAATCGTCTCTATAACCAAAATCCACTTTTTGTTCTTGGATTGGGGGGTTGAATTTTTATCCTTTTAGAATTTTATTTTTAAATTATTTTTATTGGATTCAAATAGGGGGTATTTGCTTATTTATGAATAATATCTTAAGTAAATGAAATAACAAATATTAAATAAGTGCCGAAACATTTACTTCAATGAAATAATAAATATTTATGCCAAAACATTTATTTGAAATGATATTTGGCATAAATAAGTGCCGAAACACAAGGCGACATGCAGTGCAACAAGGCGGATGTCGCTTACGCCCCAGGCAAACCGCCTGGACACCTAGTCATCGCCTAGGTGACGCCTTGACAACTATGCATTGATTACCACAATTCATTTAAAAGATTCTAAATTTGTAGTGGAGGGAGGGCAAATCGAAGGTACTGCTATTTTTGGTGCCATAAGCATCCTCCCTTAAACTTGGTGTTTCTTAAATGGGATGGTCATCGCAGGACATGGAGGGTTTTTTTTTTTTTTTTTTTTTTTGGGTATTGCCCTTTTGGGTGAAGGGTCTGAATATCCTTTTTCTAACTGTTTGCAGAGACACATAGAACTTCTTGAGTACTCCATGAACTCAGTAACTGAAGGCATTGATGCAATGGCCTCCACAAGAGTTCTGATACGACCAGAGAATGGCTATACATCCACTCATGCACTTACTGGAGAAACCGTTCATCGTACTTTCGGGTATGGCATGCTTATGACTCTCCCTTGAAGACCATTACCTTTTATCAGTATTAAGTTGCTACTTGTCTTTCACCAGTGGAACTGGTGCGGGAATGGATATTGTTGTCTCCAGTGTCCGGGCATATGTCAGTGCCCTAAACAAGATGTTGGGTTTCAAGGAAGCAGCTGCATCAAAGGTGTCAAGTGACAATTCTGCGTCAAAGGTTCCTAGTGAGATTTCTCAAGTGTCTTCTTGAGGTTTAGTGCTTTATCGTGCTCTTGCTTGATTGTACTGTCTAATTGGGTTCGCCCAGTTGTGTTCTTTAATATTTGATGGTGTTAGAATTCTTTGAACATTGTGTGCATTTAAGCCTTTTTTTTCCTTTATTTTTTTTCCTAGGCCAAATCAGATAAAAACATGTGAATTATGAAAATATGCAATAAATTTGTAATTAATATTTTGCAAGTTCGCACTCTTTTGGCTAAAGAGTGCGAACAATGCCTGAATCAAGCGGAAAACACTTGTATTTAGGTTGAGTGATATAGCAGGAGGTAACTCTAATTGTAAATTAAGCAAAAATATTTAAGGAAATGTTCAAATCCTTCATTTTTTTTCTCGTGGTTTCTTGGTTATTCTTCTCTTTTTTTCGGTTTACTATCCATCTTGATGTACTGGGATTCTGGGAAGCCAACTTAAAGCTTCTGTGTTCCAATGCTCGTGTGCCTAGCTGATTGGTGCACTCATGTAACTGTAGCAAGGGTCCTTTCCATTTGAGCTGGATTACATCTTCTAGAGATGAGGATATATCATTAAGTAGGTAAAAAAATAGCTGACTCCGAGTATTATATGCAGCCAGCTCATTTTGCTATTATGTAAGAAACCATCGCTGTGAGAGATGAAAATCCCCCTCTAGGTATTTTGTTGGCTTGTAAGTAGATTAACACTATTCTTTGCCAAGGGAGCAACTCTTTCTACTGGTCTAGCCTGTCTTCTGCACTCTTAACACCCTGTGTCCGTAACGATTGCAACCATAGCAGTACCCTTTGAAACGTTGCATCTGTCAAGCTTTCCTATTGTAGCCATTATTTTTCTGATAACTGATTTTGGTGAAGCCATCTCTAACCACTTTCTTCTCTGCCATCTTCCTAGCAGTAGGAACTCTTAGCTTTTCTTTGATAAATTTCATCGGATTTCCTGGAGCGCCCCTTCCTCCTGTTCTCATAATTTTTTAGGATGCTTCTTGGACATATCCATGCAGAGTCTCTTGTGAGGAGATCTCTCATAGCTCAAGATCTCATCAAACACAGTCCCTTTTCTATAGCTAGAAGAGGGATGATCAACCTTAGTTGATTGAGAGACTATAATTTCATTGCCTTTGTGTCTCTGAATATTTACTAGAGGGGATAATGTAGTAGCTTTCACGGTACTCATTTGTTGTATTTTATCAAGCTCTTCCTTGAAAATCTCAATCTGCTCACCAACAAAAGTAGTTTCTTCTTCCTTTGGGAAGTGATTGATGTTCACTTCTTCAATGGTGTCTCTCAGATGACCGACTAATTCTTCAGTCTCTTCTGACTTTCAAGCGTTTCAATTATTTTCCTTTCTGTTTTGAGCTCTTTCATTATCAGTTAAATCTCAACCTAGAAATCATTTTCACCTTCTGGTTCTCTCTCGTTTGATTTTTCAACCTTCTTGAGTGAGGTTGTCTGCGATGGTCGTGAAGATTGTCTGATCAATCATCTTCAAACACCTCTTCCTTATTTTCTAACTCCTCTAATGTCTTTTCTTTTGAAATTATTTTTCTTCCTAGTGACAAATTTTTTCGTTCCTTTTCTTCGTTGTCATTATGTTGTCCCTCATCAGAATCATCAAACTTTCTTTCATTGGGACATTTGAGGATGATACAAAAGATGGCGAACAAAAACAACGATACCCTATAGGCTTACCAAACATCCATTCGTACCTCAATCAGGAGATACTACCTAGAAAGGCAGTCTGAGCAGTTTACTTGGAGACCATTCCATGACCTCGTATTTTCAGATCTTGAATGATTAGCCTTGATTAGGCACTTATCCGAGCACTGAGTCATTTTTCAGGGAATGTGGGGTCACGCCTAGTATTTGGGAGAGAAAATAGTACCCTAGTGGTCGGATATCGAGCCACGCCCATCTTCCGGTCTTCCTCCACCCACCATGCATTGCCCAGAGATCATCCCAGTAGACGAGATGGAGCGCTTGGCCGCCGGAGTATGGGAGGACTCTTTTCTGGACTAGGATAGGGACTACGGAACCTTCTTGGAGGAGGAGACAGTGTGCACTCCTCTCAGTCCCGATGGACCAGTGGTATGTTGCCCTTTCTTAAATATTTCCTTCAAATTCTTTTCTGTTTTCGTCTTGACTGTTCTTTCAGGGGAGAGTGAGACGTGTAGATCCTTTTGTTGTTCAGTTGCATGCCAGTGCTACTGATCCTACACAATCAGGACCCTCTACCAATGCCGATGGGTCTCTCAAGGTTGCTAACGTTCCCTTTTGTGGCTTCCCTGCCTAGACCTATCCCAACGTAGCCAACCCCAGTCTCCCTCATCTTCTAGAGCCGAAAACAGATGTAGACGTTTTACTTGGGCTGCCTATTCCTTATGATTATGTAAGTATCTGATCATCCTCCAATTAACTCTTGATTTCCTCTGGATGATATGCTCTTTCTTAGGTGTCCCCGGAGGTCTATGCTGAGATTACAAGGATGCACTATGGCCTGTGTGAGGTGATAGTTGCCAACGATCGGAAGATCGCACGGTAGGACGCACTGATTCAGGACCTGACCCAGAGGCTAAAGCAGGATGGACTAGCATCTGTGGATTCCCCGGTGCTCCATGAGGATGGTTCAGAGTATGGCTCAGATGATGGGTTTTGACTTATAGGGATTTGTTCCTGCATTTACTAAAAGCACAAACACATGGATATATTTTTTCTTTTTTCTTTTTCCCCCCTTTGTTTGTTCATCATTTTATTTCAGCATCTTATGAATGAAAATTTATCTTTGGTACAAAGAATTTTTTTTTTTTTTTTTTTTTTTTTTTTTTTGTTTTTTGTTTGCTTGCAATGCTTGGGCACAATCAATTCCATTACTCAAGTCATAATTAAAATAATCGGGATAACACAAAAATCCAAATACTTCCCTATTCTATTACCAAGTGAATTACATGAAAAGGAGAACAATGTTCCTACCACAGGTGGGATAGGTGAGTAATAAGATTGGGGAGACAATTCTTGAAGTGGGTGAAAGTTCACACTAACTCTTCTGGGTTCGTCTCCTTGAGTCCATATTGTCGGTTGATGTACATAGGCAAATAAAAGGATGTCCGAGTCAATCCCATCAACCTGGCATAATTGTAACCAGGATTCTTCATAAAAAAATCTTCTTGTGGCCTCCCTGGGTCCCTTCATGCGATATCTTGCATAGTTCTTTCCTGTAGGTACTTCTCCCAATCAGTGATGTGGTCGAATTTCGGAACTTCCTTCTTGTCCTTGCAGCTAAGGGCTTTGAGTGGGCCTCCTTTTGATGGCTTGGTTAACTTCAATTTTTCGAGGAGCCAAATCTGAAAAATAGCAGGACTCCCCTGATAATGATCTAGTCCGAATCTGTGGCCATAGCTCATATTATCAAATCCCTTGAGTGTTTCTGCAAGAACCATAGAGATGATATCACCTTCTTTCTTCAACTGTTTTAGTACCTCAATCAGAACGGGCGGTGCACCCCATCAGGGAGTGCGGAGAACATAGCAAGCTATCATGCAAAGTAAATAAGCATCCTGTGATCTCTGTTGATGGATTCCTCCCATTGATAGATACTGGATGAAGATCTGGGCCACCTTCAGAATTTCGATCCTCCCATACCTGACAAATTGCTTCACTTCCTCTTCTTTCCATCCGAAGAAGTCCTGGATTTTCTCTGAGTAATTTTTCTTCAAAGATGTTTGGAGCAAACTGCCTTTGGATGGAGATAACATACAAACTCGGAATTCTTCAAGAGTTGGGAAAATCTCTACTAATCTAAACCGAAATACATGCAGGTTGGCATCCTAGTGTTGAGGCACCTGCTGGAGTAATTGGTGATGTAGCTTCACATATCCAATCCGACCAAGAAATGACACATTCATGGATTCCAGTAATCCTGGTGCTCACATATTTATGTCTAAAGTCCATTTCCTCAACATCTCATCCAACGAGCCCATGAGTTTTCCTGAAACCAACACAAACAAAGAAATATGATGATTTATCAAAGCATTACTCATTAGCTAATAACTCAAACTAGCCTTTTCCACTGTTGCATCAAGCTCTTTTTTTTACTGATCAAAGGTAGAGAATAAACTGGCCTTGATAAAATGGTGCCGGGTGGCGATTTTCTTTTTAGGGGATAGAATCCTGGATAAGAAGTGACGGACCAATGGGTGGATGACAGATACCTAATGGTCTTTCATGCCAAATCGTGATTCTTAGGGAGCACAAAATATGATAATTTTTAAGATACATTTATTATTAATCAAGAAACCAATTTATTGTCTTTAGATGGTTGAGACCGCACTTGCACATGTCAAGTTTCCTACATATGCCTCGAAAGGAATCAGGTCTGACGTAGTTCATGCTATTCACCCTTTCAAACATAATATTTCTTGAGTTAATCCATGTTGACCAGTCTGGATATTTATTCGCCGTTGTGGTCTATGAGTTTCACAGCTTTGCCTGGTGGAATTTTTTTAACCGTGAATCGGCCACTCCAGTTGGGCCTGAATTTTCCTCTTGGATCATGAATCGGGGCTCTTTGTTCTCGAAGAACAAGTTCATCCACCTCTATGTGGCGGGGCTTCACTTTCTTGTTAAAGCCCCTGGCCATTCTCAGTTGATATTTCTTCAAGTTATCCAAGGCTTTCATACGCCTTTCATCGAGAGAGTTGAGCTCATCATGTCTGCCCTTCACCCACTCTCCTTCAGGTAGCTGACTATCAAGAAGCACCTTCAGGGATGGTACCAGGATTTCCACAGGTAGAACCACCTCAACCCTATATACCAAAGAGAAAGAGGTGGCCCCCGTCGAGGATCGCACAGAAGTCCAGTATACTCACAAGGCAAGGGATAACTAATCTAATCCTTGTGTTTTTTCGTCGTTTTTTACAGGATGATTTTGATGTTCTTGTTGGCTGCTTCTACTGCCCCATTGGTCTGCGGCCTGTAAATGGTAGAGCGATGTCTTCTGATACTGAGCTTTGTGCAGATTTTGTTGGTCTTGCCCCAGAAATGGGATCCCTGATCTGATATCTATTCTTGAGGTACTCCATATCGAAAAATAATATTTTTTTGGATGAATTTAGCTACCTTAGCAGGCGTGAGGACTACATAGGACTGAGCTTTTACCCACTTGGTGAAATAATCAATGGCTACAAAAGATGAACTCGTGACCGTTAGATGCCTTGGGGTTGACCTTTCCAATGATATCGATGCCCCAAGTGGAGAATAGCCAAGGTAAACTAAGCGAATGTAGTTGGCAGGATATGTATGATATTAACAAATATCTGACACTTGTGGCATTTCTTGACAAAGTCCACGCAATCTGCTTCCATTGTGTTCCAATAGTATCCCAACCTGAGAATCTTCTTGGATAACATCTTGGCATTCATGTGGGGTCCATAAAGACCTTGATGAATTTCCTCCATGATGGTTGTAGCTTGCTCCCTGTCCACACACAACAACTATATTCCATCATAGGACCTCTTGTATAACAGATCTTCTTGAAGAATAAACTGGGTGGCATATCTTCTCAGAAACTTCTTTTCTCTGTCAGTTGCTTCAACTGGATACTTCCTTTCTTTGATGAAATCCACTATGTGAGCGAACCAAGACCGACCACCCACAGTGAGAGAATTCACCGAATTCTATTAAATGGGCCTACTTTTTTGTTCTACCAAGAATGGTCGGACCCTAGCCATAGGGTTGCATTCTACGATGGAAGCCAAGGTTGCAAGGGCATCAGCAAACCTATTGTTATCTCTCTGGAAATATTCGAATGAGATCTTCTCAAAGTGTTCAATTACTTCTTCCAGATGTTCTTGATATGGCTTCAACTTTTCATCTTTAGTTTTCCACTTTCCCTGGATCTGATAAATGACAATTGATGAATCTCTATACACCTTGATACTTTTAGCCCCAAAGCACAAGTTTCATACTTAGCAATGTTGTTGGTACAGGGAAAATCAAGGCGAAATGATGAAGGCAAATAAAGGCCGTCAAGAGTGACAAGTAATATTCCCGCACCACATCCCTTCTAATTGGCTGCTCCATCAAAGAATAACTGCCATTCATTAACTGTATCTTCTTCTTCCATCACCATGATTCCTTCATCAAGAAAGGCATCATCCAAGGATCTTCCATCTTCTGTGGGATGGGTAGCCAAATGATCAGCTATGGCCTGCCCCTTGATAGATTTCTGAGTAATATAGGTGATGTCAAACTCTAACATCAAAAGCAACTAACAGGCCATCCTTCCAGTTAAGGCTGGTTTCTAAAAGAGATATTTGATGGGATCCATCCTTGAGAGCAAGTGCACCGGATAAGAAACCATGTAGTGTCGCAACCTTTTCATTGCCCAAATTAGTGCAACACAAGTTCTTTCCAAAGGTGTGTACCACATCTCATACTCCAGGAACTTATTGCTGAGATAATATATGACATGCTCTGCCCCTTCTTTTGTCTCCTTCTGTGCTAGCAAAGAACCCATGGAGTATTCTCCTACAGACAGATACAATAGAAGCGGCTCTCCTTCCACCGACGTTGTCAATACTGGTGGGTTCATGAGGTATCCCTTGATTTTGTCAAAAGCTTGTTGGCATTAGTCATTCCATTCCATGGGTTGATCCTTCTTTAGTAGCTTGAAAATTGGTTCACAAAATTGTAGTCAACTGAGCTATGAACCTGCTAATATACTGGATGTGACCCAAAAATCCTCTTATTTGCTTCTCCGTCCGAGGTGGGGGTATTTCCTAAATTTCCTTGATTTTGATAGGGTTGACTTCAGTGCCTCTTTCACATACCCAGAAACCTAACAACTTTCCTGTTGTTGCCCCAAATACACACTTTTGAGGGTTCAACTTCAGCTGATACTTTTTTATTCTTTCAAAGAAACGTCTTAGCATGGGAATATGCCCCTGTCAATCTTTTGACTTTACTATTATGTCGTCCACATAGACTTCCACATCTTTGTTCATCATGTCATGCAATATGGCCGTAGCTACTCTTTGATAAATTGTCCCGGTGTTCTTTATCCCAAAAGGCATCACCTTGTAATAATAGGTTCCCCACGGAGTGGTGAAGGCTGTCTTCTCACAATCTTCTGGGTGCATGCTTATTTGGTTGTATTCTGAGAATCCATCCATGAATGATAACAAAGCATGCCTTGCCGTGTTGTCCACCAATACATCAATGTGAGGTAATGGAAAATCATCTTTAGGGCTTACTTTGTTAAGATCTCGGAAGTTCATACACATTTGTACCTTGCCTTCTTTCTTCAGTACTGGTACAATGTTGGCCAATCAATGGGGGTACTTCACCACTTGTAAAAACCCTGCATTCTATTGCTGGTGATGGTATGGTGGTGGTTGATGGTATGACAGAGTTTGATGGTATGGCAGAGGTTTGTAGTATGGTGGAGGTTGAAGGTATGAACGGTGGATTCTCCTATTGATGATGAAGGAGGGATAGCAGATGTCTGATCTTTTGATTCTTCTTCTGATGACTCTTGTCTTTTGGGAGTCTTCATGACCTTGGCCCTTTGACTCATGAATTTCCTGTAGGCACGGGCATTCATGTGATTCTTCTGAGATCTGGGTGTGATGAGTTGAGTGGGATCACTCTCTGTTGCTTCTTCTTCAAGGTTATACACATGACTAGAGTGAGGACCTTCACAATCATAAAACATGGGATGATAGAAGTGTCTGTCCGCATAGTACATGTAGAGGGCCCTTTGGAAGGAGTTGCACTCCTTTTGATAAGCCACCTTAATGAAGCTGATGATATGTCTTACAATTTCCAAGGGAAGAGACAATCTTTTCACATGCAATAACTTTTCTTTCCACTCATTATGCCTCCTGATATGGTACTTCTTGGAGTTTCTAATAAGATGAGTTGGATTGAAGAACCGAGGATCAAAATCTAGTTGATCATTTACCATTAACAACATGTTGATGGTTCCATGATCTGGAAGTGAATTGGTATTGACATTGGGACGTTGTTTGACCTTGACCTCAATAATCCCATTGTCTACCAAATCCTGGATTGCATGTAGAAGACCTATGCATCTTTCTATGGTGTGCCCATTTTGAGTGTGGTAAGCACAATATTCATGGTCCCTGTACCAAGCTGGGGGAGGGTTGCTGATCACTTTTGGAGCTACTGTCCCTATCAGTCTTTGTTTCTTTAGCTTCTCATATACTGCTACCACGGGCATCCCCAAATCTGTGAACTGTCTCCTTGGGCGAGGAGCTTTCTAACAGGAGCATCTACTTGTATCACAAAAGGTTGTGAATAAGTGATGGGTGATACCGACTGTTGGAATGTGCCTACCATATTGGTTTCGGGACCCCTCCCTCGTCCAACTCTGGTGTTCTTTCCCACATCTTGAGAGGATCCTTGACACTGAGCATCTCTTAGGATTCGGTTCTCCACACATGTGCCGGTGGCTATCAAGGCATCAAAAGTCTACAGATGTTGATAGTAGAGAACATCATAGTATGTCTTGGACAGATTTTCAATTAACATTTTCACTTACTCTGCTTCAGAAGGTCGATCTGCCATCTTGGCGGCCTTGTCCCTAAACCTCATTAGAAAGTCTGTGAATCCTTCTTTGGGTTGCTGTCTCAATGTCTTAAGTTCCAAACGTTTCACATCCATTTCGGTGTTGTACGAATATTTCTTGGTGAAGGCTTTCACCACTGTTGTCCAATTCTAGGTTTGGACAGACTCCAACTATGTGAGCCACCTCAATGTTGGACCTGATAGAGTTAATATGAAAGTTTGTCCCATCTGATTGTCAGCAAGCTACCATGATTTGGTGATGCTGAAGAAGACTTTGAGATGAGCCTTGGGGTCCCCTAACCCGTCAAATCTATCGGTTTGCCACTTGAATTTCTCGGGAATCCTTACTTTGGAGAAGAAATTCATCTCGTCAGACTCCGCTACATGACTTTCCGCACTCTTTCCTGTTTGGATCATATTTTCCAACTTCTCTAACAGCTCTCTGGTTTTTTTTTCTCTCTCTATCTATAGAGGTTCCATTTGGACATGTGCCGCAAACTCTTCTTCCTCATCTTCAATCACCACCCTGGGTGGAGGAACTTCGGAGAATGTTCCTCGTTGACCATTCAAAAGAGTAGGTGAAACTCCTCGTTGACCGGTTGGCCAAACTTGCTCTGGTTCTTCTGAGTCAACTCGGGAAGAATTCCCATGATAACCCGTAGCTCTGTTCTATTCCAAATCTCCTGTAGTCGGTTTCGATTTGGTCCTAGTATCAGTCCTGAGAGGGTTTTGGAGCATGTGCAATATCTGGGCTAATCCACTCTTAACCTCAGCCATTTTTGTTTGCAAGGTCTCTACGAGGTGGACCCATGCTTGCTCGAGTGATTCAGGGTTGTGTGGATTCATGTGAACTGAACTGTAATCACTTGGAAGCAGAAAGTCTTAGAGAGATGATGGAGGTGACACTGGACTTAAGTGAGTCAACTAATTACCCTTACGTATCCAAATAGACCGCGGAGAATACTTGAGGTGTGAAATTGTGCCTAAACCAAAAGTGGCTTATTTTAGGATTCTTGTATTTCCAACCCTTTGTCCATTCATCCATTCAATTGTCAACTAATGATTCATCCAATAGTTAGTCCACTTAATGATAGGGAGTGGATAGGGATTAATGCCCTTATACCACTCAATGTCATAGGTGGGAGATACAAACAAATGGCTTGACCAGAATATTCCTATAAGACATTCTCTGTCAATAAAGTCATGCTTTCCTTAATTTTAAAGGTGACCTTCCTCCTAGTTTCCTCGGCTCTTTTAGATAGTTCAGTATTTTGCGGGACTTAGATAGGAATCACCATAGAGTCACATATATCGAATCATTCATATCTTATTTATAAGGAGGAAGGACACCTTTTATCAGAAACCCACTAAGAAGATTCCTTTTCAAGACCTCAAACAAATTCTACAAATCAGCTTGTGGAGTTCTTAGCGTTCTCCATCTATTTCCTACATGATGTGAGTATGTAGTGGATGCAATAGGACCGACAAGGCTTCCTTGACAGGATCTATATACGCAAGGTACATGATCCTTTTGATATACTCAAAGGTACGAGATCAAGGGGTGACTTCCTTGCCCATTACTCGTGACTACACACGAGGTTAAGCAACTGGCCACGGGGTGGTGGAACCGTGAGTGATTGTGTGCAAAAGTGTAATACGAAAATATCATTATTCGATCTTAGAATGACATAAAGTGCGTGGACCTCCCTGAGGGTGCTGGCACAATTACGAACATCCTCGAGGTTTAATAATACCCCACACTCTTGAACAGGAAGCGGCTACCAATTGCTCTTAGAGTACTCTCCATGACAAGTACTAACCTCCCTGAGGGTGCGGACATGACAGGGGATCCATCGCCAAATGATTTCACTTCGAGCATGATGCATGATGTGGTTAGCAAATACAATTACAATATGGGGTTTGCCAAACATGTTTTCAAACAGATGTGGTGGAAAATATTTTTGCATTTAATTGTAGCATCTAGTGTTGGAAGCTTGACATGTCTCCAGCAAAGTCGCCACTGTGAGGGTAGCAGCAAAAAATTTCTCTCTTCTTCCCCTTTGTGAGGGAAAAAGGCTTTGCATTCATTCGGCCCTCTCTCCTCTCTTTCTCTTTATTAGGGAGGGGTCTGTCGTGTGTGCCTACCCATGGGCCCCGTATAGCCGTACCGCCGCTCAAAGATACGTGGAGGCCTATTTCATAGGAGTGTAAAGGTCATCATTGAGATGGGTATTTGGTGTGCTCCAATACGGGGGATTAGGATCATAGAAAAGGGTTTGGAGCCACCACCTAGGATTATGGGTCTAGGACCCGAGGGTGGGCCTAATTCTTGAGAAAATGGGCCTAATTCCTGAGAAAAGGGCCTGGAAGTTGGTATGATCTAGAGATTTGGAGTACATGTCAGGTTTTAGAATTGGGAAGGTGTTAGGCACCCAATCTACCTGGTTCAATTGGTCTTCCTACTAGATGCATAAAAATGAACATTTTCAACAATTATTCCTATTCTGCACACATGGCTAAGTTACCACACATATGTACATTGACTGAATTAAAATAATTATGTACACTAAAACAAGATCAATATAAAGTCTACATAATGCTAATTTAAGTGAGAAATTATACCTGAGCCTGACCCCTGTTTCGGTCAAGAGGGGTGGACACCCGATTAGTGCTGGCACAAATTTCTTGTGGATTCTCCAGGCTCAGGGGAAGATGGTCTTGAGCTCCAACTTCCTTTTTCGAGATATACTAACTGTGGCGATATTCGGACAGAATTGCAGCTAGAAAAGGTTACTTTCGAGCTTGGAATGAGGTGTCAATTTGGTAGAGCTTCCGCTAGGGATGGGTTACTTTAGGATTTTGGCTGAGGTGGTACTTCGACAGAGCTTTTCCAGGGGATAAGCTATAGGAGGGCTAGGCTAAGATGGCACTTCGGCAGAGCTTCCGCTAGGAATAGGCTATGGGAAGGCAAGATGAGGTGGTACTCTAGCAGAGCTTCCACTAAGAATAGGCTATAGGAGGGCTTGATAAAACTCAAATGATTGAGGAACTTCGAAGGCCCGAAGAACACTTTGGATCTATGAAGATCACTTCGAAGACTTGAAGAACCTCAAAAAGGGGGGAGACTAAGGAAAATTTTCTCCTACACAAAATGCTCACTCAAAAATTCAGATGATTGAAGAACTTTGAAGGCCCAAAGAACACTTCGAATCTTATGAAAATCTCTCCGAAGACCTAAGAACCTCAAGGGGGGAGGGGAGGAGAGATGGCGGAGCTTCTCTACAAGGGATGCTCACTAGGAGGCTTGAGTGTCAAAAACCAAAGGGAGGGGGTATTTATAGATTTTTTGGACCAATGGGGAGGAAAGAGGGATTTCCTTGGCTAATGGGGTTAAAAAGTGAATTTTCTTAGCCAATGGGGGAACAAAGTAAATTTTTGGGTCAATAGTGTAAAAGGTGAATTTCTTTGGCCAATGAGGTGCAAAGATGCTTTTTTGGGCCAATGAGCTGAAAAGATACTTATTTTCACCAATGGGAGGAAAGAGGTAATTTTTTTACCAATGGAGAAAAAGATGCTTTTTTGGCCAATAGTGTGAAAAGATACTTTTTTGGGCCAATGAGAAGTCGCGGTGTAGGGTATGCTAGCAGGGTAGTGTGGAGTATATAAGTGGGTGAAGAGGGGATCTCCTCACAAGATCAAACATCGGAGTGAGGATTTCGATCACCGGTGGGGCCACCGGGCATCATGCGGGGGCATAAGGCACCATGCAAGGGTGTTGGGCATCATGCAGAGGCGTAAGGGCTTATACGGGGGTGCCAGGGACCATGCAGGGGCACTGAGGCTCATGCGGGGGCACCGAGGTTCATACGGGGCTCCGAGGCTCATGCAGGGGTGTAGGGGCTTATGCGGAGTGCCATGGCTTATACAGGGGCACAGGGGCTTATGCAGGGGTGCCAGAGCTTATGCAGGGACGTCGGGGCTCATGCAGGGGCACCAAGGCTCATGCGGGGGTGTCAGAGCTTATATGGGGGCGTCAGGGCTCATGCAGGGGCACCAGGGCTTATGTCGGGGCTCATGCGGGGGCACCGGGGCTCATGTGGGGGCATCAGGGTTCATGCGGGGGCTCTGGGGCTTATGTGGGGGCATCAAGGCTCTGGGCCTGTGCGCATAGGGCAGGCAAGACCAATCCCCCATTGGAGGTTTGGGTCCACCAACGAACCTCCAGTGGGGGATTGGTGGGTCCCAGATGGATTTAACCACGGAGACGGATGCCTGTGCAAGAACTATGTTGCGGGGCAATAGTAGCAGATCTTCTATTTACAGTTCTCCTTTTTTATTCTTTTAGTAGACACTCCTTTTGTGCTCTCGATAACTAAATTGTTATTTCTTGTGTACATATCATGCCTACAGGTCCACATGTAAATATGCTATGTATAACAATTTAGGTATCTAAATTATATAGGGATTTACAGGTAAAATTATCTATGGCAAGACTTTCGCTGAAATTTACATTATTATATTCCATGTACATGTGGCTTGCTGTGCTGTGGTTACTGTATCAGATGATCCTGGTGGTTTTGGGTTACCCAAAGGGAACCCGATCACCAGTTTGGTTCTTTGTGAATGGGGCATGACAACGGTGGTATCAGAGTGCATGCTCTAATCATACACAGCTTACAAGATTAAACCCTATAAAATCTATAATAAGACAAGGGGTTGGGGGAAACTTAAAAGACTTCACATAAAATCCAAAGTACATATAACTTAAAATTTTGGCGTGATGCATTCATAAAAAGAGAGTATCCGAAAAGGTTTCACATAGAAAAGAGAACATTATAAATCACAGAAGATTTTTATACACCTGAGAGAATTCATACAATAAGACTAGAGAGGAGAATAGGCGGAACAAAGGAAAATAAGTAGCTTTCCAAAACCAAAAGTACAAAAAAAAAAAAAAAAAAAAAAAAAAAAAAAAAAAAAGAAGAAGAAGAAGAAGAAGAAGAAGAAGAAAAGAGAACATAATCCCAAATTTGCTGCTCCATCAATCGTCATCTAGGTCAATCACCTCTTCCACCCAAGATTTGGAGTTGATGTGGTGGCAACTATCATAGTAGTCGAAATGGTGGTTCACCAAATCCACCTCCTCTTGATGGTGTTTCAGGTTCACCGCTATGTCCTTGGAGGTTGAGTACACTGTATTATCTAAGTCATCCACCTCCATGGACACATGCCTCAATGCCACCTGAATAGCCGTCTCTCGAGTGACACACTCCTCCTGTCCCTTCAAGAGCTTCTACTGACCTTCTTGGAGTGCCTTCAACCTATCTAACATACCCTAGAAGTCAAAGGCCCCACTTGGAGATGGTGCAGCCACATTGATGGGAACCTCATCCTCCATCACCTTATCCTGCTCAGCCTCGAGGACATAGTCCTCATCCTTCTCCTCCTAAGCTGCCTTCCCCATTGCGGGATCCATCAGATTATACAGCTTCATCTTAAGCAAGATGCCCCGGGAGAATCTATCCGATGGAGATTTTTCCTCTTCACCCCCAAGATCTACTTGGAAGTACTCGAACACCTTGGTAAGTGACCGGGTGTAAGGGTAGTTGCTGTCAGATGGGTGCGCCGTATGGTACTCCACGGTCTTCATAATCACATATGGGATGCATAGGCGAGAGGCATTCTCCAGGGCCATGTAAATTTAGTATACTGTGTATGCTGCCATAAAGTTCACCTGATTCCAGTGCCCAGCCCGAGGAAGTAGGTTGAATTGCACTAAATGGCTAAAAACCCAAACCTCT
This sequence comes from Macadamia integrifolia, assembly GCF_013358625.1. Taxonomy (NCBI): domain Eukaryota; kingdom Viridiplantae; phylum Streptophyta; class Magnoliopsida; order Proteales; family Proteaceae; genus Macadamia; species Macadamia integrifolia. The sequence goes on from NW_024868131.1 coordinate 234,952, forward strand.
AGAAGGAAGCCTATCTCGGACTCGGGGCGGATGGCATAGCCATAAATGGTCTCATAGACATGCCTATGGAGGGTCTCACACATATGGGGGCCCAAGGCCTTACCCCTAGGAGGGTAGTTATACCAAGTACCCTCCAAGGAGATGCCTAAGATCCCTGCCAATAGATCAATGGAGAGCCAGATGTCTCGACCCTTCACCCGGCTGGTGAGGGTATACACTCTGTCGTTGTAGAAATCTTGAGGTTACAGTAGAACATCCTGATGAGGTCTGGGTAGCAGAAAGTGTCGATGGAAAGCATGGCCTCCCAGCCCAAGGCAGTAAATTTCTCGAGCATCTGCCCCCGAGTAAAATCCCCTACCACCACAGTTTTCTCCATGAGGACTGGCCTTTTGGAGAATGTGGACTAAGAGAGGGCAGCCTCAAGACTGTGGAAAGTGTTGTCATCATAGTCCTTCAAATCCTCGGGAACACTCCTTCTGGCCCAGGCACTGTGACTAGAGGAACTATCAGTTGTACCCCTACTCTTTCTATTGGGGGCATGTCCACTCCTAGACGAAGAAGCAGCTCCTTTACCCTTGCGAGAAGACATTCTGCAAAATTCATGAGAAAACATGAGAAATCGGTAAGATTTCAAGAGGAAATGGTAAAAAAAAGGGATGAAGGAAAGATCAAGATAGCAAGGTCATTACCAGGTAAAAGTAATGGAAAATGACACTCAAGTGAAGCACATATTAGGGGCAAATGTATGTAGAATGACAGATAAAAGAGAAAAGGCTCTATAGTGAAATGCCAGTCACAATGTACTCATATATGAGTGGTAAATTGACAAAACCACGTATTGACAAGTGAATGTCATGGGGTCATGATACTTGAAACATTATACGATTATGATATAAGAAATGAATACAGCTACCTAAGACATGGATTCATGAAATTTCCAAAGTTAGCAACAATCCAAGGCATTAATAGATTTCCAAATAAAGAAAATGAAGAATTTCATAAAGAGAAAAGCATTAACCATGGATATCCAAAACATTGAGGAGATTTTTGCAATAAGATGTGAAGGAGGATTCAATTTCATACAAGTAGACATTTGACAACATATTTGAGGTCAAAACAAGAGGAAACCCCCAAATTTCCCAAGGAACCCTAACCTAGGAATGGAGTAAATTCATGCCAAGATGAGAAAGGTGGTGCATATGTGAAATGTGACACTCCTACAACTATTATGCAACCAAATGTGAGTGGATAGACTCATTGAAACATGCATTGTGCAAGAAAGAAGAGAGAAAATGGGAAAAACCCTAAAACAGCAAAAAAATTGAGATATAGGGTTAAATAATCCATAGAGACGACATATATGATGATTAAAGGTGAGAATCATGAAGTAAACATCATACCCACACACTACATTCATTTTAGTAGGAAGGAATTAGAAGAAAATGAATTTTGGGGATGTTGAACTAGAACAACCAAAATTTCAAAAAGAAGGAAAAGAAAACAACTGACTTGAGGTTGAAGATGGTGTTAGAGAACTTTGAATCCAAATGTAGGCATGAGTAGTGCTTGTGAAGGGCTCCTAGATTTCTCTTGTTGCCTTGGGCAATTTGGAGAAGAGAGGGAAAAGAGAAGAATGAAGTGTTTTGAAAAATGAGGGTTTTTTGCCCTTTATAATAGTGTCACGCGCACGATGGGTGGGTTGCCACCGGTGGGTCCTGAACCAAGCCCACCCACTGTATAATCCGCCGGTGTGGGTTTTTTTGGGCCAAAAAATCCCAAATTTTGGGGATTTGTTCTTCAAGCATTGAGGATCCCATTTTTGCGTAAAGTATAAGATGTTGTGCAATAAATCTTTGTGCATACTTATGTGGGTTAATAATTTTACTAAATGGAAATCAATGCTTGGGATGCGTGCTATGATAATGGAATGCACTATGACTACATAATTTGAGGCATAATGTGCATTTAATATGTACTTATATGCGACAAATGTGGCACTTAATTGTACCTAATTTTGATGCAATCCAGGTACAAAACACCATGGTACGTACTAGATCCAGTAGTAGTGCAAGGAGGGCCTCATGTGGTTCCCGTCCTATTGGACGACCACCTAACCCCCGGGGAACTCGACCCCGAGTGAGTCCTGGACAAGAAGATATAGTTGAGGACTCACCTTCATATGAGATTCCAAATCCGCCTCCCATTGTTACTCCCAACGATGTTGCGGCTCTTATTCAATAGTCACAACAGGCATTCCAGTAGCAATTACTCCAGCAACAACAGACCTTTATAAATGTTGTGCACCAACAGTTGAACCCTATGCAAATGGGTTAACACCCTTGTGGGGTACCTTTTCTATAAGATCCTCTTATTGTGCCTGGTGCTGGAGTTCAAACAGGGGGTGCATCTCCTCGAGCACCACCTGTGGATACCCAAGGGAGTGCACCACCTACAATACCACCATAGGACCTACCAGGGGTTACTCCACCTATGGCTACTTCGCGGTTCTCTCTTATGGCACCTCTCCATACATGAAGCCACCCCCGTATCAGTATTACCCGGCTTATCCCCCATTCTATCCACTGGCTACCACTACTACAAAGGTGGTGGAATCCTTCAAGAGGCACTTGCACCTATTTTCACCAAGGTGGGGAGTGATCCTTTAGAGCTGGATTAGTGGATCAAAGAGATGGAAAAAATATTTGAGGTGGTAGAATGTACAGAATCCCAGAAGCTCATATGTGCTGGGTTACAGTAAAGAATGAAGCTAATTTATGGTGGAAGGCTTCTAAGCCTATCTTTGTAGCAACCCATCCAGAACCGACATGGGAACAATTTAAGGAATTGTTCTTGTCAAATTATTACCCCCACCAGCTTCAGAGATAGGAAGGAAGCAGAATTCTCAACCTTGACACAGGGAAATAAGTCCGTCCTTGAATACCAATAGTAGTTTGAGGATTTATTCTACTTTTCTCCTCCAGACATGAAAACAACAAAGGAAAAGGCAAAAAAAATTTTGAAGGGGCTAAAAGTGTCTATTGGTACAATTTTAGGGGCTATGCATTTGACCGACTATGCCCAAATTATACAAAAGGCCAAGACTATGGAAGACAAGCAAAAGGGAGAGTCTTCCACCACCCCTGGACTTTAGAAGAGGTCTAACCCCTATGCGGACTAATGGTCCATTATATCAGCAACCTTACAGATCATTAGGTTACATGGCCAGATTAGCTAGTAGATCGGATACTAATTCTTTTCGCCCGAACACTAGTACGGTGCCTACAGCCCCGCGACCACCTCGTCCTTCCATTGCACCAAGCCAGATACAGAGAGCACCAGTACCAGTGCAGGCCTCCCTAAACAAGTGCTATGTTTGTAATTCACTAGGGCATTTTGCAAAGGATTGCCCGTACAAGCCAGTTGTTGCACTAGGATAGCCTCCTACTTATAGACCCGCATTAACTCAAGGGGGCCTGCCTCAAGGGAGAATGTACGCATTATCAACTAAAGAGGTTGAAGCAAGCCTCGATGTTGTAGCAGGTATCCTATCTATCTTGGGTATACCAACTTATGTGTTATTTGATTCTGGAGCATCACATTCTTTTATATCTAAAAGATTTGTTAGAAAAATTGGCATGATACCCAGGGCTCTAGAGAGTAATTGATTGTTAGCACACCTATAGGCAAGATAGCACAATTAAATGAAGTGTATGGACCATGTCCCGTTGAAATAGGTGGAAAGAAGCTAGATGCCCAGCTTATCAAATTTAACATGCGAAATTTTGATGTCATATTGTGCATGGATTGGTTATCCACTCACCAGGAAAATGTGATGTGCATCAAGAAAAAAATTAAAGTAGTGAGTAATGAAGGTGAAGAGCTGGTGTATCAAGCTAATAAAACAAAACGACCCAAAGAGTTTCTCATCTCTACCTTATAGGCGGTAAAATTATTGGAAGACAGATGTCAGGGCTACCTAACTTCAGTACAAGATGTGGAAGCAAAGGTCACACCATTAGAAGAATTGAATGTAGTTAGGGAGTTCCCCGATGTCTTCCTAGATGATCTAACCCGGCTTCTGCCTGATAGGGAGTTAGAGTTTGCTATTGATTTAGTTTCCGGAGCAGCCTCAGTGTCTAAAGTTCCATACAAAATGGCACCACCCGAATTAAAGGAGTTATGGACTCAGTTGCAAAATTTTCTAGAGAAGGGATTTATACGCCCAAGTGTTTCTCCTTGGGGTTCTCCAGTTCTGTTTGCCAATAAGTAGATGGGAGTTGGCGTATGTGCATCGATTATCAGGAAGTGAACAAATTGACCATCAAGAATCGGTATCTGTTGGCACATATAGATAACCTTTTTGATCAGTTGCAATGTGCTAAAGTATTCTCGAAGATTGATCTCAGGTCTGGTTACTATCAGCTCAAGATAAAGAGCAACGACGTACCTAAGATTGCCTTTAGGACCCAGTATGGTCATTATGAATTCTTAGTGCTATCTTTTGGGTTGACCAATGCATCGGTAGCTTTTATGGATCTGATGAACCAAGTATTTTATGATGTTCTTTCGATAAGTGGGTCATCATTTTTATCGATGACATCTTGATAGACTCAAAGATTGAAGAAGAGCATGCACAACACTTGCGGATGGTACTTCAAAGGCTAAGAGAATAGCAGTTGTACATGAAATTCAGCAAATGCGAGTTTTGGGTAAACTAAATTGGATTCCGAAGGCACATAGTGACTGAGAATGGAATCAAAGTTGGATTCAAAAGAAAAAAAAAAATGGAATTCATCCAGATTCCAATTTCAAGGTGCAAATCAAAGATTCCTACCACAAAATGCAAATCAAATTCAAGTGAAAGCAAAATTCAAATCAAATGCAAATCAAATTCAGAAAGAAAAATTCAAATCAAATGCAAATCAAGTCCAAGTCAAATTCAAAATCAAATTCAAGTGAAAAGCAAAATTCAAGTCAAATGCAAATCAAATTCAAGTCAGATTCAAAACAGATTGTCAAAAGCAAATCAAGATTCTAATTCAAAGCTCCAAATTCAAGAATCCAAATCAAAAGTCAAAAGTCAATAATCAAGAAAAAAATAATCTCATTGAACCGGCCCCAAGTGGCCCAATCTCATTGAATCGGCCCTAGGTGGCCCAATCTCATTAAACCGGCCCAAGTGGCCCAATCTCATTGAATCGGTCCCATGTGGCCTAATTTCATTGAACCAGCCCTAGGTGGCCCAATCTCATTAAATTGGCCCCAAGTGGCCCAATCTCATTAAATCGGTCCTATGTGGCCTAATTTCATTGAACCGGCCCTACACTGCCCAATTTCATTAAACCAACCCAATCTCATTGGTCAATTCCATAGACTGGCACACAAAAGCCCAGCCTAGGAAAGTCAAGAGTCAAGTAACATCTTTTGCAGGGAGGGCTCAAATCTCTGCAAACGATGGCTCAAGAACAAACTCAAACACTAACATCTTTTGCAGGGAAGGCTTAAATCTCTGCAAATGATAGCTCAAGAACAAACTCAAATACTAACATCTTTTACAAGGAGGTTTCCCATCTCTGCAAAACGATGGCTCAACATCTTCTACAGGATTGAAAGGGTTCAAATTTCTTTCCTACGATCGACGGCCCAGGTAAGATCTTAAACTTTGAAGAAGTTAAGAGATATTATTTTTTGTATTTTCAACTCTGTCATTGATGTGCAAGATGACGATAGTATATGCTCTGGGTGATAAAATGTGGTCGTTCTTTTCTTTGCCTTTCTACTGTTGGCATAGGCTTTGGCCAAAAAAGGGCATTCTATAGACATCCAATTTTGTCACCCTCCCCCGGCTATGATGACTAAAGGATCGTGGACGCAACCTCTCGCTTTCGATCGACATAGATGACAACTGATTAAGGTGACCCAACCTAGAAACATTCCATACTCACCCAAAAATCCTAGAAATCCCGTGTGAGAGAAAAGAAGGGTCCAATTATGACTTTTTATATACGAAGGAATTCGGTTCAAAGCAACTATACAGATGCATAGTACTCGAAATCATGATTCCAATAATATATAGTGCATCAAAATCAGACCGTCAGATCTCCCACAATCATTCCCAAAAGATAAACCATGCACACCCACACCATGCCATGAACACCCAAACCCCGCCCATGTAAGCACCCACACCGTGCCATGAGCACCCAAACCCCACCCATGCGAGCACCGACACCTTGTCATGAGCACTTAAACCCTGCCCACGCAAGCACCCACACCCTAACCCCGTGTACCCTTGCATGCACCAGCCCACAACCTTGCGTGCCCTGCGTGCACCAGCCCACAGCCTTACGCACCCCCACGTGCACCAGCCTTGAGCACCCCACATGCACCAACCTTGCATTCCCTGCGTGCACCATCCTTGTGTGCCCCACGTCGGTGACCGGCATCCTCACTCCGATGATCGAATTTTTGATGAGATTCCCTCTTCATTCACTTGTGTACTCCGCACTGCCCTGCTAGCATACCCTACACCGTAACCTCCCATTGGCCAAAAAAGCATCTTTTTCACTCTATTGGAAAAAAAAACATATTTTTTCTCCATTGGTAAAAAATTTACTTCTTTCACCCCATTGGCCAAGAAAAGCATTTTTTCACCTCATTGGCCAAAAAAAATTCATCCTTCACACCATTGGCCCAAAAATCTACTTTTTACTCCATTAGCTAAGAAAATCTACTTTTTTACCCCATTGACCAAGGAAATCTCCATTTCCATGCCATTGGCCCAAAAAATCTATAAATACGCCCCCCTCCCTTTGGTTTTACACACTAAAGCCTCCTAATGAGCACCCTTTGTAGAGAAGCTCTGCCCTCTCTCCTCCCCTCCTTTGAGGTTCTTCAAGTCTTCGAAGAAATCTTGATAATTCTTTAAATCTTTGAAGTGTTCTTTGGGCCTTCAAAGTTTTTTAATCATCCAAAATTTTTTGAGTGAGCATTTTATGTAGGAGAAACTTTGCCTTCATTTCCCCCCTTTGAGGTTCTTCAAGACTTTGAAGCAATCTTCATAGATTTGAAGTGTTCTTCGGGCCTTCGAAGTTCCTCAATAATTCGAATTTCATCAAGCCTTAGCATAAGCCCTCCTATAGCCTATTCCTAGCGGAAGCTCTATCGAAGTGCCTAGCAAAAGCTATGTCAAAGTGCCACCTCATCATAGCCCTCCCATAGCGTTCATAGCCCTCCCATAATATTCATAGCCCTCTCATAGTGTATCCCTAGCGGAAGCTTTGCCAGAGTGCCACCTTAGCCTAGCCCTCCCATAGCCTATCCCCAGCGGAAGCTCTGCTAGAGTGCCACCTCAGCCTAGCCCTCCCATAGCCTATCCCTAAGAGAAGCTCTGTCGGAGTACCACCTCAGCCAAAATCTGGAAGTAGCCCATCCCTAGCAGAAGCTTTGTAGAACTAACACCTCAGCCTATGCCTAGAAGTAGCCTTCCCTAGCGGAAGCTCTGCCCAAATTCAAATCCAAAAGTAACCATTCCTAGCCAGAACCCTGTCCAAATATTACCATAATCAGCATCTCTTGAAAAAAAAAGTTGGAGGTCAAGACCATCTTCCCCTGATCCGGGAGAACCCACAAGAAAGTTTGTTCAAGCACTAATCGGGGGTCCACCCCTCTTGACCCTAAACAGGGGTTAAGCTCAGGTATAATCTCTCACCCGAATTAGCATAATGTAGACTTTTTTATTGACCTTGTTTTAGTGTACATAATTAATTAAATTCAGTTAATGTATATATGTGTGATAACTCAGTCATGCATGCGAAATAGAAATAATTGTGGAAATTGTTCGTTCTCAAGCATCTAGTAGGAAGACCAGTTAAACCAGGTAGATTGGGCGCCTAACACCTTACTAACTCTACAACCTGACATGTACCCTAAGTCACTAGACCAGACCAATTTTTGGGTCCTTTTCTCGGGAATTAGGCCTACCCCTAGGTCCTAGGCCCATAGTCCTAGGTGGCGACTCCAAACCCCTTTTGTATGATCTCGATCCCCCGTATTGGACCATCATCAAATACCCGTCTCAATGATGACCTTTACACTCCTATGAAATAGGCCCCCACGTATCTCCGAGTGGCGGTACGGTAGTGCAAGGTTTGCAAGTAAGCACACACGACACACCCTTCCTCTAGAAAGAGAAAGAGAGGAGAGAGAACTGAATGCAAAAGTTTTTTTCTCCCCCACCAAAAGGGAAAGAAGGTCCTTTTTCTGGCCGCTACCCTCACACCTGTATGGTAATGGATAGTGCAGTCATAGTCTTTCAACAATTCCAACCATCTTCTCTGGCTCATGTTCAACTCTTTTTGGATGAAAAAATATTTGAGGCTCTTATGGTCACTATAGATATCATATTTTTCTCTATACAGATAGTGACGCCAAATCTTCATTGCAAAAATAACTGCTACCAATCCTAGGTCATGAGTAGGATAATTCTTCTCATAATCCCATAATTTCCTAAAAGCATATGCAATTACTCTGCCATTTTGCATTAGCACACATCCTAAACCTTGTTTGGATGCATCACTATACACTACCATGCCTGAGGTACCATAAAGGATAGCAAGGACTGGAGCTGTTACCAGTCGATTCTTTAATTCCTGAAAACTATTTTCACACTCCTCTGTCCATTCAAAGTTGACTCCTTTTCTTGTCAACCGAGTCATAGGAGCAGAAATCTGAGTAAAATTTTTAATGAATCTTCTATAATAACCTGCCAAACCCAGAAAACTTTGAATTTCACTAACATTCTTTGGTGACTCCCAATCCAATATTGCTTGAACCTTTCCAGGATTAACCTCAATACCTCTAGCAGATACAACATATCCCAAGAAACTCACTTGTGACAACTAGAATTCACATTTGCTGAATTTAGTATACAACTACTTCTCCCTCAATCTCTGTAATACAGATTTCAAGTGTATTGCATGATCTTCTCTACTCTTGGAATAAATCAAAATGTCATCTATAAACACTATGACATATTGATCCAGCATGTCATGGAACACCCTATTCATCAATCCCATAAATTTCGTTGGTTCATTTGTCAATACAAATGGCATAACCACAAATTCATAATGGCCATACCTAGTCCTGAAAGTTGTCTTTTGTATGTCACTCGCCTTGATTTTTAACTGATGATACCCAGATCTTAGATCAATCTTGGAGAATGTACTATCACCTTGCAACTAATCAAACAAGTTATCAATGTGGGGTAGTGGGATTCAATTTTTAATTGTCAACTTATTCAATTCTCAATAATCAATACACATCCGCATACTCCTGTCTTTCTTCTTCATAAACAAGGCTAGAGCTCCTCAAGGTGATACACTGGGTCTAATAAAACCCTTCTTCAACAAATCTTGCAATTGTTCTTTCAATTCTTTCTGTTCAGTAGGGACCATCTTATATGGTGCCTTAGACCCAAGTGCTACCCCAGGTATTAGGTCAATACAAAACTCTGTCTCCCTATCTGAGGATACACTGCACAAATACTCAGGAAATACATCTAGAAATTCTCTTACTACTTCTAGTTCTTCTAGGGTTATAATTTTCTTGGTGGTATCTTGAACACAAGCTAGACAAGCTTCACATCCTTCCTCTAATAGTTTCTAACTTGGATAACAAAAATCAACAACTTCCTAGCCTGATCCTTTTTGTGACCCTGAAAGGACAATTCATCTCCATCTCGGGGTCTAAACAATATCTTCTTCTTTACACAAAGCACACAAGCTCGGTATGTTGATAACCAATCCATACCCAATATCACATGGAAATCCTTCATGTCTATACAGATAAGGTGAGCTATCTTATCTGGCCCACATATCTGAATAGTATAGGGCTCATAAACATCTTCTAAATCTACAATAAACCCAGTATGTGTGCTAACGAACAACTTGTATGTTAGATTTTTTGGTTCTATTCCCATTCTAGGGGCAAAATTAGAAGACACAAAAGAATGAGATGCACCAAAACTCTATCTCCCTTTCTTAGGGTACACTGCACAAATACTTAGGAAATACATCTAGAAATTCTCTTACTACTAGTTTTTCTAGGGTTACAATTTTCTTGGTGGTATCTTGAACACAAGCTGGATAAGCTTCACATCCTTCCTCTAATAGTTTCTATACTTGGATAACAAAAATCAGCAACTTCCTAGCCTGATCCTTTTTGTGACCCTGAAAGGACAATTCATCTCCATCTCGGGGTCTAAACAATATCTTCTTCTTTACATAAAGCACACAAGCTCGGTATGCTGATAACCAATCCATACCCTATATCACATGAAAATCCTTCATGTCTATATAGATCAGGTGAGCTATCTTATCTCGCCCACATATCTGAATAGTATAGGGCTCATAAACATCTTCTAAATCTACAATAAACCCAGTAGGTGTACTAACCAACAACTTGTATGTTAGATTTTTTGGTTTTATTCCCATTCTTGGGGAAAAATTAGAAGACACAAAAGAATAAGATGCACTAGAATCAAATAAAACAACTGCTGATACCATGGAAACAAGTACTGTACATGTCACTACTCTAGGTATAACTTCAGTTGTCAATGCAAAAACCTTTCCAGATGTCTATGGCTTCTTGGTAGATGTAGAAGAAGAAGTCACACTTGGTTCTCTGGATTTTCTCTGAGGACAAAACCTTGCGTAATGCCCCGGTTGCTGACATACATAACATCTCACAGTAATGGGCAGAGTAGTGGAAATGGCCGGTTGAGACTAAGCAAAAGCTTGACTAGTATCTCTCTATCTAGATACCATAGCAGAAGAAGAAGCTCCCTTTGCAAATCTTCCAAACTATTTCCCTATATTGGCTATCCTGGCCCTTCTTGCTACCTGAGTCTGATAACTCTCCCTCTGCTTGTCTTCAATGGATTTGACAATTTGGACCACCTCAGCATAAGAGTGGAGCCGGTGTGTAACTAACATAGTTCCAATGCTGGACCTCAAGCCCGTCTCAAATTTCTTTGCTTTTGCATTATCGTTCTTCATATGTTCTGGGGAAAAATAGTACAAAGCCTCAAACTACTACTGATATTCCAACACTGACTTGGGCCCTTGGACCAATGCCATGAATTTTGTTTCTTTTCTATCTCTCACACTGATAAGGAAATAGTTCCCATAAAACACCTCTACAAACTTATCCTAAATGGGCTATGGGTGTGTAGCTAATAAAATGGGTCTAGTAGCCTTCCACCAAGCATGGGCTTCATTTTACAGCTGGTATGTAGCACACATGATTTTTTGTTCGTCATTATAGCCTAGTACTGCCAGTGCCTTTTCAACTCCCTCCACCCATTTGGAAGGAGCTAATGGGTCATGGGTTGCCCCACTGAAGTATGGAGGTCGATATTTTTGAAATTTCTCCATCAATTTACTGGTGTCTGTCCATACCTCCACTATTGGAGGGGTCTCTAATGTTTGCTATCTGGTCTGAATGCCTATGGTTGGCACTGGTTGAGTTACGTGCCCACTGGTGGTCTGTTCTATAACTGGGGCTCCAAAAGCAAACTAAGAAGTAAGGACCATAGGAACTGGAGATGGTGCCGCAGATGCATGATTAGGTGAAGTTTCTCTGGCATGTATAACTGTAGCCAGTTCCTCAAATATCCTATTCTGTTGTTGTTGTTGTTGCTACTGTTGTATACTTTGTTGTATTGTCTGTTGCAACCCTTCTTGAATACCCTGGACCATGCTAGTCACTATAGCTACCACATCTTGTGCTGTAAGTATTGGTGGTGCAGGAGGTGGCATAGGTGCTACTACTGCAGGGGCAGATGCAGGAACAAGTACATTTGTCCCTAATGCTGAGTCACTTTCTCTCTCATCATCCACAAACACATAAGGAGTAGCTCTGGTAGGTCAACCCCTCTTTTAGTGTTGTGGTTCTTTCTAAGGTTGAGCACGTCTCGATGGCATTTTAAGAATTTTCCTCAAAATAATAATTTATTAATTCTCAATGCTCAACACATATGCAGTGAGGACGAGTCATGCAACATGCTTTCCATAATTTCGAAGGTAACCATTAACCTTCGAAATTACCCCTGTTCCTAGATTTAGAATCTCCACAGCCCAATGGTGATATACATTATGAATAATAAATGGGCCATCCCATCGGGATCTAAGCTAACCAGGGAAAAGATGCAACTGAGAGTTGTACAATAAGACCTTATCACCAATTACAAAAGATTTATGCAGAATGTGCTTATCATAGAAGTCTTTGATCTTTTCCTTGTAAATCTTAGAACTTTCATAGGGATCATTCCTAAGTTCCTCCAACTCAGATAGTTGGAGCCTACGATGAATACCAGTATCAGACAAATCAAAGTTAAGCTTCTTGATGGCCCAAAAGGCCTTATGCTCCAATTCAATTGGTAAATGGCAGGCTTTTTCCATACACTAAATGGTAGGGAGACTGACCAAGGTTGATCTTGAATGCAATCCAATGGGCCCACAAGGCATCAATGAGCCTAAGGGACCAATCCTTATGGTTGGGATTAACATTTTTCTCCAAGATTTGTTTAATCTACCTATTAGACACCTCCACTTGGCACTAGTTTGGGGGTGACAATGGATAAATAACTTATAAGTAATCCCATGCTTTTTCATTAAGGCCTCAAAAGGTCGATTACAAATCACTAATTATAGCTCGTGGTGTACCAAAGTCAAAAAAGATGTTTTCTTTGAGAAACTGGACCACCGCTTTGTGGTCATTAGATTTACAAGATATGGTCTCTGTCTATTTAGAAACATAGTCAACGGCCAAAAGTATGTATAAATTTTCAAAGGAATTAGGGAATGGTCCTATGAAATCGATGCCCCACACATTAAAAATCTCAACTACCAAAATATGGTTGAGGGATATCATGTTTCTCTTATTGATACGATTAAAAGATGGGTAGGCGGGACAAGCCTTGTAAAAATCAATAGCATCTCTAAAAAGAGTGAGTCAATAAAATCTGCATTGGAGAACCTTTGCGACAGTCTTTTTAGGTCCAAAATATCCACCACATACATGGTCATGGCAAAAAGATAAAATTGAGTGTTGCTCATGATCAGGCACACAACGTCTGATAATTTGGTCAGGATAAACTTTGAAAAGATAGGGATCACCCAAAAGAAATGCTTGACTTGGGAAAGGAAACGATACTTATCTTGGGTGGACCAATGATCCGAAGTCACACCCGAAACTAAGAAGTTGACAATGTCAGTAAACCATGGTTCACTGAACACTGCAAGTAACTGTTCATCTAGAAAGTTCTTATTGACAAGAGAATCGACAGTCAAGAATTGGGAAGCTGGGATAAATGGTCTGCAACTAGGTTTTCAACTCATTTCTTATCTCTAATTTTCAAATCAAACTCTTGCAAAAGTAAAACCTACCTAATAAGACAGGCTTTGGCATCCTTCTTCTGAACTAGGTATCTAAGAGCAGAATGATTAATATACACCACCACATGTGACCCAACTAAGTAAGACTAAAAATTTTCTACCTTAAACACAATAGCTAAGAATTTCTATTTAATGATTGTATAGTTGAGTTGTGCATCATTTAAGATCCTACTACCATAGTAAATGACAGTGGGAAACTTATTAATCCTAATCGCTCCTATGGTAAAATCTGAAGCATCACACATTAGTTCAAAAGGTTCAGTCCAAACAGGTGGTTGAACAATGGGTGTATTGGTCAACTCCTTCTTAAGTTGCTTGAAGGATTCTAGGCAGTTTTTAGAAAACTCAAAAGTTTAATCTTTGGTAAATAGTGAAGTGAGAGGCTGGGCTAACTTACTAAAGTCCTTGATGAACCTTTTGTAGAAGCCAGCATGGCCCAGAAAAGACCAGACATCCATAACAGATTGGGGAGGTGGTAAATTATCAATTAAATTCACTTTGGCTCTATCTACCTTAATTCCCTCCTTGGATACTACATGGCCCAAAATAATACCAGGTTTAATCATAAAATGATATTTCTCCCAATTCAAAACCAAATTCTTAGATATGCACCTTTTCAAAACTAGGGAAAGATGATAAAAACACTTAGAATAGGAATTTTCATGAATTAAAAAATCATCCATAAATACTTCCAAGAATTTTTCAACTATGTTAGAAAAGATGCTCATCATGCATCGTTGAAACGTAGCAGGGGCATTGCAAAGCCCAAAGGGCATACTCCTGTAAGCAAATGTTCCATATGAGTATGTAAAAGTGGTCTTATGTTGGTCATCTAAAAAAAATGGGATCTGGTTATAGCCGAAATATCCATGAAGAAAATAATAGTATTCATATCCAGCTAACCTCTCTAACATCTGGTCAATGAATGACAAAGGGAAGTGGTTCCAGGTTGCCGCATTAAGTTTTATGTAGTTCATACACACTCTCCTCCCTGATTGGACACGGGTTGGAATTAGCTCGTTGTTGGCATTGGGAACTACAGTAACACTAGATTTCTTGGGCACTACATGTTCTTACTGGGCATACCCATTGGCTATCAAACATAGGATAAATTATTCTATGATCCAAGCACTTTAGGATCTCTTTCTTAATGGCTTCCATCATCACAGAGGTTCCGTGGATGGTTTGGAATCCTCCACAAGATGTATATGATGTTGCACAATAAAAGGGCTTATACCCTTGATGTCAGCCATGGTCCAACCTAGGGCTTCCTTATTGTCTTCTGACACTTTGAGGAATTCCTCTTCCTAGCTAGAAGTCAAATCTGAAGAAATTATTACAGGAAGAGTCTGGTCAGGCCCTAGGAAAGCATACCTCAAATTGGATGGCAACTCCTTAAGATCTAGCTTAAGGGCTCAACTATGGAAGGTTTGGGAATGAAATTGAAAAGGGATACTAAGGGCTCCATAGGTGTGTGAAGAATCAAGACTTCAGAAAAGAAATTTTCACTATCACCATCCAAATCATCTATATACTCTTGGAATTCTGAATAATATCAAAGTTGGTAATTAAATCATCAGAAAAATCTAGATAATCCTCAAGTATATTAATCTCTTCTTCCATATTTGGTTGCTTGCCTATCCTAAACATGTTAAACTCAACACTTTGGTTTCCAAAAGATAACCTTAGGAAACCATTCCGATAATTGATTAATACATTATTGGTAGCAATGAATGGTCTTCCTAGAATTATTAGGATCTCATCCTTGATTGAGAAATGCTTGGTATCTAACACAATGAAATCAACAGGGAAAATAAATTCCCCCACCTTAAATAAGACATCCTTATCCATCACTTTAGGAATTTTAACAGATCTATCTACCGACTGAAGAGTAGTTCCAGTGGCTTTTAATTCTCCCAATCCTAGTTGTTTGTGCATATGGGAAGGCAAAAGATTCACACTTGTGCCAAGGTCAAGTAAGGCATGCTCAATGTAGGTGTTGCCTATGACACAAGCTATGGTAGGGCTCCCTGGATCCTTATACTTGGCGGTTATAGGCTAAGTAATTATGAAACTAATGTTACCTGCCAAGAATGCCTTTTTGGGCACACTAGTGACGTTTGTAAGTACACAAATCTTTCAGGACCTTTGCATAGGTGGAGATCTAGAATATGACATCCAAAAAAGGGATGTTTACTTCTACCTTCTTGAAAACTTCTAAAATTTTGTCCATGGAAGCAGTCTTCTTTTTGTTTACCAAGCGATTAGGAAAGAGGATAGGCGGAACATAAGAACTGTTAAGGATTTGCTCTTTTTCCGAAGAATTATGTTTGGTTTTCTCAACCAAATCATCTTTAGTTTCAAAAGAACCTTTAGGTTCATTAGACGAACCTGGAACAAGAGGCACACTTGTGTCCTCAATAGAAGGAGAGTCAATAGAAGTAATAGATGGGGAAGATTTAGGAACACTCTATTGGTACTCTTGGCCACTCCTAAGGGCATAAACAACATGACATTGGTTGGAGGGCCCTTGTTGGGTCTAACCTTGTACTACATTCAATGATGCATTAGGTGGTGCTTGTGAACTGAAAGGTTGATGCCTAGGGTTAGGCTCTAGTGGACTAGGCAATGTTCCTTTCTCCCTCTCACGCAAAATTAAGACAACTTGAGAGAGTTCTCTCCTAAGATTTTGATGGCTTGTCATGAGGAGGGCCATATTCTTTTATCACTTACTCTACTTGCCTCTCTAGTGTTGGTAAACCTAGGGGGTTGCTGATAAGATGATAAAAAAGGGGGCCTAGGAAAACTAGCTTGAGGCCCTATATTTGGCCTAGGAAAAGTATTTGGGGCAAAATGTTGTTGTGCAAAGGGAGGCCTTTGGGGTCCAAATTGACCTTGATTATGAAAATTGGGAGACTTTGCTTGGTTGCCCTAGTTTCAGGAGAAATTTAGGTGATTTCTCCACCCTGGATTGTAAGTGTTACTATATGGATTATTCTGATATAAGGCATTCACACTTTCATTGGAAGTGCCCCCAGTAGTATTGGGGCATTCTTCTATGACATGTCCAGGGGACTGGCACCAAGCACACATCTTAACCAAATTGACTGATGATGGCTTTCTAAGGACAATTGCCTCAATCTTTTTGATTAGGCTATCCAAGTGGGCTTCCTTAGCTACTATCCTATCCACAAAACATCCTTTCCCTCCTATGGTTCTTTCACTCTCTTGGGTTGGCTCCCATTCATGGGTTTTGTCAGCTAAGCAAGTAAGAATTTTCATTCCTTTCCTTCATCTGTAAAGGATGTGAATCCCCCAAGACACATAGACTTTATCATTTTTTTAGTTGGATAATCAATACCCTCATAAATTATTTGACATAAATGCCATAAGTCTAGGCCATGATGAGGGCATTCTTGGAGTAGATCCTTGAATCTCTCCATAAGTTTGGAAAAGACTCACTAGGCTTTTGCCTAAACTGAAAGATATCACTTCTAAGCTTATTGGTCTTGTGAGTTGGGAAAAACTTCTTGAGGAAGACAACTGTGAATTTCTCCCATGTGGCTATGGAATTTGTGGGTAATCTATACAACCAATTCTTAGCTTAGTCTTTCAATACAAAAGTGATGAACCTAGGCTTAATAGCATCATCAGAAAGCTGTTGGATCTTAATTAGAACATATACCTCTTCAAATTCCCTTAGAAATAGGTATGCATCCTCAAAGGTCAACCCATAGAGGTGGGGCAACATAGTGATGTACTAAGATTTGAGCTCAAAATTATTGCTCTGGGCTTGTGGTAGAACTATGCAGGAAGGTTAGGCTACTCTAGTAGGGTAGAACCTATCTTTTAGAGATTTAGGTGGAGGGTTTTTCTATTTGTCTCCCATATTGAAAGGTACTAAAGAGAGTAAATATAAAGGGTCACTACTTGTTGGATCTCTTTTTTCTAACCTATTCGCACTACTACGTACCCACCCAACACTCATGCAAAAGAACACTATCCACAACTAGAATAAGACAAACCACAAACACAAAAGAATGAAAAATTTTTTGAAAACTTTTTTTTTTATTTTTGTTAAGCTTATCGATAGGGATCCGGGGTTGCTCAGGTCAATTCCTAAGGCACTTCTATAGGGAGAAAACTGTCTTTATCATACTGTGAGGCTTGGCGACCTCTACCGATACAACTATTAATACAATTTGTTCTTCTCAGGAATTCAATTAAAGAAAAAAAAAATAAGGCAAACAAAGCACTCCGATTTACCAAAAGAAAGAGAAAAACAACATGGAACTGTATCCCTGACAACGGTGGTAAAAAAATTTTTGAATTTTAAAAGTAACCGCAAGCGTACGGATCAGTGTAGCTAACGGGTCAAACATAAAGAGAGCAACCATTTTATTTTTAGCTACTTTTAGTAATACAAAAGTGTAACGATTGATTATGGTGATCTAATTCTATCTACTGACGTAAAATAAATGCATCTAATAGAACGTCCTAACCAACACAACTAAGGAAATTGGAAATTGGAAATTGGAAATTGGAATTGAAATTAAAAATTGAACGACCTAACCATTCACATCTAACCCTAACCATTCGTCAACTAGGAATTTAAATACTCAAACCACGAAATTAAAAAGCAAATAACTGAAAGTAAAAGTGCTGAAAAGTAAATAGATAAAATAAAAATGGAATAAAGCTAGAGAGAGGCACACAAGTAGATATCTCTACTTAGCCCTAGGAATGCACCATAAATAATATGAGCTTTCCTACTTGACCAGAGAGTACTCTTACAAGGGCTTTTCTACTTAGCTTTAGGGGAAGGGATGCAATATAAATAATCAAAATAAAAGGGTGGTTCCATGGCTAGAGAGGGGCAAACCCAACATATGCATCTAGTTAAGGACCTTGGGGGAAAGGGAAAACAATAATGTAAAACTGAAAATTTAAAACCTAATTTAAGAATGATGGGTAGAAAGAAGAGGAATGAGAGGGGGGGTGAGAAGACTACTGTAGAAGCCTATTTACCTGAACTTCCATACTTCAATCCTTAAATTAAAATAACTTGATTGAGATTTGAAATACTACCAATACTAAAAACCAGATCTGGAATAAACCAAATCTGAAATTACTAGTACTAGAGAACACAAATCTGAAGAGAAAAACTGAACTTGAAAGACATGCTCTGATTGTTCTTTCTTCATCGGATCAACAAATCTCATTGGAATTAGTTTGGCTTCAGCATACGGTGACGGTCTCGTTTGTTCATGTTAGTTGTTTCAGAGTTGTCAAAGGAACCTTTGGCTCGAGTTGGCTACATTTTGGCCTTGGCTTTGCCATGGCTTATGATTGGGGATTTTAATGCTACCACGGCTTCCCATGAAAAAAGAGGACTGGGTGCTATTAGTATAGGTTCTGTAGCTGAATTCTAGGTGCTGGTTAATTCTTGCTCTTTGGTCCAGCTTTCTTCTTAGGGTTGCAAATTTATATGGACTAACAACACAAAGCAAGGTAATGTTTGTGCAGTTCTAGATAGAAGTTTTATTTTTTATATTTTATTTTTTATTTTTTTTATTTTAATGATGCTTGGTTATTATTATATCCTGATACTGTGCAAAGAGTTCTTACTAGTACTAGCTCAGATCATACTCCTCTTTTTGTTGCATTTGACTCCGTCCCAAACCCTAGAAACTGCCCTTTTAGGCTTCATAAATTTTGGATGGAAGGGGATTCTTTCTTGTAGCTTGTCAAGGACTCTTGGTCTCAGCCTGTCTTTGGATCTCCTAGCTCTATATTGGCAGCCAAACTTAAGCTCCTTAAGCCTCTTATCAGGGCTTGGTCAAGGGTCTCTTTCCCTAATTTTGAGCTTGCCATAATCAAAGCGAAGTTGGCTAAGGTTCAAGCCCTGATTGAAGTTCAAGGCTTTGATTTTGATCTATTCAACAAGGAAGCAGACATTAAGACAACTTATGTCAAAGCTTTAAAGGATCATGAAAAATTTTGGGCTGAAAAATCTCGACTCAAATGGGTTAAGCAAGGCGACAAAAATTCTAAGTTCGTCCATATGTATACAAAAATTTAGAGGCTTAAGAATACAATTAGAAGAATAAAAAAGCCTGACAGATCCTATCTCACTAAGAAAAAATGCTATTCTTGATCACATATTGAGCTACTTTGAAGCCTTTCAGAAAGCCCATCCCCTAGAGTCGCACACAATGCTTCTTGATTGCATCACGTCTTTGACTGATGAAGTGGACCTATCAAGCTTGGATAATATCCCAGGCAATGTAGAAATAAAGAAGGTTGTTTGGAATTTGGACCCTGATAGTTCTCCAGGGCCTGATGGCTTTCCAGGAGCTTTTTTCAGGCACTGCTGGGATGTGGTCTCTTTAGATTTTTGTAGAGCAGTCAGTGATTTTTTCAGATTCAGTGCTATGCCATGGGGGTTAATAATAATTTTCTAGGTTTGATTCCGAAATTCGATGGCGCTGAGGCTCTTGATAAATTTCGCCCTCTTTGTATGGGTGATTTTTTCTGCAAAGTTATGTCTACGATTATGGCAACCAGATTATCCCACCTTCTTCCGAAGCTCATTTCTAATGAACAAGGTGCTCTTCAAAGAGGGGAGGTTATTCTGACTAATATTAGTATGGCATCAGAGCTGGCCAACTTGATGTACTCTTCAACTAGAAGTGGAGGTATGGGGGTAAAAATTGACATTCAAAAAGCATTTGACACCATTTCTTGGTATTTCCTGTTTCAGGTACTTAGAAAATTCTGATTCATGAAAAAATGGGTGGCATGGACTTATCTAATTCTATCTTCTTCTAGAATCTCTATTCTTCTCAATAGAGGGGTTGGGGGTTTTTTCAAAATGGAAAGAGGTCACAGGAAGGGCGACCCAATGTCCCCTAATCTTATTCATCTTAGCGGAAGAAGTTTTATGCAGGGGTATTTCTACTCTTCTACGTGAGAGTAGAATTAAAGCTATGTAAGGCCCTTGAGGTGTTAATGTCCCTAGTCATCTCTTGTTTGCAGACGATACATTCATTTTCCTGAATGCGTCCATCAGGTATGTCAGAAACCTTAAGGCTTTTCCTTCAGAAATGCCAAGTTTTTTTCTATGCAGGGAATAAATCTTGAGAAGAGTAGCTTTTTTTAGGCAAATTTCATCCTTCTAGAAAGTAGATTATTGTTGATATCTTGGGAATCCCTATATGAAACTTCCTGACTAGGTTTCTTGGGGTTGAAATTTTTACATCAATAGTTAAAAAGTAGTCTCATCTTCTGTGATGGATAAAACTAAAGGCCGTCTATCTGGATGGAAAGAGAAGCTTCTGTCTATCGCACATAGAGTCCAGCTTGTCTAATCTATAATTTCGGGAATGCCAATTCAAAATATGAAGGTTTACCAGTGGCCCTCTTCCATGGTTACTCAGATGGAGAAATGGATGAGAAATTTTATTTGGACTGGTGATGTGGATTCTTTCAAGGCGATCACAATCAGGTGGGACAAGGTCTGTAAACAAAAAGAGTAAGGTGGTCTAGGCATTAAATGTCTGTGTGATGTTAATTTGGCCTTGCTTGCTAAGCAATCGTGGAACATTAAGCATGGATCGTCCAACATGAGTGCTTTTCTTAAAGCTCATCATCTTGGGGTAGGTGGGATTCCAAAGAAATTATACAAGTCTTCTTTGATTTGGCCTGGTCTTAGAAGAACGTGGGACTTTATTTCAAGCAAAGAGAGATAGATTGTTGGTAATGGGGCTAAAATAAATTTTGGACTGACAAATGTCTTGGTGATTTGTATATAAAGGAGCAGTCGAATGATGAGGAAAAACTTTTTTGCAGATTTTAATCTCAAAGTGGTCGATGTCATATCAAAATTTCAAATGGTATTTTCCTCCTGCTTCATCTTTATTCTTGCAAAATAACTTCACAGTGGCAGAGAATATTAAGCTTCCTCAATGTGAGGTGGAAGATAGATGTTTGTGGATTGCACGTCTTCTAGTGTGTTCACTTCAGCCTCTACCTAGAATGAAATTCGTCGTGATAACACACAAGTGACTTGGTACTCTATAGTTTGGAAAGCTCACCTTCAATCGTGGCAAGCTTTGTTTGGATGGCGTGTGGTGAATGGCAAACTCCCTACGGATGAGGTAATCAAGTCTAAGGGAGTTCTTCTTCCTTCCCAGTGCTGCTTATGTCAGTTAGCTGAAGAAAGAATTTTTCATATTTTCCTTGAGTGTAGTTTTAGCATGAAAATATGGAAGAGTTTTTTGAAGTGTTTTGGTGTGTCTTGGATCTCCCCCACTATTGTTCTTGATCTGGCTATTTGGTGGAAAAGAAAGTGCAGAGATTTGGCTGCTAAAGAACCTTGGCTGGCTGGTTTTGTCTTAATTTTAAACATCTAGAAAGAGAGGAATGGCAGGCGCTATGAATAAAGAATGAGGTCTTCTTATCTGATTATTAAATTAGTAAAAAGAGACCTACGAGATGGGGCTATAAATTTGTCAGGTTTAGTGATTTAGTTTTTTATTCTGAGGCTGAGTGTTCTCTCTGCTGATAGCAATGCTGAAGGTGGAGAATGCTTGGTTGAGTTTTTGTGTAATGGCTTGATTCTCTTTGATAAAGTTTTTCTGAATCTTTAGTGAAGAAAAATATGATGAAGTGATCAGAATGTTGATGATGCGGCATACGCTCAATGGGAGTGACTATGTACATGCAATAGTAAGTATAGCACGTAGAAGAGTGGCAATAATGATACCAAATTTTTAACCATGTTCTCCGTCCCCTCTCCTTGTAAAAGGGTGACAAGGGACAGGGTGAGTCATCAAGATTAATCCGTAGGGCCACAAGTCCGGCGCGCATAGAGATTGGGTTCTCTTGTTAACTCTCCTCGATGAACTTGAATGAATACCCCACACCCCACCATCATCTATCTGCTATCCGCCTAATTAGCCAGTTGTTTTCTATGGGTTGGTGTTTTAATGGACCAGCACCAACTTGGCAAAATATTCGATAAAGCTGAATTTGTCTCCTCACCAACCAGCTTTCCTCCAAAAATAATCCGAACTTGCACTCATAGCAAAAATGGCAAATGGACTGAACACATAAAAAAGTAGAATATTGAAGGACCACCTTACCATTGCAAGGTGATAGAGAAGAAGAGAAAATTAAAGTAGATTCCATGGCAAAGAATAAAGGGGTTTTCATTAAGAATACAACCACCACATTTCGTCTTGTGGGATGACGGTGCGGTACTTCTAAACATTACCTTGTAGTATAAGTAGAAGATTTCATCAGGGCTTTGAGATTCACTAGACTACCACTGCTCAATCAAGTTCCTTCACCCATAGCAGCCCTCCCCCTCCCCCTCCCCCTCCCCATCCCCAACCCCCTTCAAAATATTATGAGACCTATAGCTCTTACGACCCTGCAGATAAAGAAGAGTTACTACTGCATTTGTTTTTGATTCCTCAGCTGTTGTCAAACAACCAGGGTTGTTCAGGCCTAAGTTGATTCATAATTGGTTCTTCGGTTGGTTGACCACAGCTGGGGGACTAAGATCAATGTTGTAAGTTGGAGCTGGTTCAAACCTTCTACAGCTTGTGGGGATACTGTTGCAGGGCCAATGGAGTGGCATTGGTAAAGCCCAGTAAGTTGCCGGATTTCATGTTGTAGGCCCAAGGTGGGTTTACTGGTGGATCCCCTTAGAAGAGTTGGGACTCATCAACTCTTAATTGTGAGGTGTTGATCCTTGCCAACTGAGCTATCCCTTGAGGGTTCTTTAACAACAGCCTCGATTCATTTCTACTGTCCTTACTTATCTTTTGATTTCTTCTCATGCCTTTTTCGGGCAAAAAAAAAAATTCTTAGTCTTTCAGGGCTAAGGGATGGTCTGTATTTGTCATATCTTAAAAAATTTCCATCCCTCCGTGAATGTGATATTAGGAGTTTACATGTTGGGTTCAAAGCCGGTTTCATCAATATCAAACCCAACCTTTCTATTGGTTTAACCCCAACGTGTTCCACCGTGAAAAGCATGCAAGGGGAATTATCAATATGAAAATTAACCTAGTGGGGCCCACAAGGAAACACAAATTAGGATCCTCTGTCTCCTTTGTTGTAATTTTAACTTTGCATGCATTTGTTTCCACCATATACAAGGCACAAGTTTGTCTGTTTCCTAAGATCCCTTTCATAAGGTTTTTTTTTTTTTTTTTCACGGGTAAGCCCGACAAAAGTTGGAACTTCTGACCTCTTTATTGTGAGGAATTGGTCTTTACGAGCTGAGTTACCCTTGTGCTAGCCGCTATACGATGGGAATAATAGAGAAAACATTAAAAGGGGGCATAAAATCCTTGTTCTAATACAAAAATCATAACCCATATGGATAAAAAGGCCCCAAGAAATTAGCATTTTTTATTCCTAGCTCCTAGAATTATGCTCCATGCATGGCTGTGGGAAAGTTTCAAAACTTTTATTGGATATTTGTATGGTCGGTAATAATTTTCAGAATTGAAACATTTTCATACTCTTTTTTATTGTTCCTAATTTGTAGTTGCTTCCTATTGGCATGCCGCCACTCTTGCCTCCACTTACCTCAAGGCTAGTGACCTAGACATAAACATGTGTCCATAATCCATCTAGGATCTTCGATGCAATACTTTAAGGTCATAAAACTATGAAATGATTCTACAATCCATATAGATAATAATAATCAATAATGTAACACAACTGGTGAATTCTATTGATATTTATCATATTTACACAAAAGAAGGTTTTTCACAAACAGATCATAATTACAATTTTGCTCATAGGGCTACATCAGATATGTACACAAAAGAATCAAAAGAGAAGACGAATACTATCATCCTCCGTAACAACCTGGAACTGGAAGCAGCTAAACTTAGTGTTGTAGCCTAGTACGCACAGGTAAGTAGGCTGCCCAGTTGTGGACCTACTTTTATAGTAGTAAGAGAGAGAATTTGTGTAGAAAAGGCCAAGTTATGGGTATTGAATGACCAGATAAGGGGTCAAACCCCACATTGAGTGGAATCATAAGCCCAGAAGATAGGACAACAAATGGACCAAATATGAGAGGTCCGGTAGGTTGCCCAACTACCAACCGGTCAGCCGGTGGGACTGGCAGAATGCAAAAAAAATGGGTTTTTTTCCTGTGTGGCCCACTCTTCTGTAGTGTAGTTCCTTACACTTAGACCATGTGTAGGGGTCTATTTGAGGATTTTAACACACCATTTACCTTAGTGGACAGTGGGGCCTACATGGGGTTATGAAGCTTGAAAATAGTAAATCAATTTAAATTATTTTTAAGGGACACAACCAAACAGACCCTAGGATCCATTTGGCTGAACCCTACATATTATGTAGAGGACTTAGCCTCTTCTCTTCATTTGCACCCTACAGAATTTGTAGGGCAGCAAAGAAGAAGAAGAAGCAGAAAAAGAAGAAGAAGAAGAACAACAAGGAAAGAGAAGGGTTGTTGCCCTATGTTGCTGTTCCAGCCATAGTTAGCAATTCGGCCGAATAATTCGCGAATTATTCGGCCGAACCGAATTTTAAAGAATTTTATCAAAAATTCGGACCGAATCCGAATTAAAAATAAAATTCTTTAAAATTCGCGACTTTTTCAAAAATGAATATAATTCTCGAATAATTCGGACCGAATCCGAATTAAACCGAATTATTCGGTCCATTTAAACATTATTTAAAAAAAAAACCAAAAATAAAAAATAAAAAAAATAAAAAAAATCAATTTTTTTTAAAAAAAAACCCCAATAAGATTTTTTGACCGCTTTTTTGACCGAATCCTTAAATTAATCGTCCGAATTATTCCGAATAATTCTCCGTCCGAATAATTCCCGAATCCGAATTTGCTAACTATGGTTCCAGCTACTACCAGGAGTTGTAGCCAAGCTTTGGTGTCGCTACTGCCCTTCTCACTTGCTGCTAGAAGAAATTGGAAGGCTACCAGTGAAGCTGCTACAACTGGGAAGGTGTCTGTAAGCAAGACAACTACACCTGGGAACCCTCCACTAAACCTGCATGTCCTAGGAGCTGAAATGTGGTAATTTCCTCTGACTTACCCTATGAATTCAGCAAGGATAGAATTCAGCCAGTAGGTTAGGGCTATGGTAGGGTTCAATTGGAAGTGGAAATTTAGCTGGGGGAACTCAGTTCAGCTCCCCACAACAGAATCCCTAATTTTGGAACCCAAACTAGGACCCAATTGGCTATATAATTGTCCCAACAACACTAGGTCATGGGACTTTATCAATTGTACCAAATGGACTGCAATTGGAGGTGGTGTAAAGTCCCACATGTTCCCATTTTTTTCCAAAAACGGGCAGAAAAAATTATTGGGTAACCATGGAAGAAAAATTGGGAAAATTGGAACCCAATAGACCCCAATTGACCCTGTACCTAGTAAAATAACCCAATTAAATGTGTATGAGTAGTGGATTAAATGGGATGGGTCTATGTTTTTTCAGTTGGACAGAAATCCTAGTTGATTCCTAGAAAACACCCTAATGGGAACAATTTACCTATATTTGGGTTGGGGAATTGGACTGTAATTTACCAATTAAACACCCTACCCATGTTTAATACCATAAGAGGACCCTGTAGGAAGGAATTAAGGGCCCAAAACCTAAAGAATTGGCTTAGCTGATTCTATCCAAGGAATGATAGAATTTTTCTGTCAACAGAACCAGGTCCGGCAGGCTTATCCTACCTAGCCAGTGGGCCCAAACTATACCTACTAGAAGGGATTCAAAAACATTGCCGAACTCCTCAGTCCTGCTCTATGGTTCCAATTGTCTTAGGAATGTGTATCGGATATGATATTGATCTAATTGACTTAAGAAAAGGGAGAAAATACCCTAGGTAGGAAGGAATGAAGTGTAAGAATGTCTGTGTGCGCCTACTGTGTGGGGAATCTCACTCAAGTCAATCAGAGAACTGTAAAAGCTACAGACCGCTTCAATTGGTATCGGGAGACCAAATTACAGTATCTTGGCCCTCTTAGGTAAACAGAAGGTTCATAGTTGTGCGGGTCAGGTTAGTAACCTACATATGTGTTAGGGAACTAACTTGTGTAATTAGGTAAGTCAGTTGGAAAAGATACTAATTTGGGATCGGTACCTTTGCCCGACAGTTGGTATAGATTTCGATGAGGGAATTCAGCATGCTCTTAGAAAGAAAAGGTATCCTTGATCAATAAATAATGAAACTAACATTGAATATTAAATTGTTAAAATTAGAAACCTAAAACACTCAGCAAAGATACGCATTCGAGAATCTAGCGGAAGGACATCAGATTTAGGAATCAAGATGAGTGGGTGTTTGTTTATTTTACGGAGTGTTTCTATACTTTTATTTTTTTGCGTACTCATGTGTAATGTGTTGAGAATCCTTGTTTTGGATGTATTTTTTATACATTATATATATTGCATATGTGGCATGATTTTATCAAGATTGATGTGATCGAGATTTTGTGGATGTATAGTTCCATAGTAGTGTGGTAATGGTTGTGACATAGACGATCTGAGGCATACTGTGGCAAAAAGAAGATTTTGGTACTGTGGGCTCAAAGGCTAGTATTATAATTGTGGCCATAGATGTATGATTGGATGAAATGATTGTTAAGGATGCATGTAGACTGCATATGGTATAGATCATATCATAGTGCTATAATCCCTTGCCAATAGGGGGTAAGGTATTGGCTAATCCCACTTGGTGGTAGGTCATGAAGGACTTCTATACCCGAATACAATGTACTATATCCTGAGAGGACACAGCATGGTACAATATACTGTACGCATGACTATCATACAGCATTGGAGATCAATAACAGTGTGGGATTTCGGGACCATAGCTGTCAAGGGTTACTATTTAAGGGTTGGCCGGGTGACCAAGGTTCTTTTCAAGACTGGTTGACTCCTTACAACTAGCTCATATCCTTAGAACCCAATGTATTGGGAAATGGGATACCACCTACGTTGCCTATAACACTTATACCCACAAATTGAGACCTAGTAATTAGAATGGAATTAATATAAATATATGGATCATGTGGATTGTGTGACATCATAGTATAGTTTGTGTGTGAGTATGTGTTTAACATCATGATTGGATTTGTGTGCTTAACAACTCACCCCTCATTGGGCTTGTAAAGCTAACTTCTTATGGATCTATGTTTTTAAACGAACTGGAGCTAAGAAAGATAGATGATCAGTAATGGTTATGAGGTCGTGCCTGTGGGACACAGTGAAGAAGATTATGATTTTCCTTCTATTGTTGTAATTAATATTTGAATTGTTTGTAAGATTTATCTATTCATGTAATATGTGGGAACAAAATTTTATGTTGGTCATGTATTATTAATTATCACTGTAGACTTGATCACCATGTGTTATAATACATTATGGATTTTATACTCGTACTCTGATTTTTAGTAGATGATCTCAGGAATTTGTATGGATAGTAGATTGTCTGTGATCCTAGTATAGGTAGGCTGACTATGTTGAGAATCCAGTGCCGCATACCTTAGCCTAAATTGAGGCAGAGTGTGATAGATTGGTATCAGAGCGGGATGCTATCTACTAACCTTACAAATTGCGAGATCCTAGGTCTGGTGGTGATCAATTAGGGAATTATATTAAAAATTCAAAATAAATGCATAAATCATAGAGACAAGTAGGAAACCAGTGTTGGAACAGAATCTAAAAACATGCCACCATATATACATAAGACCATAATCCACTACACATAGAAGATTACAGTTTTCATTGACACAGAAACCAAAGAAAGAGAAACATAAGATAGAGAAGAGATAGAGAGAGAAAGTTAAGAAGAAAAAAAACTAAAACTAAACTATATCTAATATCTGGCATAATCACAGGACCAGGTACATCCATAAACAAGACATGAGTTACGTCAATCAAAAAGAGGGAAGTCTGGTAGCAGTCATTTGAAGCTAGGGCTCCTCACTGGGGTTGCTACTGGCTGGTAGAAGAAGATGGCCATTGAGATCGGGATCGGTAACGAGGAGGCCAGTTTTCTCATGGGACACATAGATACTCAGACAAGCCATCCAGAGAAGTCTCCAAGGTGGTGACCCGAGAGATGAGAGTGTCTAACCTAGAGGTGACTCTCTCATCCATAGAAATCACACTAGAATATAAGTGAGAGAATCTCTTCTCGATGTAGTCCATGACCTCTCGCATGTTCAAAGCACCTGTAGGGGTAGAGGTGCAAAGGAACCGATAGTAAAGTAAGTCAGAGATGTTGGAAATGTGATAGGATCAAATCTCACAAGCTGAGGTGGAACCCTACCTCTGGTCTGAGTAGTAGGCAATGTGGTGTCTCCTCCTCATCAATGGGATGATCATCAATGGGGTTGATCATCAATGGGATGATCATCAATGGGTTGATCATCAATGGGCCAGTCATCATCATCCATTGGCTCCAAGGGTGGATCTACTACTAGTGCCTCATCATTGCTGCCCAGTTGTTGATCCAAGTGCATCTTCTCCAGAAACAATTTGTCAAATGGAGTAAGCGCATACATGCTTCTCACCTCTCCTTCCAAGTATATCCCCATATGACAGAAGATCCTCGTCAAAGCTCTCCTGTAAAATAAATGCCCCTCACCTGGATGGGTGACCCTGTAAACCATCTGTCACATCATAATATAAGGTAGACATGTCTGCTCCCCCACATAAATACTAAAGGCAGTGTAGGCCTGTGTCACTGAAATCCACTGGTGTCCCGTTTTACTTGTCTTACCTTTTCCAGGTTCGAGCTTCACTGGGTCAGGATTAACGTAATAATAATGCACACAACATAATGCATGAGTTACAAGCAGAATTAAAAATAAATAAACACTCCATAAAATAAGTCAGGGCACCCACTCATCTTGGTGTCCAATCTTCTAAAATTCAGATTCTTGATTCAAAGTTACATCCGCACTGCAAGTTACAGTTCCTAAATACACAGTGCTTTTAATTAAGTGATTTCATAACGAAAAGTATATCCCCAGCCTATTCAAACCTACACAACCCCAGTTTTCAGGTTCTAATTAGGTTTCCTTTTTATTACCTGGTCTAGGTTCTTCACTCTTTCACTAATAGAGTGATCTACTGGAAGACTACCAGTGGGTCCCACATATGGACAGGATGTCTTGTGGTCACACTGGCAGTCCTTCCAAGTTTACAAAATCCCAGATACTGCCTTTCATTCCCTATAGGGTCTATTTCTGATAGGACATATGAACAGGGTACAGGTTTACTATCCACTCATAGCAGCCAATTTGGCTTCTGAAACCCTAAACCGGAAAGTGGACAGGGTACAAACCGGCTGGCTGGTCTACACTTGTCAATTCCCCTGTTTTCTGCAGAATTTGATTCTGCACACTCTGCTGGATGCTAGTTTGATCAAATTGGTGTCTATCTTCCTTCTATAATCCGAATTGACGATATGAGGTTTTAATACCTAGGTTAAGTCTCCTACTGACCCATTCCTGGGTTCCAATTAGTGATTCCTAGAGTTAATACTCCTATTCATGTAGAATTTCTAGAATTTAATGGGAATTGAAACAATCCTGCAGAATTGAAGTATATTCCATGCCCTTGCCACCAAATTGAGATGGAATACCCATGAATACAAGTCTAACATAAGTACTTCATCCTTTATTAGGCTCCCAATAGAATTTCTAGGGAACAATTAACCAAATATAAGCTGGAATTAGTCCCTGCTCTAGGGCTTTAACAAATTTGCACTTGATTTATCAAAAATTTAATCCCAATTTCATATGCTGCTACTGAATTGGTAAAACACTAAGTTCAAGGGTTTACAGGGACAAGTTTCCAATAATCTGGATCCCAGAACCTGCACCAGGGTTGGGGCTTTCCTTACTAGGTAGCTATACAGCTCACAAGGATTCCCTGGCTGCCTTCAATTGGCTAAACCCTAACCCTAGCTGCCTAATAAATTTTGAAATACCCAAACTAGGTTCACTCACCTGTGGGCAGTACTGATCCAACAACATCCTAAGGTGAGTCAATTCCCTTCTAATTTCTTCTTCTTCCTTTCTTGCTTCTCCTTTCTTCTTCTCCTTCTCTTTTCTTCCTTCTTTCTTCTTCTATTGCAACAAACGATTTCTTTAGGGTGACTACACCCTAAAACCCTTAAGTTCCCTTTTATATGCCTAAACAAACCTAAGGGTCTGTTTGGCTGGCCCTCTTATAAATTCTAAATTAACTCTTAGATTATTATTTTATATCTCAAATTAGGAAATTCTGATTTCTAAGGTAAAGGGTGATTAGGACCACCAAACACACCTCCATACAGGGTAAATTGATGGGCAACTGGGTTGCGGAGCTATGGGCCCCACAACCAAAACCCTAAAAATTCTGCATTCTGTCAGCTCAACCGCTTACCAGTTTGAACCTACCAGTTGGTAGCATTTTTGGTCCAATTGGTCTGTTTATCCTTCCCTTCAGCATCATATCCCTCGTGAATAAAAATTGTACTTTTTGCCTACATTTCTTGGTAATTCTTCCAGTGGTGCTGGCAGACTGAGCATTGACAGGTGGGGTCATTCCTGCCTTCTTGGCATTCCACTGGTGCCAACCATGCCAGTACTACTTTCCTCTACTCTGAATTCTTACCTATTTATAGGGTAGGGGTAAAATCAGATTAGGGTGTTACACACATTTGGTTATGTGGGGTTCGTAGAAGGTCACTCCACCTTTCATTAGGGTCTAGTTGGTCATGTTTTCACTAGGACAATCGGGAGTTATGTTGATTCTTCGATCGAAACCTTAAAACCCAAGTTGAACTGAAAATGTCTCTGAAGCTTGGAAAACACAATTTGGAGCTCGAGAAGACTACAAGGGAGTGCAATGCACACTGTCCCAGTTGACTACAGTCATTACAGTTGAGGTGTACCTCACCAACCTAGAAAAATCATGTAACCTAGGTTTGAAAAATGAGGAGGGAAGAGGTACGGGTGAACTCCCTTACCTGGGGAAAGGTCGTCAACCAAGGGGAAGTGGCCAACATTCTTCTCCTCCTTCTTCTCTTTCTTTCCCTCTCCCACATTTGTAGGGTTGAAGTAATGACTGTAAACACCATATCTTGTCACCCCAGAGTGGCCAGGTGATGATGAAGTGAAATTTCCTTGAACCATGACGGGATCCTTTAATTATGGCTAGAATCACCTCCCTTCAACCTAGGCAATGTCTTGAGCTCCCATGCTTAGTTAGAAGTCATTAATTTGAAGAAAAAAATATGTTTTAAAATATAGTTAATGGCTTTGACATACGTAGAATGAACTAAAACCAAACCCAATAAACCAAGACCAATTTGCATTTTGACCAGACCCAAGCATTTAAGTCAGCCAGAGTTAACAAATACACTGGCTCAAGCTGGCACCCGCTAATCTTTTTTTGGCACTGAGTGGCCATTTTCAAACTTCAGCCAAAACCCACTTCATATTTGGCATATTGCATTTCGTGAGGTTTTTGCGAACTTCTAAGACTTGCAAGATCTGTTTTGGATCCGACCATATCACTTACCTGCAACCTAAGGCTTGAACCTAGATACAATCTAAGACCCTAGGACACCTTAGAAGAGTCTAGAAACCGTGGAGACAAAGGAAAGATTTCTCATGGTTATGGGAGACTATTTTCTTCCCATTCATAGTCATATTGACCTCTTCCATCAAGGAAGGATATCCCACATGAATGAAAACTTATGAACATTGCTTTGGAAAAATTAGGGTACGTAAGGCTATAAGTACAAGACCTTCTCATGTTTTCAAAGGATCCACACAAGCCCATTTTACACTATTGAGAAGAAACATTACATATTGCAAAACAACTTTGGTTGAGCCTTTTGATGTTCTACACACCAATTTTGACTTGAGCTCGCCATAACCTGAGCCTAGGCCACTCTAACCACCTACATACTCTAAAAAAATCTTAGGTAATTGTGTTTATTTTCATTTGATTTTGGTTTCATTCAATTCTGAGTTTTCTATAGAGAGTTAAAATTGTTTCACTGAGCATAGGTCACTGCTGCCCTTACCATGGTAGGGGTGTTGCGCCCAGTTATATGCAATCTGAGATGGGTTTTATTATAAGCCCTTCACATAATGATCTACCGCTATGCCTTATCTTTCAAATATTATTTTTCTAGAAATATTCATGAGTCCTTTCTATTTTTCCTTTTGCTTTCTTGCTTTGCTTATTTGTTTTCTATGTAGTTTTTTATCGTTGATTTTCAACATGTAGTCTATATTCTAGGGTTTTCCATGATTATTATCATACAAGTTTCTTATTAGAAATTGTAGTTCTTTATTTCTAGTGATACAGTAGAAATTTCACATTTATTCAATTTTTTTTTTACTATTTTATTCAGATTTTATACCGCCATAGATCTACAGTCTGTCAAGATCTTTTATGAGTTTCTTCCATTTTCAATCAAAGTTTTCACTTGTTTTAATTGAGAGTGTTACAAATATTCCTTTTTTTTTTTTCAAATGTATATTTTGATATCTCTTGTCTAACATAATTTTTTCAGAATTTTTACCCATTGTTTACTATTTATACCTGATTTTCTACCGTGTCTAGTTAAGATTCTGGAAGATTGTTTACCAGTTTTAAATCAAAAATTAATTTTAACTTATATATTATTATTTCATGTTAATTTTATTTTACTTTTAAGATGGTTTATATATTTGTCAATTTATACGTTCTTAACCTTTGTCTTTAGGTATAAGATCATCATCATCCCCATTTTACATTTTCTTACTTCTCAATGCTTGTCCAGGCCCAAGAGTACCTTTTACATATTTTTCAATCATTTTAATCATTTTTGCATCATCTTTTCATGTTTTAGCCACTGGTTTTATCATGCGGGGTTTTTCCCTTTTTGGTGGTACTTTACTTTTTCTAGGTCATGCTAAGGCATAGGGGTATTTTCATCATTTATCTTCTACATAACTCTTGAGTACTTTATCTTTATATTTCTTGATGCAATACATCTGTATATCATATTCAATTGATCTCCCATGATCCTATGACTTCAATCTCCACATTTTTCATCTTTTCTATGCTTATATGTTATAACATATTGTCACACCCCAATCCCCGTTATAGGATACCATAGGTGTGAGTAAGATGCTTTCCCGTCTTACACCCCTATTAGGATCTCTAATAGCATTAGCTTAACATGCACAACCACACAATTCCAAACCACAAGATCAATAGCAGCGGAATCAGAGTATATAATAGCGGAAAATAGTTCAACTGGGGTAGTGTCTAATGATAACATATATCCATAACCAAGTTATTCAAGTTACTTATATCCATGACTTACATATATTAAATTCAATAAAATACCATTAACCAGTTTGGTATCAGAATATCAAAAAGACACCTAGCTTCTCAAGCTGCCGAATAGGCATAGGTGTCATAGGCACAATCTTGGTCGTGCACTTCCGCTTTTGGCATCCACCAGTCGGTCACTTCATACTCGGGTGTAGTGGTAGAATCACATCCCATCAGTACCACTGTACCTACATCATCATCTAAAAGGTAATATATATGAGGGGTGAGCTCCAACTAGCTCAGTGAGGGGTGGGGTTCATACACACCCAAAACACGTATATACAAGTATAATCCATGATGACATTAGTACAAAAAGTAAACACATATTCCATGATGCGAATGATGCAATTCATTTGATTACGGTAAATGCTACTACGACACATTAGGTTGTATCCCTAGTCCCAGAACTCGCATGTCGGCCATTTAGCAATACAAACCCTAGTGGCTATTAGGAGCCTGTGGGTCTCAGAATGAGATCATCAGTCACCCAACAAACCCCTGATAACCCCCTCCTAGTAGTCACGGCACTTGAATCACCATCGACCACGCTGAACTAATTTTTACCTCTGCCAACAATCACATCGTACTGTGGGTGTGGCATTCCAGAAAGGCTTATCAAACATACCACTATTGGGTTATCCAACACCTCACCCCTGTTGGTAAGGGGACGTAGCATAGGGAATGTCAGCTAACCACAAATATCTTACATACCTTGCATAATGATACAGTTTGTATAGACTACACGATACTAGAATCACCATCGGCCACAAAGCGTGTCCACAAGTATAGTCCCGAGGTACACGATACTGAAATCACCATCGACCACAAAGTGTAACCCATGACTACATACCTATCTAGAATATAAGCAGTTGAGTATGCGCTACGCAATACCGGAATCACCATCGGCCACAAAGTGTAATCCGAAACTATATCTAGTCTAATGCACATAATCAATGCATGAATGCAACATCCATATGGCGATCCCATTACCGGAACCACCTTGGCCACACCCGATCCCATCACACATCTCCACATACATCACATATCATAATTCACATTTCATAATATAATGATTCAACATAAATAGCATATTCAAAATTATCAACATAATCATGTTAACAATTTAATAATTAATTAAAATTCTTGACATATGTGAGCAATTTCTAAATATTAAACATTCCACAAAAATAAAGTCAACCATCCCTCACCTCGGTTGTACTTGGAGAAAGCTTTGGGCATTCAACTTACTTTTGATCTCATTGTATGAGCACGTCTCTATCCTAGGAACAAAGGTAATCGAACATTAACGGGTGTTGGAAACACCGAAGGGGACCCATAGGGCTTATTACCCCTAAAGGGTACAAGCATTGTCAATTTCGGACAACACTTGGGAGTCACCGGAAATATGCCACCAGAAATAGATAAATTCCACCAAAAATATCAGTCTTGTTTTTGGTGGATCAAACAGAGGGATCCTAAAGGTCTGGACTTCATTAGAAGAAGCCCAGGTTCTTTTCGGTGGGTGTTTCCGATGGATTCCCAGAAATGAACCCATGAATTTGGGGCTTTTCGGCTCAGGCCCGATCACTAGGATTAGGTCCATGGAGTTTGTAGAGGGTCTTCCTACCTTCCTTTTAAGCTAAGGAAATTCAGATTTCACCATGCTGTTTAGGAGATACGACGATCGAAAGATCGAAACCTAACTTTATTTTTTGTCACAAGTGTTGCCGAAGCTCACCGGATTGGTTTGAGCTCAAAAATCACATAAGAGAGTGAAATGTACACTCACCTGACCTTCGAGAGGTGCCAGGGTTGAGGTTTACCCATCCAACTTGGTGATTCACTCCCTAGCTCAACTACATAAGTACAAAATGAAGAAGGAGAGTGGTAGGGGACGTAGCACTTACCTCTGATGGAGATTCCGGCAACTCGGTGATAAGCTAGGAGCCAAGGTGAACTCCTTCCCTCTTCTTCCTCTTCTTCTCCTTCCTTTCTCTCTTCTTCTCTTCCTCTCCCACATTTTGGACAAGTGAGGAGTGAGAAATGAACTCACTCCTCCTTTTATAGTAAGTTATGGACCTAAGGTCTGTTTGGCTAGGCACTTGTTTGGTCCAAGTGGGTTATTTCGTTATTTGGAACATGTGGGCCCACCTTTGAGACTCATAAGGTGTACAAGTCATGAGGAAGGTGTGGGAGACTGTGTGGGGTCATCCGGGGATGTTCACGATGAGGGTGATGGGGCCCACGGGCATCAGAACCCTATCAGCAACCTAAAGGGCCACCAAAAATATGCCACCGGATTCAGCCCAGGCTATTTCCAGTGGTTAAGGCAGTGTTGTGCCTTGACTGCCTCTTGTACCCACTTGGTACTTCCCTAGGGGGTTGCCCTAAGTTGTGGTCATGTTTCTCTAGCATTTTTGGTAAGTGCCAGGACTCAGGTAGGGAGGTGTCGGGTTACTTACCGCTTAGGGTCAGAAGGTCTGAATACCCTCCAGTTGGACTAACATGATACGCATAAACAAGTGGAATCATCCTTTCCCCTTTTGTAATGAACTACCGTGATCCAAAATCTATTGGTGCTCTTTATCTCCGGTCTGAGATCTATCACAAAAGTCCAAATTAGACCGGGTTAGGGCACAGGTGCAATATCCTCCCCACCTTACAAAAATTCCATCCTCGAAATTGAATGTACCTGGTTAGTCAAATAATCCAGGGTATTGCCTCTTCATTTCACCCTCTCGCTGTCAAGAGGCCTCTTCATCTATGTAGGCATAATCTTCATCCAACTCACGGGGTACATATATTAAGACATGAGTTGGGTCATGTATGTACTTCCTCAGCATGGATACATGGAGGACATTATGGGTACCCTCCAACTCCAGTGGTAAGGTTATCTGGTATGCCACCAGTCTTATTCTCTCTAATATGTCATATGGTCCCATATAACTAGGACTCAACTTTCCCTTTTTACCAACCCCTTTGACTAGGGAGATCCGCTAGAATACCTTATCTCCCACATCGAACTCTAGATGCTTTCTTCTGACATCTGGGTAACTCTTTTGTCTGGACTGGGCTGCCTTGATTTTTTCTCTGATCACACCCACCTTCTCACTAGTGGCCTGTATCAAATCCGGACCTACAATATGCCACTCACCAAACTCGTCCCAATAAAGAGGAGTTCGGCGTTTTCTACCATATTATGCTTCGAACAAGGACATACCAATGGTGGCCTGGTAGCTATTGTTGTAGGAGAACTCAATAAGTGAAATGTGGTCATCCCAACTGTAACTCATATCTAGGGCACATGCTCGAGTAGATCCTCCAAGGTCTGGATAGTCCTTTTTAACTGACCATCAGTCTATGGGTGAAATGCCATGCTGAAATTCAGCTATGTACCTATAGCCTTCTGCACACATGTCTAGAATTTAGAAGTAAATTGGGATCTCGATTGGAGATGATGCTAATTGGTACACCATGCAGCCGAAAGATGTTGTCAATATATAGTTTGGCCAACTTATACATGGAGAATGTAACTTTAATTGAGATGAAGTGAGCTGCTTTGGTTAAGCGGTCAACAACTACCCAAATGGCATCCATACCCTTGCTAGTGCAAGGTAATCCTGTAACAAAGTCCATGGTGATATTCTCCCATTTTCACTCTAGAATAGGTAGTGACTGTAGTAAATCATGGAGTCTCTGTCTCTCTGCCTTGACTTGTTGGCAAGTAAGGCACCACAACATGTGTGTGGCCATATCATTCTTCATTTCCTTCCAACTATAGGAAGCTTTTAGGTCCTTGTACATTTTGGTGCTGTCGGGGTGAATGTGAGTACGAAGAGTTGTGTGCCTCTCTCAAAATAATATCTCTTAAGTCACCATCACTAGGTATGCACAACCTTCCCTTGAATTTAAGAATCCCCCCTTCGGTCAAGGAGAAATTTGGGTCCTTCTATTTTCATTCCTTGCAATCTTCTATCAATTTCTGTAGCTCTGCATCAATAACCTGAGCTGCAGTAATTCTATCCACTAGGCTAGGCTGCACTACCAATGCCAATAATGAGAAGCTGACACCTTCCACTAATAGTTCCAAATCTAGTTTCCTGGCCTCCTCGATGAGATGTTCATTGGTGGTCAGTGAAGTGTCAGTGCATGAGATTTCTGACTAAGGATTTTCGACTTAGTGCATCGGTTACTACATTGGCCTTCCCTGGGTGGTAGTGGATAGTATAGTCATAATCCTTCATCAATTCTAACCAACACCTCTGTCTCATGATGAGCTCCTTCTGGATGAAGAAATACTTGAGGCTTTTGTGGTCACTATATATTTCACTTTCCTCACCATATAACTAGTGTTGCCAAATCTTCAAGGAAAATATTACAGTTGCCATCTCCAAATCATAGGTAAGGTAGTTCTTCTCATACTCCTTCAGTTGGCGGGATGCATAGGTAATGACTTTCCCATGTTGCATCAGCACACAACCCAATCCCAGTTTAGAAGCATCACTGTACACAACCATACCACCCATACCGGTTAGAATAGTCAATACCGAAGCTAATACAAACTTTAGCCTTAGCTCTCTAAAGTTCTTGTTTGAGATTTTAAAATGTAACCGCAAGCGTACAGAATAGTGTAGCTACGGGTCGAACACAGGGAGAGCAACCACTTTATTTATTTTTCTTTTAATAATGCGAAATTGAACTGATTAATGGTTGTGATCTAAATCTAATTACTGTCCTAAACATATGTATCTAAAATAACGTCCTAACCATTCATCATCTAAGAATTTAAAGACGCAAGCATTAATGACATTTGCACATTTTTTCTCCTTTTTTCTCTTAATAAACTCTATTCTACTCTACTACTTTTGGCCTAAATGACATGGTGGAGCAAACACCAGACACCCAAGTTACTATGTAGCTTCACTTTTTGCATATGCCCACAAAAATAGTGATGCTAGAGTTTTTTCAGAAGTTCCCTCCCTAGGAATTTCGATCAAGACACCATGCTTCCTGAGGCACAATGCCCGGTCTAGTTCTAAGGGAATCAACTCTTATTCTTCTTTATACCATATTTCACATTTCATTTAAAATTGTGCATATGTCAACTCATACTAAATTAAAAAGAAGGTCTCAACTCCAAATCAAAAGTACAGGGAACGCACAGACTTACATCTGGTCCAACACCATAAAACAAGGGTCTTTTTTTTTCAAAAGAAAGTCCCATCTCAAGACATAGGCTTGTTTCTTTCTTCTCAACAGGATTTTTATAGTTCAAAATGGGTACCTTAGTCAAAACTTTTATTTTCAACATCAAGCAACCTAATGGTATGATCATTATCCAAAAGCCAAAGTAGGACTTCATCCTTTAGCAAGCTCAAAAAAATAAAAATAAAAACAAATAAAACAAAGTGAAAAAAGCAGAAACTGGTTTCCCTTCCCCACACTTAAGTCATGTAATGACCTCAGTGCATGGAAAGAATTAAAAACGAAGACAATGCAAGGGGGTCATACCTGATTAAAATTTAATCATCAGTGTAAAGAGGTTCATGGAGATCCATGACCTCTTCAATACCAGTAGTTAGAAACTCGAGGAACGATTTCAAACATTGATCATTAACCTTCCAAATTACCCCTGTTCCTGGTTTCAAAATCTCCACAGCCCCAAAGGGATATACATTATGGACAATAAATGGGCCATCCCATCGGGATCTAAGCTTACCAAGGAAAAGATGTAATCAAGAGTTGTACAATAAGACCTTATCACCAATTGTAAAAGATTTGCGCAGAATGTGCTTATCATGGAAAGCTTTGGTCTTTTCCTTATAAATCCTAGAACTTTCATAGGCTTCATTCCTAAGTTCCTCTACTTAAATAGTTGGAGCCTACGATGTATTCCCGCATCAGACAAATCAAAGTTGAGCTTCTTGATGGCCCAAAAAGCCATATGCTCCAACTCAACTGGTAAGTGACAGGCTTTCCCATACACCAAATGGTAGGGAGACTAGCCAAGGTCAGTCCTGAATACAATCCGATGGGCCCACAAGGCATCAATGAGCCTAAGGGACCAATCTTTATGGTTGGGATTAAAAGTTTTCTCCAAGATTTGTTTGATCTGCCTATTAAACACCTCCACTTGGCCACTAGTTTGGGGGTAATAAGGGGTAGATAACTTATGGGTGATCCCATATTTTTTCATTAGGGCCTCAAAATGCCTATTACAAAAATGAGTACCCCTATCACTAATTATTACAAATGGTGCACTAAAGCGAGAAAAAATGTTCTCTTTTAGAAACTGGACCACCACTTTGTGGTCATTAGTTTTACAAGGTATGGCCTCTATCCATTTAGAAACATAATCAATAGCTAAAAGTATGTACAAATTTTCAAAGGAATTAAGGAATGGTCCCATGAAATCGATAGCCCATACATCAAAGATCTCAACTACCAAAATAGGGTTGAGGGGCATCACGTTTCTCTTATTGATATGGCCAAAAGACTGGCAGGTGGGACAAGTCTTGTAAAAATCAAAAGCATCTCTAAAACGAGTGGGCCAATAAAATCCGCATTGGTTTTGCGGCAGTCTTCTTAGGTCCAAAGTGTCCACCACATGCATGACCATGACAAAAAAAGAGAATGGAATGTTGCTCATGATTAGGAACACATCGTCGGATAATCTGATCCAGACATATCTTAAACAAATAAGGATCATCCCAGAAAAAGTGCTTAACTTTGGAATGAAACCTATACTTATCTTGGGTGGACCAGTGACCCAGAGTCACACCTGAAACAAAGTAGTTGACAATGTTAGTAAACCATGGTTCACTGGACATTGTAAATAATTGTTCATCTGGAAAGTTCTCGTTGACGAGAGAATCGACAGCCAAGGAATTGGGAAGCCGGGATAAATGATCTGCAACTAGGTTTTCAACTCCTTTTTTATCCCTAATTTCTAAATCAAACTCTTGCAAAAGTAAAACCCACCTAATGAGATGGGCTTTGGCATCCTTCTTCTGAACTAAGAATCTGAGAGTAGAATGATCCGTATACACCACCACATGTGAACCAATTAAGTAAGATCGAAACTTTTCTAATGCAAATACAATCGCTAAAAATTCTTTTTCAGTGGTTGTATAATTGAGTTATGCATCATTTAAGGTCCTACTAGCATAGTAAATGATATTGGTCAACATATTAATCCTTTGACCCAAAACTGCTTCTATGGCAAAATCCGAAGCATCACACTACAGTTCAAAATGTTCAGTCCAAACAGGTGGTTGAACAATAGGTGCATTGTTCAACTCCTTCACAAGTTGTTTAAAGGATTCTAGGCACTCTTTAGAAACCTTAAAAGTTTGATCTTTGGCAAGTAATGAAGTGAGAGGTTAGGCTAACTGACTAAAGTTCTTAATAAACCTTCTGTAGACGCCCACATGCCCTAGAAAAATCGGGCATCCTTAAAAGATTGAGGAGGTGGTAAATTATCAATTAAATCCACTTTGGCTCTATCTACCTTAATTCCCTCCTTGGATATTACATGGCCTAAAATAATACCAGATTTAACCATGAAATGGCATTTCTCCCAATTCAAAACCAAATTCTTAGATATGCACCTTTTCAAAACTAGAGAAAGATGATGAAGACATTCAGAATAGGAATTCCCATGAATTAAAAAGTCATCCATAAATACTTCTAAGAATTTTTTAACTATGTCAGAAAAGATGCTCATCATGCATCACTGGAACGTAGAAGGGTTATTGCAAAGCCCAAAGGGCATACGCCTATAAGCAAATGTTCCATATGGGCATGTAAAAGTGGTCTTATGCTGATCCTCTAAAGCAATTGGGATCTGGTTATAGCCAGAATATTCATCAAGAAAATAATAGTATTCATGTCCAGCTAACCTCTCTAACATCTGGTCAACGAATGAAAATAGAAAGTGGTCCTTCTAGGTTGCCACATTAAGTTCTCTGTAG
The DNA here is from genome assembly GCF_013358625.1 of Macadamia integrifolia. Lineage (NCBI taxonomy): Eukaryota > Viridiplantae > Streptophyta > Magnoliopsida > Proteales > Proteaceae > Macadamia > Macadamia integrifolia. The sequence goes on from NW_024868131.1 coordinate 276,799, forward strand.
TCTATACACACTCTCCACCCTGATTGGACACGGGTTGGAATTAGTTCGTTATTGACATTAGAAACTACAATCACACCAGACTTCTTAGGCACGATGTGAACTGGGCTTACCCATTGGCTGTCAGAAATAGGATAAATTATTCCATGATCCAAGTACTTTAGGATCTCTTTCTTAATGGCTTCCATCATCACTGGGTTAGCTCTTCTTTGGGGTTCCGTGGATAGCTTGGAATCCTTTATAAGATGAATATGATGTTGCACAATAGAAGGGTTTATACCCTTGATATCAGCCATGGTCCAACCTAGGGTTTTCTTATTATCTTTTAACACCTTAAGTAACTCCTCTTCTTGGCTAGAAGTCAAATTTGAAGAAATTATTACAGGAAGAGTCTGGTCAGGCCCTAGGAAAGCATACCTCAAATTAGATGGCAACTCCTTAAGATCTAGCTTAGGGGGCTTAACTATGCAAGGTTTGGGAATGGAATTGGAAAGGGGTCCTAAGGGCTCCACAGGTGTATGAAGACTCAAGACTTCAGAAAATAAATTTTCACTATCATCATCCAACTCATCCATACACTCTTGGATTTCTAAATCAAAATCAATGTCAATGTTCGTAACTAAATCATTAGAAAAATCCAGAAAATCCTCAAACATATTGATCTCTTCTTCTATATGTGGTTGCTTGCTTATCCTAAACATGTTAAACTCAACTGTTTGGTTACCAAAAGATAATTTTAGGAAATCATTCTGACAATTGATTAATGTAATACTGATAGCCAAGAATGGTCTTCCTAGAATTATTGAGATCTCATCCTTGATTGAGAAGGGCTTGGTACCTTACACAATGAAATCAACAGGGAAAATAAATTCCCCCACCTTTAGTAAAACATCCTCAACCATCCCTTTAGGAATCTTAACAGGCCTATCTGCCAACTGAAGAGTAGTTCCAGTGGCTTTCAATTCTCCCAATCCAAGTTGTTTGTATACATGGTAAGGTAAACGATTCACACTTGCGCCAAGGTAAAGTAAGGCATGCTCAATGTAGGTATTGCCTATGACACAAGATATGGTAGGGCTCCCTGGATCCTTATACTTGGCTGCTATAGGCTGAGTAATTATGGAACTAATGTTACCTGCCAAGAACGCCTTTTTGGGCACACTAGTGATACGTTTGTGAGTACACAAATATTTCAGTACTTTTGCATAGGTGGGGATTTGGGATATGGCATCCAAAAGAGGGATATTGACTTCTACCTTTTTAAAGACTTCTAAAATTTTCTCCATGGAAGCAATCTTCTTTTTTTTTATCAAGCGATCAAGAAATGGGACAGGAGGAATATAAGGACTGTTAGGGATTTTTCCTTTTTCAGAAGAATATTTTTTATTTCTTCAACCAAATCATCTTTAGTTTTAGAAGAATCTTTAGGTTCATCAGACAAACCTAGAACAAGAGGCACACTTGTGTCCTCAACTGAAGGAGAGTTCATAGGAGCAATAGATGGGGAAGATTAGGAATGCTCTGTTGGTACTCTCTACCACTCCTAAGGTCATAAACAACATTACATTGGTTAGAGGGCCCTTATTGGGTCTGACCTTGTGCTATATTCAGTGGTGCATTAGTTGGGGTTTGTGAACTAACAGGCTGATGATGCCTAGGCTTAGGCTCTGGTTGACTAGGTAAAGTTCCTTTCTCCCTCTCATGCATAATTGAGACAACTTGGGTGAGTTCTCTTGTAAGATTTTGATGGCTTGTAATGAGGAGGGCCATATTTTTTTCAAAGTCACTTATTCTACCTGCCTCTCCAGTTTTGGTAAACCCAAGGGGTTGCTGATAAGATGATAGGAGAGAGGCCCTAGGAAAACTAGCCTGAGGTCCTACATTTGACCTAGGAAAAATATTATTGTGCAAAGGGAGGCCTTTGGAGTCCAGGTTGACCTTAATTATGGAAACAAAAATATTTTGGGAAAAATATTATTGTGCAAAGGGAGGCCTTTGGAGTCCAAGTTGACCTTAATTATGGAAACTGGAAGGCCGTACTTGGTTGCCCTGATTCCAAGAGAAATTTGGGTGATTTCTCCATCCTGGATTATAGGTGTTACTATATGGATTATTCTGGTACAAAGGATTAACACTATCATTAGAAGTGCCCCCAGAGTTATTGGGGAATTCTTCTATGACATATCCAAGGGACTGGCACCAAGCACAAATCTTAACCAAATTGACTGATGATGACTCTCTAGGAACAATAGCCTCAATTCTCTTGATTAGGTTATCCAAATGGGCTTCCTTGGCTGCTATCCCATCCACAAATATCTTTTTTCTCTAATGGTTCTTTCACTCTCTTGGGTTGATTTCCACTCAATGGTTTTGTCAGCTAAGTCAAGTAAGAATTCCCATGCCTTTTCTTCATCTGTAAAGGATGTGAATCCCTCAGGGCACATAGACTCTATCATTTGTTTAGTTGGGTAATCAATACCTTCATAAATTATTTGATATAAATGTCATAAGTCTAGGCCATGGTGAGGGCATTCTTGGAGTAGATCCTTGAATCTCTCCATATATTTGGAAAATGACTCACTAGGCTTTTGCCTAAACTGAAGGATATCACTTCTAAGCTTATTAGTCTTATGAGTTGGGAAAAACTTCTTAAGGAAGACAACTGTGAACTGTTTCCATGAGGTTATGGAATTTGTGGGTAACCCATACAACCACATCTTCGCTTGGTATTTTAATGCAAAAGTGATAAACCTAAGTTTAACAACATCATCAGAAAGTTGTTGGATCTTAATTAGAACACATACCTCTTCAAATTCCCTTAGAAATAGGTATGCATCCTCAGAGATCAACCCATGGAAGTGGGGCAACATAGTGATGTGTTGAGATTTGAGTTCAAAATTATTGCCTTGGGCTTATGGTAGAACTATGCAGGAAGGTTGGGCTATTCTAGTAGGGTAGAACCTATCTTTTAGAGATTTAGGTGAAGGGTTTTGATGTTGGTCTCCCATATTGAAAGGTTTTAAAGAGAGCAAACGTATAGGGTCACTACTTGTTGGATCTCTTCTTTCTAACCGATTCTTAGTATTACGTACCCACCTTACATTCATGCAATAGAAAACTACCCACAACTAGAGTATGACAAGCACAAAAGAATGGATAGCAAAACCTTTTGATTTTTTTTTTATTATTTTTTTTTTTTGGATTTTTGGGAGCTTACCGACAGGTATCTGGGGTTGCTCAGGTCAATTCCTGAGGTACTGCTATGAGGCGAAAACTGTCTTTATCATACTATGAGGCATGGTGACCTCCACCGATACAACTATTATTATAGGTTGTTCTTCTCAGGAATTCGATAAAAGAAAAGGAAAAACAAAACAAAGCAAACAAAGCACTCTGATTTAGCAAAGGAAAGCAAAAAATAACATGGAACTATCACCCCGGCAACAGCTCCAAAAACTTATTTGTGATTTTAAAATGTAACCGCTAGCGTATGGATTAGTGTAGCTATGGGTCGAACACAGGGAGAGCAACCACTTTATTTTTTTTTTCTTTTAATAATACGAAAGTGAATTGATTAATAGTTGTGATTTAATTCTAATTACCGTCCTAAACATATGTATCTAAAATAACGTCTTAACCATTCGAAATCTAAGAATTTAAAGACGCAAGCCACGCAATTAAAATTAAATAAATAAATAACTGAAAATAAACAACCCACGTAATTAAAATAAAACAATAAAGGAAGAAATGCTGAAATAAAAATAAAGTAAATAAAGGGGATAAAGCTAGAGAGAGACTCACAAGTAGGTTTTTCTACTTAGCCCAAGGGATGCATCATAATATGAGCTCCTCTACTTGACCAGAGAGTCACTCTTACAAGGGTTACTATACTTGGCTTTAGGGAAAGGGAGACAATTAAAATAAAAGCAATAAATTGATGGTTCTATGGCTAGGAGGGGCAAAGCCAACACATACACTAGCCATGAACCTTGGGGGAAAGGGATAGCAATAATGTAACGACTAAAATTAAAATCCTAAATTAAGAAAGAAATGGTAGTCAGAAGAGGGAATGAGAGGGGGGAGAGAAGACTACCGAAGGAGTCTACTTACTTGAACTTCAACCCTTGAACTGAAAACTTGATCGATTTGAGATACTACTAGTACTAAAATCCAGATTTGGAATAAACCAAATCTGAAATTTCCAGTACTAGAGAAAACAAATCTGAATAAAAAAATAAATTGAGCTTGAAAGACATGCTTCGTAGCTTGTTCTTGTCACCTAGAACTAAGCCTAGAACTAGAACTTGAAAATTACAACTTCAATTGCTTAAACAATAAAAATAAAAGACTGAATCAAAAGAAAAAGTGGTTGCATTAATTGAATAAAAAGAACTTACAAAAGTGTTTAAAGCATAAACCTAGAACTAGAGCTAGAGAAAGAGATAGAGCAACTAAAAAAAAAAAAACCCTAGAAGAAGAATGAAGTGCCTCCTTCCCTTGTGTTAATTCTATTATATAGAGAATGGGGGAGGGAAGCTAACAATTTTAGCTTCTAAAAAAAAGATTTTTTTTTTTATCTTGTTGATGAGGTGGAGGAGAGAGAAGATAGAGAATTGTAGGAAGTAGAGAATCTCCAACGATTTTGCTTCCTTTTTCCTTCTTTTTTTTTATTTTTTTTTCTCTTCATCAAACGTGGGCAGCATCTTGGACAATTTTTTTAAATTATTTTTTCCTTTTTTTTTTCCTTTCCTATTTTATCTCCCTTTTTTTCTATTTTTCTCTCCTCTTGTGTAAGAAACCCTTTGGCCGACCTCCTTTGAGTGATGAGTAGGAGAGAGAAAATCTTCTAAAAAACACATCAACAAAATGAAAGCTAAGAGGTTCGAACTTGAGACCTCCTAATAAGCAAGGGATTTTGCACACCACAACTCACCAATTACACTAGGTAGTTGTTGTTACTAAAAACGAAGCTTCCATCACTTAAGGATGTGGTCCATCGATCCTTGTTAGTATTTAAAATATTCCTTGTACCTCTGGGACAACTATAAACGGGCTGGTTCTACATCTCGGTTCAGTTCTGATCTATTATTCTTTTTCTGACCCGAAAAGAATAATCACTTGTACGGGTGACCAAACGAATGTGTACTTGCAATTGAACACATCCATCTTGTTCAAAATTTTGTCTTTTTCGCAACCATAAAAAGAAATAGGACCTCTTTATGTGTAAAATTAAAGATATAACGCTCGATAGTCCTTAAAGCCTTGAAAATATAAAAGCTGCAAAAATAGAGTAAAACCCAAGGTAGCTCCATTCTAAATATGTAAAATGCATGTTTTGCTACCCTAGATTTCACACATAAATGTGCTCATCAGAATTCCCCTACACTTAGACTTTGCTAGTCCTCGAGAAAAATAAAAAGAAAAAGATTAAAAACAAAAAACCAAACTCACTTTCGTTGGAATCACGGTTACACTTAGCATGTGAAACAAGCCTTTAAACCCCTACGTAACCCCTAGTGGACGAGTTGTGTCTCGTGGGTGTTTGCAGTGAATATACACCCAAAATTCAGAATAAATAAATCCCAACCTTGGCTAAAGGTAAGGCCCATACCGATCCAGAGTAAAGATAATTTTTCTTACAAGGGATCCCCACACTTGAACTTTTATTACCCTTTATCAATTCCAGGCACTAGCATATTTCTTAATTTGGAACTCACCTCGTCTCTTTCAAAACATCCTTATCTTAAGGCAAAACCACTTGTGAATAAATAGGGAACCAAAGACTAAGGCGTTGGAATGTTTTTGACCAAAACATATTACCAAGCATTAATGACATTTGCACATTTTTTTCTCCTTTTTTCGCTTAATAAACTCTATTTTACTCCACTACTTTTGGCCTGAATGACATGCTGGAGTAAACACCAGACACCCAAGTTACTATGCAACTTCGCTTTTTGCATATGCCCACAAAAACAATGATGCTAGAGTTCTTTCAGAAGTTTCCTTCCTAGGAATTTTGATCAAGACACCACGCTTCTTGATGCGCAATGCCCTGTCTAGTTCGAAGGGAATTAACTCTTATTCTTCCTTATACCATATTTCACATTTTATTTAAAATTGTACATATATCAACTCATGCTAAATTAAAAAGAAGGTCTCAACTCCAAATCAAAAGTACAAGGAACCCACAGACTTACATCTGGTCCAACACCATAAAACACGAATCTCTTATTTTTCAAAAGAAAGTCTCATCTCAAGACAAAGGATAGTTTCTTTCTTCTCAACAGGTTTTTTATACGTTTAAAATGGGTACCTTAGTCAAAAATTTTATTTTCATACATCAAGCAACCGAATGGTATGATCATTAGCCAAAAGCCAAAGTAGGACTTCATCCTTTAGCAAGCTAAAAAAAACAAAAAGAAAAACAAATAAAACAAAGTAGAAAAAGCAAAAACTGGTTTCCCTCCCCCACACTTAAGTCATGCAATGTCCTCAATGCATGGAAAGAATTAAAAACCAAGACAATGCAAGGGGGTCATACCTGATTAAAAGTTAATCATCAGTGTAAAGAGGTTCATGGAGATCCATGACCTCTTCACTACCAATAGTTAGAAACTCGAGGAATGGTTTTAAACACTGACCATTAACCTTCAGAATTACCCTTGTTCCTAGATTCAAAATCTCCACAGCCCCATAAGGATATACATTATGGACAATAAACGGGCCATCCCATTGGGATCTAAGCTTACCAGGGAAAAGATGCAATCAAGAGTTGTATAATAAGACCTTATCACCAATTGTAAAAGATTTGCGCAGAATGTGCTTATCATGGAAACCTTTGATATTTTCCTTGTAAATTCTAGAACTTTCATAGGCTTCATTCCTAAGTTCCTCCAACTCAGATAGTTGGAGCCTACGATGAATTCCCGCATCAGACAAATCAAAGTTGAGCTTCTTGATGGCCCAAAAAGCCTTATGCTCCAACTCAACTGGTAAGTGACAGGCTTTCCCATACACCAAATGGTAGGGAAACTAGCCAAGGTTAGTCTTGAATGCAGTTCGATGGGCACACAATGCATCAATGAGCCTAAGGGACCAATCCTTATGGTTGGGATTAATAGTTTTCTCTAAGATTTGTTTAATCTGCCTATTAAACACCTCCACTCAGCCACTAGTTTGAGGGTGATAAGGGGTAGATAACTTATGGGTGATCCCATATTTTTTCATTAGTGCCTCAAAATTCCGATTACAAAAATGAGTACCCCTATCACTAATTATTGCACGTGGTGTACCGAAGTGGGAAAAAATTTTCTCTTTTAGAAACTGGACCACCACTTTGTGGTCATTAGTTTTACAAGGTATGGCCTCTATCCATTTAGAAACATAATCAAAGGCTAAAAGTATGTACAAATTTTCAAAAGAATTAGGGAATGGTCTTATGAAATCGATGCCCCATACATCAAAGATCTCAACTACCAAAATAGGGTTGAGGGCATCATATTCCTCTTATTGATATGGCCAAAAGACTGGCAGGTGGGACAAGCCTTGTAAAAATTAAAATCATCTCTAAAAAGTGTAGGCCAATAAAATCTGCATTGGAGAACCTTTGCGGCAGTCTTCTTAGGTCCAAAGTATCCAACACATGCATGATCATGACAAAAAGAGATAATCGAATGTTGCTCATGATCAGGAACACACCATTGTATAATTTGAGCCAGACATATCTTAAACAAATAAGGATCATCCCAGAAAAGTGCTTAACTTTGGAATGAAACCTATACTTATCTTGGGTGGACCAGTGATCCGGAGTCACATCTGAAACTAAGTAATTGACAATGTCAACAAACCATGGTTCACTGGACATTGTAAATAACTGTACATCTAAAAAGTTCTCGTTGACTGGAGAATCGACAGTCAAGGAATTGAGAAGCCGGGATAAATGGTTTGCAACTAGGTTTTCAACTCCTTTTTTATCCCTAATTTCTAAATCAAAATCTTGCAAAAGTAAAACCCACCTAATGAGACAGGCTTTGGCATCCTTCTTCTGAACTAAGTATCTGAGAGTAGAATGATCAGTATACACCACTACATGTGAACCAACTAAGTAAGACCGAAACTTTTCTAATACAAACACAACCGTTAAAAATTCTTTTTCAGTGGTTGTATAATTGAGTTGTGTATCATTTAAGGTCCTAGTAGCATAGTAAATGACAATGGGCAACTTATTAATTCATTGACCCAAAATCGCTCCTATGATAAAATCCGAAGCATCACACATCAGTTCAAAAGGTTCAGTCCAAACAGGTGGTTGAACAATGGGTGCATCGGTCAACTCCTTCTTAAGTTGTTTAAAGGATTTTACGCACTCTTTAGAAAACTCGAAAGTTTGATCTTTGGCAAGTAATGAAGTGAGAGGTCGGGCTAACTGACTAGAGTTCTTAATAAACCTTCTGTAGAAGACTGTATACTCTAGAAAAGACTGGACGTCCTTAAAAGATTGAGGAGGTGGTAAATTATCAATTAAATCCACTTTGGCTCTATCTACCTTAATTCCCTCCTTGGATATTACATGGCCTAAAACAATACTAGATTTAACCATGAAATGGCAATTCTCCCAATTCAAAATCAAATTCTTAGATATGCACCTTTTCAAAACTAGGAAAAGATGATGAAGACATTCAGATTAGGGTTTCCCATGAATTGAAAAGTCATCCATAAATACTTCTAAGAATTTTTTGACCATGTCAGAAAAGATGCTCATCATGCATCGTTGAAACGTAGCAGGGGCATTGCAAAGCCCAAAGGGCATACATTTATAAGCAAATGTTCCATATAGGCATGTAAAAGTGGTCTTATATTGGTCCTCTAAAGCAATTGAGATCTGGTTATAGCCAGAATATTCATCAAGAAAATAATAGTATTCATGTCCAGCTAACCTCTCTAACATCTGGTCAACGAATGAAAATGGAAAGTGGTCCTTCTAGGTTGCCACATTAAGTTTTCTGTAGTCTATACACACTCTCCACCCTGATTGGACACTGGGTGGAATTAGTTCATTATTGGCATTAGGAACTACAGTCACACCAGACTTCTTAGGCACTACGTAATTGGGCTTAGCCATTGGCTATCAGTAATAGGATAAATTATTCCATGATCCAAGCACTATAGGATCTCTTTCTTAATAGCTTCCATCATCACTGGGTTAGCTCTTCTTTGGGGTTCCGTGGATGGTTTGGAATCCTCCATAAGATATATATGATGTTGCACAATAGAAGGGCTTATACCCTTGATATCAGTCATGGTCCAACCTAGGGCTTTTTTATTATCTTTTAACACTTTAAGTAACTCCTCTTCCTGGCTAGAAGTCAAATTTGAAAAAAATTATTACAGGAAGAGTCTGGTCAGGACCTAGGAAAGCATACCTCAAATTAGATGGCAACTCCTTAAGATCTAGCTTAGGGGGCTCAACTGTGGAAGGTTTGGGAATGGAATTGGAAAGGAGTCCTAAGGGCTCCATAGGTGTGTGAAGACTCAAGACTTCAGAAAATAAATTTTCACTATCATCATCTAACTCATCCATACACTCTTAGAATTCTGAATCAAAATCAATATCAAAGTTGGTAACTAAATCATCAGAAATATCTAAAAAATCCTCAAGCATATTGATCTCTTCTTTCATATGTGGTTGCTTGCCTATCCTAAACATGTTAAACTCAACAGTTTGGTTACCAAAAGATAAATTTAGAAAACCATTCCGACAGTTGATAAATGCATTACTAGTAGCCAAGAATAGTCTTCCTAAAATTATTGGGATCTCATTCTTGGTTGAGAAGGGCTTGGTATCTAACACAATAAAATCAACAGGAAAAATAAATTCACCCACCTTTAGTAAGACATCCTCATCCATCCCTTTAGGAATCTTAGCAGACCTATCTACCAACTGAAGAATAGTTCCAGTGCCTTTCAATTCTCCCAATCCAAGTTGTTTGTACACATGGTAAGGTAAAAGATTCACACTTGTGCTAAGGTCAAGTAAGACATGCTCAATGTAGGTGTTGCCTATGACACAAGATATGGTAGGGCTCCCTGGATCCTTATACTTGGCTGCTATTAGCTGAGTACTTATGGAACTAATGTTACCTGTCAAGAACGCCTTTTTGGGCACACTAATGATACGTTTGTGAGTACACAAATCTTTCAGTACCTTTGCATAGGTGGGGATCTGGGATATAGCATCCGAAAGAGGGATGTTCACTTCTACCTTTTTAAGGACTTCTAAAATTTTATCCATGGAAGCAATCTTCTTTTTGATTATCAAGCGATCAGGAAATGGGACAGGAGGAATATAAGGACTGTTAGGTATTTTTCCTTTTTCAAAAGAATCATTTTTTTTTCCAACCAAATCATCTTTAGTTTTAGAAGAATCTTTAGGTTCATCAGAAAAACCTAGAACAAGAGGCACACTTGTATCCTCAACTGAAGGAGAGTTAACAGGAGTAATAAATGGGAAAGATTTAGGAACGCTCTGTTGGTACTCTCTACCACTCCTAAGGACATAAACAACATTACATTGGTTAGAGGGCCTTTTTTGGGTCTGACCTTGTACTATATTCAGTGGTGCATTAGTTGGTGTTTGTGAACTAACAAGCAGATGATGCCTAGGGTTAGGCTCTGGTTGACTGGGTAAAGTTCCTTTCTCCCTCTCACACATAATTGAGACAACTTGAGTGAGTTCTCTCGTAAGATTTTGATGGCTTGTCATGAGGAGGGCCATATTTTTTTTAAGTCGCTTATTCTACTTACCTCTCAAGTGTTGGTAAACCCAGGGGGTTACTGATAAGATGATAGGAGAGGGGCCCTAGGAAAACTAGCCTGAGGTCCTACATTTGACCTAAGAAAAGTATTTTGGGAAAAATATGTTATGCAAAGGGAGGCCTTTGGAGTCCAGGTTGACCTTGATTATGTAGATTGGAAGGCCCTGCTTGGTTGCCCTGATTCCAAGAGAAATTTGGGTGATTTCTCCATCCTGGATTGTAGGTGTTACTATATGGATTATTCTGGAATAAGGCATTAACACTATCATTAGAAGTGGCCGCAGAGGTGTTGGGGCATTCTTCTATGATATATCCAGGGGACTGGCACCAAGCACAAATCTTAACCAAATTGACTGATGATGGCTCTCTAGGAACAATAGCCTCAATTCTCTTGATTAGGCTATCCAAATGGGCTTCCTTGGCTACTATCCCATCCACAAAATATCCTTTTTCTCCTATGGTTCTTTCACTCTCTTGGGTTGATTTCCACTCACGGGTTTTGTCAGCTAAGTCAAGTAAGAATTCCCATGCCTTTCCTTCATCTGTAAAGGTTGTGAATCCCTCAAGGCACATAGACTCTATCATTTGTTTAGTTGGGTAATCAATGCCTTCATAAATTATTTGACATAAATGTCATAAGTCTAGGCCATGGTGAGGGCATTCTTGGAGTAGATCCTTAAATCTCTCCATAAGTTTGGAAAAGGACTCACTAGGCTTTTGCCTAAACTGAAGGATATCACTTCTAAGCTTATTGGTCTTATGAGTTGGGAAAAACTTCTTAAGGAAGACAACTGTGAACTGTTCCCACAAGGTTATGGAATTTGTGGGTAACCCATACAACCACTTCTTAGCTTGGTCTTTTAATACAAAAGTGATAAACCTAAGCTTAACAGCATCATTAGAAAGTTGTTGGATCTTAATTAGAACACATACCTCTTTAAATTCCCTTAGAAATAGGTATGCATCCTCAGAGGTCAATCCATGGAAGTGGGGCAATATAGTGATGTATTGAGATTTGAGTTCAAATTTATTACCCTGGGCTTATGGTAGAACTATGCAGGAAGGTTGGGCTGGTCTAATAGGGTAGAACCTATCTTCTAGAGATTTAGTTGAAGGGTTTTGATGTTGGTCTCCCATATTGAAAGGTTTTAAAGAGAGAAAACGTATAGGGTTCCTACTTATTGGATCTCTCATTTCTAACCGATTCTTAGTGTTACGTACCCACTTAACACTCATGCAACAGAAAACTACCCACAACTAGAGTAAGACAAGCACAAAAGAATGGATAGCAAAACCTTTTGATTTTTTTTTTTATTTTTTTGATTTTTTTTGGATTTTTGGGAGCTTATCAGCCCGTATTCGGGGTTGCATAGGTCAATTCCTGAGGTACTGCTACGGGGCAAAACCTGTCTTTATCATACTATGAGACATGGCGACCTCCATCGATACAATTATTATTACAAGTTGTTCTTCTCAGGAATTCAATAAAAGAAAAGGAAAAACAAAACAAAGCAAACAAAGCACTCCGATTTACCAAAAGAAATCAAAAAATAACATGTAACTGTCTCCCCAGCAATGGCACCAAAAACTTGTTTGAGATTTTAAAATATAACCGCAAGCGTACGGATCAGTGTAGCTACGGGTCGAACATGAGGAGAGCAATCACTTTATTTTTTTTCTTTTAATAATGCCAAAGTGAACTGATTAATGGTTGTTATCTAATTCTAATTACTGTCCTAAACATATGTATCTAAAATAACGTTCGAACCATTTGTCATCTAAGAATTTAAAGACGCAAGCCACGCAATTAAAATTAAATAAATAAATAACTGAAAATAAACAACCCACGCAATTAAAAAAAGATAATAAAGGAAAAAAAATACTGAAATAAAATTAAAGTAAAAGAAAGGGGATAAAGCTAGTGAGAGACTCACAAGTAGGTTTTTCTACTTAGCCCGAGTGATGCATCATAATATGAGCTCCCTTACTTGACTAGAGAGTCACTCTTACAAGGGTTACTCTACTTGGCTTTAGGGAAAGGGAGACAATTAAAATAAAAACAATAAATTGATGGTTCTATGGCTAGGAGGGGCAAAACCAATACATACACTAGCCATGAACCTTGGGAGAAAATGATAGCAATAATATAATGACTAAATTAAAATCCTAAATTAAGAAAGAATGGGTAGTCAGAAGAGAGAATGAGAGGGGGGAGAGAAGACTACTGAAGGAGCCTACTTACTTGAACTTCAACCCTTGAACTGAAAACTTGATCAATTTGAGATACTATCAATACTAAAAGCCAGATCTGGAATAAACCAAATCTGAAATTTTCAGTACTAGAGAAAACAAATCTGAAGAAAAAAATAAATTGAACTTGAAAGACATGCTTCATAGCTTGTTCTCGTCACCTAGAACTTGAAAATTACAACTTCAACTGCTTAAACAATAAAAATAAAAGACTGAATCAAAAACAAAAGTGCTTGCATTAATTGAATAAAAAGAACTTACAAAAGTTTTTAAAGCATAAACCTAGAACTAGAGCTAGAGAAAGAGAAAACTAGAGAAAGAGATAGAGCGACTAAAAAAAAAAACCCTTGAAGAAGAATAAAGTGCCTCCATCCCTTGTGTTAATTCTATTATATAGAAAATGGGGGAGGGAAGCCAACAATTTTAGCTTCTAAAAAAAAGATTTTTTTTATCTTGTTGATGAGGTGGAGGAGAGAGAAGATAGAGAATTGTAGGAAGTAGGGAATCTCCAACGATTTTTCTTCCTTTTTTCTTTTTTTCTTTTTTATTTTTTTCTCTCTCTTCTTCAAATGTGGGCAGCATCTTGGATGATTTTTTTAAATTATTTTTTCCCTTTTTTTTTCCTTTCCTATTTTATCTCCCTTTTTTTCTATTTTTCTCTTTATTTCTTTATTTCTCTCTCCCCTTGCGTAAGAAACCCTTTGGCCGACCTCCTTTGAGTGATGAGTAGGAGAGAGAAAATCTTTTAAAAAAAACCTCAACAAAATGGTAGCTAAGATGTTCGAACTTGAGACCTACTAATAAGCAAGGGATTTTGCACACCACAACTCACCAATTACGCTAGGTAGTTTTTGTTACTAAAAACGAATCTTCAATCTCTTAAGGATGTGGTCCATTGATCCTTGTTGGTATTTAGAATATTCCTTGTACCTCTGGGACAACTGCACACGGGCTGGTTCTACATCTCGGTTCAGTTCTGATCCATTATTCTTTTTCTGACCCAAAAAGAATAATCACTTCTATGGGTGGCCAAACGAATGTGTACTTGCAATTGAACACGTCCATATTGCTCAAAATTTTATCCTCTTCGCTACCATGAAAATAAATAGGACCTCTTTACGTGTAAAATTGAAGATATAGTACCTGATAGTCCTTAAAGCCTTGAAAATATAAAACCTGTAAAAATAGAGTAAAACCCAAGGTAGCTCCATTCTAAATATGTAAAATACATGTTTTACTATCCTAGATTTCACATATAAATGTGCTCATCAGCTCTTCTCACAAGCATGTGACCACTCAAATTTCACACCCTTTCATGTGAGTCGGGTCATTAGTGTAGAAATGCAAACAAAGTTCACAATAAACCTCTTATAGTATTAAGTTAATCCCAGAAAACTACGAATATCTACCACATTCTTGGGAGTGTCTCACACTAAAACTGCTTTTACCTTTCCTGGGTCAACCTCTATATACTTATCTGAGACAATGCGGCCTAGGAATGCCACTTGTGAAAGCCAGAACTCACACTTGTTGAATTTGGCATAGAGTTGCTTCTCTCTCGGACATTACAATACCAGTATTAAGTGAACAGCATGCTCTTATGCACCTTTGGAATACGCCAAGATGTCATTTATGAATACGATCACAAACGTTTCTAAGACATCCTGGAATACCTGGTTCATCAAATCCATGAATGTAGCTGGTGCAATGGTTAACCCAAATGGCATCACCAGGAACTCGAAATGTCCATACCGTGATCTGAAAGCTGTCTTGCTGACATCACTATCCTTGATCCTAATTTGTTGATAGCCCAATCTTAGGTCAATCTTGGAAAATACCTTAGCACCCTGCATCTGATCAAATAGATCATTAATTCTTGGCAAGGGATACCGGTTCTTGATTGTTAACTTATAAAGCTCTCGGTAATCAATGCACAATCTCATACTTCCGTCCTTCTTGACGAACAATACCGGTGCTCCCCACAGAGACACACTAGGTCTATTGAATCCCTTCTTCAAAAGATCCTAAAGTTGTACTTGTAATTCCTTTAATTCTATGGGGGCCATGCTATAAGTGGCTTTTGACATGGGTGCCGACCCTAGGAGTAAGTCTATCACAAACTCTGTTTCTCGATCCAGGGATAATCTCGTCAAATCATCTAGAAATATATCAGGAAATTCCCTTACCACATCCAATTCGGTCAATGGCTTGATCTCTACCTTAGTATCCATCACAGATGCTAAGTAGCCTTGACATCCTTGATCCAGTAGCTTTTTCATCTGGAGTGCCGATATAATAACCTTCTCTGCACATAGCACATTGGCTCTATAAGTGAAAAACCAGTCCATCCCTAAAATCACATCGAAGTCGGTCATGTCCAACTCGATCAAGTGTGCATTTAAATCATGTCCATTTACAATTATCGGGCATAGTTTATATACATAGTTCAAACCCACCACACTACCTATGGGTGTGCTAATGGCCAAACACTGAGTCAAGCTTTTGGGTGGAATCCCCATCCTTCTCGCAAATGTTGGCGACACAAATGAATGAGAGGCTCCTGAATCAAATAACACATATGCAGGCAATAATGCAATCAATAGGGTACATGTCACAACACTTGGTGTAGCTTCTGCATCATCTGCTGTAATAGCAAACACTCTTCCTCATGGTCTGTTGCCCTATTGGGCCTGCACCGATTTGCTTGCTAGGTAGGTCTACTGAGGTCTGGGAGGCAAGGTGTAGAGTGCATCGCCCCGGTCGATGGTGGGGGCATGTCCAGGCTAGGTGACCAGGTTGGTCATAATGAAAGCATCGAGGGTTAGAACCCATGGACTAAGATCCACCACTGGATTGAGATAATTGGGAGACCTGGCTCACATCCAACCTTCTAAACTGAATTGGAGTTGGGTTGATATAAGGGCCTCTAGAAAGCTTGCTTGCTTGCTTGCTCCCTTAGAATCAGTCGACTTTATGGGTTTCTTTCCCTTTCCCTGCTGTGCTATGAAGTTATCTGTGTGCCAGTCCTCATTTGACTTGGCTACTTGTACCACATTAGCATAAGTTTGTAATTTTAAACCAACCATTGTTGAACTAATACTTGGCCTCAATCATTTTTCAAACTTCTTGGCCTTGGCCCGATCACTTCGGATGTGCTCAGGAGCAAAGTAGAATAGCTCCTCAAAGCGTTGCTGATATTCCAGTACAGAATGGAACCCTTGCACCAAGTGCAAGAACTCACTCTCTCTCCTGTCCTGAAAGCTTTTGGGGAAGTAGTTCCCAAAGAAGGTTTCCTTGAAATCTCCCTAGTGCGGCTCAAGTTACTTGCCCTCAGAATGGGCTCAGTGGCCCTCCACCAAGCATTAGCCTCATTTTGTAATTGGTAGCCCACACATAGTATCTTTTGCTCATCAGTGTAGCCCATCAACCTAAAGACCTTCTCCATACCTCTAATCCATCTTGATGACAACAATTGATCTTGGCCCACATTAGAGAAGTATGGGACCCTTAGACTTTGAAAACTTTCAATCATCTTTGTCAGGTCGGT
This sequence comes from Macadamia integrifolia, assembly GCF_013358625.1. Lineage (NCBI taxonomy): Eukaryota > Viridiplantae > Streptophyta > Magnoliopsida > Proteales > Proteaceae > Macadamia > Macadamia integrifolia. The sequence goes on from NW_024868131.1 coordinate 293,407, forward strand.
CCACCCTTCCACATGTACCTGAGCTTGTCCTTGCACTTGCCATTGAACTTGTCCTTGCATTTGCCCTTACACTTGCCCTTGCATTTTCCCTTGCACTTGCCCTTGCATTTTCCCTTGCACAGTTGCCCTTGCACTTGCCCTTGAATTTGCCCTTGCACTCCAACAGATGTTTGAAGGGTGGCCAAGCCAACAAGTATTGGGGCTGGTACCGGTGGAGTACGGGGTGTGGGTGGTGCATTTCGGGCTCTCATAGCATCTTGGATCCGGGCATTGATCCCAGCCATAAATTAGGCTTGTCGTTCTTTCACTTCATGCATCATGTTGCCCATTATGGTGGCAACATCTTGGGCCGTGAGAACTGGTGGGGCTGCGGGTGCATTGCATGGTTTACCTTGATTCCGCATAGGGGAAGCGGGAGTGACGCATTGTATCGGGATTGAGTGTTCCTACACGTCATGATTCTTATTGAGGAATCTTCATTAATCACACGTGCATGTACAAGTAGCATATTAGGGGTAGACATGCATAGGGGCCCCACATGGTAACATGTAATTGAGCATTCGCATAATTAGAATCCAATTAATTAAATAAGGAAGGAAATAAAAATCAAATCCCCCCTTTACTATTCACCAGAAATAGTAACAAAGTCACTAGAAACAGATTGAAATCTACCGAAAATATCAGTCCTGTTTCCGGTGGACTAAACAGAAGCCAATTCTATCAAAAAAAGTTCACTAGAAATAGCCACTAGATTCAGCCCAATGTTTCCGGTGACCTTGTTTCCGATGGAATGAAACATGGGATAAATAGGGTCGGGATTCACTCTTCTTTCACAAAACCCTATTCTAACTTGTGGAGAAGAGGAGGAAATGATCAAGAGAGTTACCTCAGCCATTCCCCAACTTTTGCATGTGTTTTTGTGACCGATTACCGCCGTCTACACGTTCAAGGTGAGTTTCTCTTCCTCTTCAACCTAGATTTTGAGATTTTTGTTTTGATTTGGGCATTCTCTCCTAACCTAGGTGTTGGTTTCTCAAAACCCCAAATACTTGTTCCCTGTGATCATGTCTGGACGCCGTGCTCTTCCCTGTCATGCCACCACTCAACAACAACGGGCTCTCCCTGTAGAGAAGCAATATGATCACTTCTGGTTCTAGTTTGTGGTGGAGTAAGACCGTTGGGTGACTTTTGACTACCGGAACGTTGACCCCAACAAGTATGTACGTGTAAGGGATTTTTTACAGTTCCACCTCTGTCAACGTTTTGATGCTATAGGGTGGTATCACATAGTGAAGCCGGACTAGATGTACTACCCACAGCTTATGAGGTACTTCTATTACAACCTGTGGTGCATGAACTATGGTACCAAGGACATAAGGATCACTATGAAGGTGAAGGGGGTCGACATATCCTTTGACATGGCCAAGTTGGTGGACATTCTGATGATTTCCAATGTGGGGGAACTGACCTACTGTCCTCTCAGGATCCTATCCTATGAGTTCCAAAACTTTAATGTTCAGGCAAAGATGGACCGCATGCTTACAAAGCATAAAGCGGGGTGGTCTTGAACTGCCAACTATCGCGCTACCCCAAAGGTCATGTGCTGGGCCATTCAATTTGATGTCTTCCCCACTAGGGGACACTATGATGAGGTATTTGTCCTACAAACATATGTTACCTATTGTGTTTACATGGGGGTTCCAGTTCATCTTTCCTACCTGCTGATGTGGACCATGGTAGTGAAAGTTTAGGATCGCAGGTCCAGGAATCTCTGCTATGGTCGGATCCTAACTGAGGTCTTCAAGTGCTTTGGTTTGGAGTTGGAGGATGAGGAGGGGTTGGAGTTGATGTCCTTGACTTCAACTAGGAGTCCCTGAAGAAGATGACTATCACACCCCGTTCTCACAGAATCAGACCGATGATCGAGTTAACACCTATTAACCCAAAACCTGTCAGGATCATCTGATATAGTAACCACAGCACAACATAGCATACACACACACTAAGTCAAGTAAATTCTGTATTTCAGCAGAAGTCTTACATGTACATACCTGCAAATACACCAATACTCTTAATACCCAAATTGTATGTAGGCCTGTAGGCGTGATATATACACGAGAAATATAATTTAAACATCCAGAATACAAAAAGGATAACATCACAAAATAATCACAAAGAAATCTCGGGTTGGTATCAGTGTTGTTAACCCATAATACAGTTATCGCATGGGCACTCGACCCCGTACCCAAGATCTTCAGGGACCTACCAGCCCTCAACTGAAATCTCCACAGTGGGTCCCATCTCTAGCTCTTTAATTGGATAATCTGCAAGATCATCTAAAAAGTAATGCACATGTGGGATGAGCTCACTAGCCCAGTAAGCAAAAAGAAAGACAAAGCAAGCATTCGTAATACAAATGATCCTATATGCGTGCAGTTCATTTTATTGTCTTAATCCACCTAGACAACAATTCTAAGTCATAGATTATGTGCTACTCACAATCACAGTGCACGTATGCTTCGGGTACAAGCCATGAACCCCATCCCATGATACGCCTATAGGGTTGCCGGAGAAGGCCAACTGTGGGTACTAGAAAAGTAAATTGCCATTCCTCAGTGACATTAAAGTAAATTACTATTTCTGAGTGATATTAAAGTAAATTACTGTTTCCTGGCCACAATAAAGTAAAATGGGCCTTGCCCTGCATTAAATTAAAAGCAGTACAATTGGCCCTCTTATTATATCACCAAAGTTGCCGACAGTCCTAATGATCAGCCAGCGTATTTCTAACCACCACCATTGGTACACAACTTCGAACTTCACCCCAGTGATATATCCAACACCTAAACCCCTGCTGAAAAGGGTCATAGCACAGGGATATGTCATTCCTAACCAAATGCTCCTATGTGAGATAATATGTTTGCATAGTACCATCGTGTCCCATTCCACGGGCCACCAATGCATTCATGTCCAAGCCGACTATGACATCTAGTCTAGCAATCTAGCATATTCGATAGTTTAAAGTCATCCATCTTATATCTCAAAGCAAGAATAAGCATTTAACAGTTAAAGATAACAACATGTCAAGTCATAAATGAATTTTATAATGCACACATCAATGCAGGCAATAGCACAAATGGATGACTAGTATACACATAATAATGAAATAATGACATAGCTAGTCCACAACAAAAATGGAATGATGCAAAAACACTCCAAAATGAAGTCAATGTCCTCTTCCCACTTACCTAGTCATGTAAAATGATCACCCTTGGTATGAGGTAAATCCGGCATGCGATGATGTGAGTTTTTAGTACAATATCATAAAGGAGAACGATCCTAGTATATCTCCACTTTAGGCTCATAACCAATGAGGTATGACGATCCTAACATATTTAAAATCACTAGAGAAGGCTGCCTGACAAATTTGGGCCCATTCAGAACCCAAAAGGTTGGATTGGTGGGTCAACCGATGGGCAAGGCACCCACCAGTCCTTGCTCGCCGCTCGACCCAGAGGATCTACCTGGATCGACGGGCCAAGAGCTGTGTGCCAGGTGCCCACCGGTCTTACTCTTTGGTCGAGCCAACAGCTCTACCTGGACCGATGGGCCAGGAGTGGCGGGCCAGCTGTGCATAGGTCTTGCTCGTCGGTCGAGCCAGTAGCTCAACTAGGATAGGCAGGCTTTGGATTGGTGGGTTCGACTAATTCTAGGCACCCACCAATTAGAATCGGGATTTTTTATGTTCTCTTCCATTCTTCACACACCTTGGGGAAACCAAAAGGAGTCGATTTGATCTCGTTTTCCACAAATCTAAGGTCACACATCATGATTCCAACATGGATCTATGATCGATTTAAAGTTCCAAGTTTGGGTTTTACCTCTTTGCTTAAGAACGCTTCAAAAACCTCAAATCTTCTCTTTAGCTCAAGGGATCAACAAATGCTTCACAACCTTGCAAGTTCCTCCTCAAAATCCTTCATAAACCACATGTAGGTCCTTTATTAAACCTTAGATTCACATTCCCAAGAGAGATTAACAAGATCTAGAGGATTCCTACCCAAATCATAAAGTTTCATTTAGGGTTTCATAAGGGTTTAAGAAATACCGTCAATACTCACCTCAAAATGTAGATCTCGAGTTGAGGGTCACTAATCCGGTGTTGGGTTTAAGAGATTTGACCCCAACGACGCACAATGATCATCTTCTTCTTTATTTCTTCCTTCTTCTTCCTTCTCTCTCCTTTTCTCTCTTCTTTACTTTTCTCACCCATCATGGAAATAATAAATGAGGGTGAAGAAAGTAATAAATGCTATTTATAGTGGGGTCAAAATATCTATAGATCAGAGTGGTAGGTCACACTGGTGGGTCCGACCCATCTATGACCACCCACCAGTCGACTGAAACTTAGCCGAATCATTGGGATTTTCGATGGGGCTCAGCCCCGACACGTATTCCACTCTTGGTAATCGATTAACACATATACTTAACATAGAATACAGTCACATACCTTTAGTGTGTGTACATGGCTCGGTAATATGTACAAGTGCACGGCTTGGGTACACGGACATCACTAGGCATTGACTCTAACTCATCTGGCCAACCCGAGTTCATAGTCACCCTTACCATCATGTTCCATAAGATACTCGCCTCGGCTGGCTTGGGTTCAGGTCTTGTAAGACCAAATCGAACCAACCGAGAATTTAGACAGGGTTTAAAAAGTAGGGTATCACAATGATCATAGATATCGACTAGGTGACTAAAGATGAGGAAGAAGAAGGGCAGCAGCCTATGGATGTAGAGGGCCAACAGGGAGGTGGCCATGGGGGTGGTTAGGATGATGCCGACCCTCTGGCTCCTCCACACGTACCTCCTCCTAAAGTTTTCCACCACCTCCCAACATGCTATGGGGACTACTGTTACTTCCTCTTCTAGGGGCTCTAGAGGGTATGGGCTAAATGCCGTGATGGCCCATCTGGACATCACAAACAACATCTTGAGGAGGATGGATAACTGACTGGAGAGCATGGATAGGAGGTACTATCTCCCTGACAACCGTGTGGGGTCCATGGAGAGGTAGATGAGGGAGACGGTTTGATACTTTGGAATTCCCATGCCGAAAACTGGGACACAAGCTCAAAATCAGACCTAAGACCAGAAGCAGCAGAAGTAGTGGCCTATGGTTCCATAGTAGTTTTAGGATTTCCCTGTTTTATGCTTCCCGGCACAATAGGCTTTTATGTTTCAGTTGAGGTATTTTAGTTTAGTTTATGCACCTTTGTTTCTCGTTCTTTGTTTATGTCAGTTTGAATTCCTAGAAAATTTAGGCTAGATTAGGATTTCCTGCTTTTAGAAATTTTATTTGAGAAAATTTGGTGTAAGCTTATGTAATCAAGTTCTTTTTATATAAAGAAATGACTTTAACACTTATACTTGTCTCCTAATTGTGTATTTCTAATAGTTGTTGTCTTGAGATTTTTTATTTAAATCCTAATCCCCAAAATCAAGGTTTGGTTAGGTTGTGAGTTAAGGCAGAGCATCTCTCTCTGATACCAAACTGTCACACCTCAATCCCCGTTATGGGATACCATAGGTATGAGTAAGACACCTACCCATCTTATACCCCCTACCAGGATCTCTAATAGCAGTACCTTAACATGCACAACCACACATGCCAAACCACAAGATCAATAGCAGCGGAATCAGAGAATATAATAGAGGAATATAGTTCAATTAGGGTAGTGTCTAATGATAACATAAAATCCCTAACCAAGTTATTCAAATTACATATGTCAATGACTTACATATATTAAATTCAATAAAATACCATTAACCAGTTTGGTATCAGAATATAAAAAAGACACCTAGCTTCTCAAGCTACCGAATAGGTACAGGTGTCACAGGCATAATCTTGCTCGTGCTTTTTCGCTTCTAGCATCCACCAGTCGGTCACTCCATACTCGGGTGCAGAGGTAGAGTCATATCCCATTGGTACCACTGTACCTGCATCATCATCTAAAAAGATATATATATATATATATATATATATGAGGGGTGAGCTCCAACAAGCTCAGTGAAGGGTGGGGTTCATGCACACCCAAAACACGTATATACAAGTATAATCTATGATGACATGAGTACAGAAAGTAAACATATAGTCTATGATGCGAATGATACAATTCATTTGATTAATAATCCACCTAGTATAAAACTAAGTCTAGTAAATGCTACTACAACAAATTAGGTTGTATTCCTGGTCCCGGAACTTGCACATCGGTCACCTAGCAATACTAACCTTAGTTGGGATTAGGAGTCTTCTGATCCCAGAATGCGACCATTGGTCACCCAACAAACCCTTGATAACCCCCTCCTTGTAGTCATGACATCGAAATCACCATTAGCCATACTGAACTAATTCCTTCCTCCGAGAATAATCACATCATACCGCAGGTGTGGCATTTCAGAAAGGTTCATTAAACATACCACCGTTGGGATATCCCATAACTTACCCCTATTGGCAAGGGGACGTAGCATAGGGAATGTCACCTAACCACAAATATTCTATATGCCTTGTATAATGATACAGTTAGTATAGACTACGCGATACCAGAATCATCATCGGCCACAAAGCATGTCCATTTCTTAGTATAGTCCTTGGGTACACAATACCGGAATCACAATCGGTCACAAAGTGTAACCAACGATTATATACCTATCTAGCATACAAGCAGTTGAGTATGGGCTACGTAATACCAGAATCACCATCGGCCACAAAGCATACCCATTTCCAAGTATAATACCAGAGTACACGATACCAGAATTACCATCAGCCACAAAGTGTAATCCGTGACTATATCTAGTCTAATGCACATAATCAATGCATGAATGCAACATCCACATGGCGATCACAGTACCAGAATCACCCCAACCACACCAGATCCCATCACACATCTCCGCATACATCACATATCATAATCCACATTTTATAACATAGTGATTCGACATAAATAGCATGTTCACAATTATCAACATAATCATGTTAATAATTTAATAATCAATTAAAATTCCTACCACATGTGAGTAATTTCTAAATATTAAACATTCCACAGAATAAAGTCAACCATCCCTCACCTCGGATGTACTTAGAGAAAGGGGTTCCAAGTATGTCACTGGGCGTTCAACTTACTTTTGATCTCATTGTGTGTGCATGTTTCTATCCTAGTTACAAAGGTAATCTAATGTTAATGGGTGTCAGAAACACTAGAGGGGGCCCATAGGGCTTACCCCTAAAGGGTACAAGCACTGTCAATTTCAGGCAGCACTAAGGAGTCACCAAAAATATGCCATCGGAAACAGACAATTTCCACCGGAAATATTAGTCTTGTTTCCGGTGGATCAAACAGAGGGCCCCTAAAGGTCTGGACTTCACTGGAAATATACCACCAGAAAAAACCTAGGTTGTTTGCGGTGGATTCCCAGAAATTTACCCACGAATTTGGTGCTTTTTGGTTGGAGCCCGATCACCGAGATTTAGTCCGTGGAATTTGTAGAGGGTCTTCCTACCTTCATTTTAAGCTAAAGAAATCCCAATTTTACCAAGCCATTTAGTAGATATGACAATCGAAACCTTAACTTCATTTTTTATCACAACTGTTGTCGGAGCTCACTGGCTTGGTTTGAGCTCGACAATCATATGGGAGAGTGAAATGTACACTCACCCGACCTTCGGTAGTTGTCGAGGTCGAGGTTTACCCCTCCAACCTGGTGATTCACTCCCTAGCTCAACTACACAAATACAAAATAAAGAAGGAGAGTGGTAGGGAGGTAGCACTTACCTCCGACGGGGATTTTGGCAACTCGGTGCAAAGCCGGGAGCCAAGGTGAGCTCCTTTCCTCTTCTTCCTCTTCTTCTCCTTCCTTTCTCTCCTTTTCTCTTCTCTCCCACGTTTTGGACAAGTGAGGAATGAGAAATGAACTCACACCTCCTTTTATAGTAAGTTATAGACCTAAGGTCCATTTGGTTGGGCACTTATTTGGTCCAAGTGTGTTATTCCGTCATTTGGAACACGTGAGCCCACCTCTATAGACTTAAAAGGTGTACAAGTCATGAGGAAGGTGTGGGAGAGTGTGTGGGGTCATTTGGGGCTGTTCATGATGTGGGTGATGAGGCCCACGGGCATCGAAACCCAATTAGCAGCCCAAAGGGCCACCAGAAATATGCCACTGGATTCATCCCAGGATATTTCCGGTGGGCTTGTTTCCGGTGGTCAAGGCAGTGCTGTGCCTTGACTGCTTATTGTCCCCACTTGGTACTTCCCTAAGGGGTTGCCCTAGATTGTGGTCATGTTTTTCTAGCATTTTTGGTACTTGCCGGGACTCAGGTAGGGAGGTGTCGGGTTACTTACCGCTTACGGTCGGAAGGTCTGAATCCCCTCCAGTTGGACTGGCATGATATGCATAAACAAGTATGATTATCCTTTCCTCTTTAGTAATGAACTGTCGCGAGCCAAAATCCATTGGTGCTCTTTATCTCTGGTCTAACATCTATCACAAAAGTCCAAATTAGACAAGGTTAGGACACAAGTGTAACACATATATACTAAGGATATTTTCGTCTTTCTCTTACTTTTTTTCTATGATGTAATATCTTTATATATTATGTGTCTCTACAATCTTAATTCCCATGTCTACATGTCTTCAGTGCTTCTCCATGCTCACCTATCATGCTCTTGCATATTCAGTGGCAATTCTGTGATTCATGGCATGTTTGATTAATTCTTTATGATACTATATCTTTCTATGTCATGATCATATTTTCAATAGAAGCACATTTCAGTTTTCATATTTTGATGCTTAGGAATCACTTTGATATGATTCATACATGCCATGAATGGCAGTTTTGTAATCCCACTATGTGCATATGGTAAATTAGGGTTTCACCTTGACCTTTTGTATATTACTAGCATTTCTATTTTACATTTCGTATACTAACCCTGCAAAGCATCTGGACAGAGGTATGTCAATTTCACCCCTCATCTTTCTATTTTATCTTGCATATTATTGCCGACGTGTTGAATACTACAATCTAGGGTTTTACCATGCTTGTTTCATGTTGTATCAACATTTTTGCTTTACATTCTATATACTAACCATGCAACGCGGCTAGATACAGGTATGTGGATTTTTCCATATTCCTTTACATTTTGGTCGCTCTTTCTTTTCAATGCTTATGTGATATTGATGTTTGTATACACAAACCTAGAAGGCACATTCAATAATCTGTGTTTACCTAGGGCTGTTTTTATCGGGTAGACCGAGGTGCCAGACTCCTTCCTCAAATCGCAACCTGACATAAACCCTAACCCATGATTAGATAGTTCAGATGGAGTCATCTCTATTCCAATTTCAATTAAATGGGTCCTAGACTTAATCTAGGTGAAGAATCTCAGTCAATATAGACCATCGGACCAACACTGCTCTTTTCATAACAGGAGGTCCGCGAAACCCCGCTGGTCCTCACAATGAGCTTCTAAGCTCATATTTCTATTTATAGGATAGACTCACCAAGGCCTAATTGCTTGCCCAGTGAGATTTTGCCAAGTGACTTAACGTCTTTGTTGAGCCGTGGGGTCCACCACTTTGACTTCACAAGATGTATGAATAGAGTAGGTGGATCCTATGTTGTGCGAATCACACAGTCTAATAATGCAATTTGGGACAGACAGATCCGCTGGTGGGATCTACCAGTGACTAGTTTTCTACTGTTATACTTAATTTTCACCAATCCCTTTGCCTATACCTAGATTGGTTTCCTAGGGGTGTGTAGATAACTTAAGTTGTAGAGTCTTACTATATATATATATATATATATATATATATATATCTGAGCAAAAAGATTTTGGATCACCGACCCCCAATCCTTCAGAGATTTGAAACTCTTTCCGTTCTCTTTGTAAGTATATGTGAGTAGGTCTAACTACAGATCCCCAACAATGACCCATGACGGAATGCGCATTTACATGCCATTTAACTTGAGTTTTCATAACCTTTTTTTTTTTTTTTTTTTGTTGGTAAGGCCCCAAATTAAAGCAAGATTCTCCGTTGTCTTGTCTCTTTGAAATATCTAAACTTTTTAACACTGATATTCTGTGGTCGTCTTGCATCAAAATATATATATATATATATATCTGTGGTCGTCAGATATTTATCAGGTTCAGCAAAACAACAAAAAAAAAAAGTCAGATATTATCATATTTGTTAGTTTGTTCGATCTGTTCCTTTCTGAAGTCCACAGTCGTCTTTCGATTCTAATCTCTTTCTCTTCCACGTGTTGTTACATTATTGAAAACTACATGCTTTCTGAATACTAAAACTCCCTCATCCATGGAATAGATCCTGTAGACGTGGTAAGCATTCAACCATTTGAAGCATCGAAAGTAAGCGTTGGGAAAAAGTGAGATTTTACTTCAGGAAATAATTCTAATCCAATGGTTCGTCAATCCAATCCGATGGTCAATCAATACATGGGAATTGGGAATTCCATCCTTGATATAGAGAATAGTGTATACTAACAACTTCTGCCAAAATATCCCAAAAGTCGTAAGTGGATTTTGGTCCGGTCTCTGGCCATGAATTTTTCTTTTGGTAGGGGCCTAGGAGAGATGAGATGATCACTCTTCCACTAGGCTCAGATGCCATGTTATTTTCAAGTTGAATATGGACATCACAAAGCTCTTTATGTAGTACCCTAAAACATCATTCGAATTGTACAAGGGTCTCGTGACAACAAAAAAAATAAATAAATAAAGTAAAAAAAAGAAAAAAGAAATTACATTCTCCTTCCTTGGACTATGGCCTAATAACAAGTTTCTTCCACGTACTTTTATAAATATCAATCCCCTCCCCTTTAGTTTGAAGATTTTTTCAATCGTACCCTTTCTATTAGATAGCCGTGTTAAGTGATGACCTCATCATTCAAACATGTAATTTCATTTAGAAATTACTCTACCCACATTAAATAAGCTTTAAACCCTAAAAGGCTAAACATAACCTCCTTCTTCATCGTGATTTGCCCCTTTTTCATCATTGCGCTTTGCCATCATTTGCTGAACTCCGTCGTCGCTTTGCTCCGTTGTCGTTTGTTGTGCTCCGCGATCGATTTGCTCCACCGTCATTTGTTGAAACTTGAGAGTTGGTCAAGTTTAATCTTTGCAAGTGATCTTCAAACAGTAACTGATACACAATAACACCACTTTTGAAAGCGACTCAATGCGCTTCTCCACTATTCTATCGGTCACCTCGCTCATTGGAATCTTCAATGCCTTCAAGTATCTACCACTGCATTTGCAGAACCCCAATGGAAAACCCAAAAATACAAAGAAAGCTCAGAAAACATAAACCATTATTTTCATCAAGATTACCAAATACATTGAGAACTTTTCTGGGAATGAATAATTTTCATTGTGTGGATGTACAGGTGGGTAAAGGTTTGTCCAAGGATGAGAAAGCTCAGAAGCTAGCACTACAACATTGGCTTGAAGCTGTAAGCTTTTCATTCTCTCTTCAGTTATTTCTAGTATCTGCTTATAAACCTTATTTGATTTTAACTGGGGCAAAATATCGAAAACTAGTTCCTTTCATTTCCCTTTTTTTTTTGGGTGGGTTATCTTCTCCACTCATACCGTCAACGAGTCAAAAAAGCCATACCCAACCAACTATGTGCCTCCTCTAATGGAATAAATATGATATGGCTTTCTAGTTTCGGGCCCTCTTCTTAAGGGATGGGATAGGAAATTTCCGTGAAAATTCATTTAGAGCTGGTTAAGGTCGTAGTTCATAATCTAATGGAAAATGTATTTTGCAGATAGATCCACGGCATCGTTATGGGCATAATCTACACTTATATTACATGTGAATGCACGAAACGAGTTTCATTTTGTTTTAAGCATTTATTAATGGAACATTTAAATGTGCAAGTGATTCGTTTTGTTTTAAGATTAAATTTTCCTTGAGAGGTTGAGAGGATCTTCAAAGATCACTTAAGAGATTGAGAGTTTGCAAGTGATCTTCAAAGATCACTTGAGAGCTTTCTTCTATGCGTGAGTGAGGTTTCATAACAGAGAGATGGTTCAAAGATGAAGAAAAGAGAAAAAAATATATGTAGATGTCACAAGGGTAAATCGATTTTTTTACAAGTCAATTAAACACCGTCAATCCCTTATGGACAATTGAAAGAATCTTCAAACTAGAGGGAAGGGAATTGGTATTTATGAAAACATGTGGAGAGAACTTGCTATTAAACCATAGTCCATGAGAGGAGAATGTAATTTCCTCAAAAATAAAAGATAAAAAAGATATTTAAACTTGAACTTGCGGTTAAGATTCCAAACACAGAATTTAAGATTTTCTCACTTCAAGTTCATATAAACTTTTCTTCAAAAGTTAACCAATGAAGAGAGGAGGATGCCTAAACACTTATAAATCATTACATCAAAATATTTATTTCTAATATAAAATTATTACTTCCACCATCTACGGCAACCCCAACAATAATAGGATTATACAACGTGTGTGAGGTTTTTAATCTCCAGCTTCATGTACCAGATTGGTGGCGTTTGAGTGCTCTTTTCGGTAGTAGGTTACTCCATTCTGGAAGTGATGTAAAGACTTAGGAGTGAATGGGGAGATATTTTAAATTTTAAAATTAGTGAAATACAATGATGACCCAAAATCCGAGGCACGCCGCCACGAGCCCAGCCCAAGAAAATGCGAAACAAAAAGCAGAAAAAGTTAAGGCTTAAAGTTAAATTGTGTCCTTGTTGATACTAGGATAGATATCAGAATGTCAAGGACATACGTGCCCTTACATCAAAGAAAAGCTAGCTAAGTCCAGCCTGCTCCAACCATGCAAATTAGCTAAGTAAAAAGGAGAGAGAGAGAGAGAGAGAGAGAGAGAGAGAGAGAGATGACTAGTCATGGACGTCATCTCAAATATATTTTTCATCAACTAAAAGAGGAGGATTGAATGAATTTAATTTTTTTTTTTTTAGGAGAATCTGTCCAACATATATATATATATATATATTTATATAAACTTAACCTTCCTCTCTTGAATGGAACCATCTATTCCTTTCTCAGTCTTCTCTCCTTTTCAAACCCTTTATGGGTTCTGACCTACGCTAGCATCAACTTAATTGCATAGGTTGTTTCTGTTTTGGTTGAGCATTGCTGTAGTGGTTAAGTGGTCATGTGAACTCACTCATACTAATGCCAAGGCAAAGAGAGAGGGATCCTGTAGTGGTTGGTCGTGTTATAGGGGACGTGCTTGACCCTTTTAACAGAAGGATATCTTTGAGAGTCAGCTATGGTTCTAGGGAAGTTAGCAATGGGCGTGAATTTAAGCCATCAACTGTGGTTAACCAGCCTAGGGTTGAAATTGGAGGAGATGATATGAGGACATTCTATACACTGGTAAGTCTTGGCTTCATTGTCACCCCCGCCCCCCCACCCCCAAGTTAAATCCATGCACTTGGGTTTTCTCTTAGACGTTTTATGGAAGTGTAGCAATATATGATGATCACACTTGTTTTGACTATTACATCTCATCTTCTTCATATGGTTTCTCCCTTTTAATTAGCTTTTTTATCTTGCAGATCATGGTTGACCCTGATGCACCCAGTCCAAGTCATCCAACCCTGAGGGAATATTTGCATTGGTTGTCCCCTCTCTCTCTCTCTTAAAATATATATATATATATATATATATATATTGTGTGTGTATATGTGCAAGAAGGTTCTTCTATACTTTTTTCACAATAATATTTTTTATTCATTTATTAAAAAAATAAAAACCATAAAATTTATATACCAGAGGCTAGCATAGGAAACCCTAGACACACCCTTGTTTTAAGGGGGTTTGTGTAAAGACACCCCTACTCCCTAAAAATAGGGAATCTAAGTGGCGGTCCAGCAGAACATTATCTCTTTACACTCTCTAAGCTTAGACACAAGATGCTATGAAAGTAGAGGGGCTAAAGGCATCTTTTCATAGCATCCTATGTATGACACTTAGAGACTATAGACGAGTAGAGTTTCTTCTCCCAATATATATAAGACCTGATGTCATACTAGGACCCATAAATGTTAGCCATTAAACTAGGCCTCTGTACCTTTTATTTTTTTTGTTGGGTAAGGAGGGAAGTAGATAAGAGCCAGGAGGTTCGAACTTGAGACCTCCTGGTGAGTATGTGATTTTTACACAACATAGCTCACTAATTGCGCTAGACAGCTCACCAGCAGCATTAGACTGGCCTCTATACATATTGCACCCAAAAATTGTCTTTTTGATGATCTCTTATAGCTTCCTATATGTGACGGTTTTCAGGTTAGTAGTAGATATCCCTGGAACTACTGGCACTTCTTTCGGTAAGTAACACTTTTTTTTTTCTTAAGTTTTATACAAATTTGTTAGTAGATAATTGGACTTAGTGTGGTAACTAGTAACGGAGTGGCATAAATCTTTTAACTACTTAAGCAATATATGATTCGCTGACAGTGATGAAGTTAGTCGAGGTGCGCATAAGCTGACCTGAACACCTTGGTTAACAAAAAAAAAAGCCTAATGTATGTTCTTTGGAGCACCGCTTCCATGCACGTTAGGGAAGACAAGTTATTTTTGGTAGAGACAGAGATTACATTAGGCAAGTTATTTTTGGGAGTGAGAACTTAAGTCTGTGGACCACAAAACTTTTACGACCCCATGCACTAAGGTTGGTATCAATTTTTGAGAACCACATAAATACAATCTATTTGAATAAAATTAGAAAAATAAAGTAGAAATTTGATTTTTCATTGATTGGGTTGTATAGAAACAGTAAATGTATTATTATTTATTATTTTTTATTTATTTTTTATTTAAGGTTGGGAATGACTACCTGATCGCATGGTTTTTCCGTACAAACATTCAACAAGGGAGCAAAATGATCTTTTCACTACTCCATGTGTCTGGCATCGAGGCATAATGCAATCCTCCCCCTCCCCCTTCCCCTCTTTTGTTTTTCCTCCTCGTCTTTTACCCATTTAAGAGTCACTATCTTAGAATCCTTATTTCAGTGGCGCGCAGTTGATTGAATAGAATAGAATGTACACAATGGTACATATCGTGTATCTTGTTGGATCCAAATATCTTTTTTCCATATGCTTCCTTTTTCTACCTTAGGTCTTGATTGATGTAACCATGGTTTGTTACACTTAGCTTGGCACTAAATCCGTTGGAAGCCATGACAGGGGGTTAATTTTTTTCCCTGCCCCTTCTAAAAAATAAAATAGGGGTATTTTGAATAACAAAAAAAAATTACCCTTGTTAACGAGTTTTGTCTTTATCTGAAAGTGGGTCGTGTTATGGCCAACAGAAATTTATCCTTCTACCTTCTTATTCGTACTATTCCTCCTGTATCATCAGCTTCCTCCTCAATAAACAGCATTACATTAATAAGATTTGACATATGTAGTTCTAATGTAATCCTGCAGGGGTGTCCTTGGTCCAATGGTAAAAGTACAAAATGTTACCTAGTAGTCAAGTAGTTGAAACAACTTCTCGACATTCTTGGGGCAAGGTTGCATAGCTTTCGCCTCTTTGAACCAATCCGGATCAGGTTCACTCCATGGATTTAGAATCTATTAAATGATGAAAGAGAAATTGGATTCTGAATCCACGGGCTAGGGACGTACGAGATTATTTTCGTATGTAAACCTGATCCGATCTCCCTCCAAACCTCGCACATGCAGGAGCCTCGTGCACCCATAAGCTCTTTAGTTCTAATGTAATCTTCGCCAGCTTTGCTTTTAAAATATCATTCCTAGAACAGTCTAATATCTTTTGGAATGAATCCATCCCTTAATAAAATGGGCTTTGAATTGTTCAAACTTATGTGAACAAGCATATTCAGCTGATCTTAGGCCCATAAATATGGTCACCGAAGCCCATGAGTTTCGAGTCAACTCATTACCTTTCGAGAGTGTTTATTCAGTGAACTGTTCTTGATTTTCGGGGCAAGAGATAATGTGCTATGAGAATCCACTGTCAATTTGGAGAGTTTTTATTCAGTGAACTGTTCTTGATTTTCAGGGCAAGAGATAATGTGCTATGAGAATCCACGGCCAATGTTTGGAATTCATCGGTATGCTTTCGTGTTATTCCAGCAGCTTGGGAGGCAGACTGTCTATGCACCAAGTTGGCGTCAAAACTTCAACACTAGAGACTATGCTGCCGATTATAATCTCGGATTGCCGGTTGCTGCCCTTTACTATAACTGCCAGAGAGAGAATGGTTCAGGTGGACGAGGACCACAAATAGGTGTTGGTAGATTTTGAGGCTTGTTACCAATAGGATGATGGATATATGTACATATATAAAGACTCAAAAATAAGATCAGAATGATGGATATGCCTAATTTGGGAGTTCATAACCAAGAAAAAGATGAATAACTTAGATATATCTCATTTCCTCATCCTATTATTTTCCATCTCTATATCTTTCAGCATTTCAACAATGTATAGGAAATTAGCTACCATTACAAAATAGTTGTAGTCCATATTTACTACATGTTTGAATATTGGGGCGGAAACTTGCTTGGCCTGAATCTTTACCAACCTGAGTGAGGCTCAGGAAAAAAAAAAAAAAAAAACAAGATTGGACTGGCTCCGGTAGATGACTTCAGTATCAAGGCCGAAGCCCAAAATAATCCTAACAAACGCGCATGTCTGTGTGTGTATATTTGTGGGTGTGTGTGGAAGTTTAATGTTTGTATTTATCATTTAATAAGACTATGTTGGAATTATTATTATTGGTTCTGATCCTTATTATTGTTTTAGACTTTTTATTGGATGATGGTGTTCATATCAATGTAAACGGGCCTCCTTAAGAAAAGATAAAAAGGAGCATGACACAAGAAATTAAGAAACCCATCCGAGCACAACCTAACACAAGAAAAATTGAATAATTTCGGTGGTGTTGGCCATGGGCTAATTGTCGAAACTTTGGGTTCCGGTCCGCCTAGCTCATATCCACGTTTTGAGAGTTAGGAGAAAATTGTGGAGATATTGTTTTCATCCAAAATGCATTTTGGTTCTTGTCCTTCCATTTCTAATAATACTATTGTCACACCCCGCTCCCCCTGTAAAAACACAACCTTAAAACGATGCAGAAGATAATGAAAAAACAAAACAAACAATGCACACGGATTTTACAAGGTTCGGTAAGGTTGGCTACGTCCCCGGTGAGATGAGATCCCGCTTCACTATCAATGGAGAATAAGGTTACAACGCTCGTCCTCACACCTCTCAGTATTGCTTGCATTACAGAGAAAGAAACCCTCGCTACAAATATATAGCAACCCTAATCTAGAAAGTACACAATTGCCCTCAAATAAAATATTCGAGCGGGGGGTTGCGCCCCTCTACACCCCTTGCTATGTAGAGGGGCCTCCTGCCCCCCTTGCAACCCCCACGGCTCGCTAACCGGCTAGCAGGACTGCCGTTATGCCTGTCTAGTTGCTGCACCAGTACTTTCTAGATTAAATTGCGATGGAATACAGGACATCGTACACCAACATTCTCCACCTTGGCTTGAATTCTGTCGAGCCTCTTGTAAAGATAACCTATAGACGTCTTCATCCTTGTACGTCATTAGAGGTACAAACCCGCACCTGTTTGGTGCATCCCTCATCTTCAACAATGAGTAATATTAATCAAGTCCAAACAGGACTCGAGCTTCCTGTAGTAACTGGCTTTGTAAACATATCTGCAGGATTGAGATCTATATGAATTTTTCTCAAGTGAATACTGCCTTCTGACACAAACTCCCTGATCTTGTGAAATCTTACATCAATATGCTTTGTCCTTGCATGAAACACCTGATTCTTTGCAAGATGTATGGCATTCTGACTGTCACAATGTAACTGTCACACCCCGTTCGCACAGAACCGGACCGGTGACTGGGTTAACATCGGTTAACCCAAACCTACCAGGATCATCTGATACAGTATCCAACCACAGCATACACACAACTAAGAAAGTGTTCATCAGTTCAGTGGAAGGCTTAATTTACCTGTAAATATTTCCATTATACTTGATACCCAAATTGTAATACATAGTTAAGTACATGTGGACCCGCAGGCATGATATTTACACAAAAGAATACAATTTACATATCAAGTACACAAAAGGGATCATCAAAAACATAAAGGATTAAGCTCAGCTCGGTATCAAAAGTAGAGCTCAGCTCGCTATCAAAGGTAAAGCTCAGCTTGGTATCAAAAGGTAGAGCTCAGCTCGGTATTAGAAGAAGAGCTCAACTCGGTATCAGAAGAAGAGCTCAGCTCGGTATCAACAGCAAAGCTCAGCTCGGTATCAAAGCTGCGGTCCCATAGCACAACCCTCGTACGAGCAATCCGTGGTGTGCTCTAATTCCTTGGGGACCCACCAATCCTCTTCAGGGAATTCAACTGTGGGGCCTGACCCGTGCTCTTCAGGTTGATGATCTGCAAAATCATCTAAAAAAGGTGCACACGTGGGATGAGCTCACTAGCTCAGTAAGTGAAAAGAAATACCACACAGCAGTCCACACAACAAATCACAACCATATGCACTATATGCTATGCAATTCATTTTAATCACTTCCACCTAATCAACATTACTAAGTCTTTGGTTTAGTGTTACTACAACCACAGTGCGCGTATACTCCAGGTACGAGCCGCGAACTCCATCCCCCGATAAGCACATAGGGCTACCGGAGAAGGCCCACCGTGACTACTCGAAAAAGTAAAACATGCCGACCACCGGCTCTCAACATAAAGTAAATGACAGAAATTAAAGGTGCTGACTCCAGCAATTTAAAAGCAGTACGATTGGCCCTCTTGAATATACCATCGAGGTTGCCAACTGTCCTAATGACCAGTCGGACGTATGTCTAACCGCCACAATGACCCGACAACCGCGACCACTGCTTCCCCCCAAATGGTAACCCAACACCTCAACCCCTGTTGGGAAGGGTTGTAGCACGAGAAGATGATAATCCTACACCGCATGCTCCTATATGACATAGTACGATTGCATAGTGCCTCTGCGTCCCATTCCACGGGCCACCAATGCACTCGTTTCCAAGTCGACTACGGCATCTAGTCTACTAATGCATTATGCACCATGATGTCATCATTCATCACATATTCACATCATCATTTGACATTAAGAAAATAAACACAACACACAAGTCATAATAATATGAGGATGGCTAAGTTACACATAATTCGCATGATGACATGACTAGTCTAGATATAATTAAATGAATGCCAAACAAGCCTTAACATAAGGCCAAACATTCTCTCTCCCCACTTACCTATAGTGTACAAAGACTCACGCCTGGTATGGGTCAGATCCGGTACGAGAAGCGTAAGATTTGGTGAACCTATCATGAGTGAATAGGGTTAGCATTTCACCACTTTAGGGTCAAAACTAACAAGATTTGGTGGTAAAATCATGTTTAGAATTCTAAAAGAAGGTCGCACGTCCGTTTTGGGTCCACTCGGACAAAAAAATCACATTGGAAGCTTCTCGGGTGGGTCGGACAGCCCACCTGTCTTGACCCACTAGTCAGACCCACTGGTCCTGACCGGCGGGTAGGTCAACCCACCGGTTGGCCCCGTCAGTTGGCCCCGAGGGGCTTGCTAGGATCGACGAGCAGGTTGGCCCCGAGGGCCTGCCCTCTCAGGCGGGTGCCCTCAGGCGGGCCATTTGGCCCACCGGTTTGGCCCACCGGTCTTAGCGGGAAAATGCCATTTTTTCCAAACCTTCCCCAACCTTTGGAAAATCAAATGGGGCTTTTCCAAACCCATTCTCCACACATTCAAGGTCTCATAAGATGGTTCTAACCTAGATCTAGGTTAGATTTAAGGAATGGAAGCCATTTTACCTTCTTTGCTCAAGAACTTGTTCAAAGACCCCAAAATCACTTCAAATCACCAATGCTCCTCCAACCGTGGAAACACTTCTTCAAATCCTTCAAAATCAACACATAAGCCATCTATTAAACCTTAGATTCATCACCTCAAGGGGGATTTACGAGACCTCAAGAAACTCTATCCAAATCAAGGGTTTCATTTGGGTATGGTGAAAGTTTAAGGAACCCAGCCTTTGCTCACCTCTAAACGTAGATCTCGTATTGGAGATCACTCTTCCGGCGTCGGAATGGGAAGATCAAACCTCGGCACTACTGAAATCCATTTCTTCTTCCTCTTCCTTCCCTTTTCCTCTTCTTTCCCTTCTTTTCTCTCTCCTCTTTACTCTTCTCACCAAACGCCCGAGTGTCATAAATGAGAAAAAAAAAGGAAAACATAAAGATGGCTATTTATACCTTTTAAAATATCTTGTAACCTCATGGGTGGGTCACTTAGGTGGGCGGATGCGCCCACCTATGACCACCCACCTGAGGGCCAAAAATTGGTCACCAAGTGGGATTTTGATGGAATTCGACTCTCGACACGAATCTCACTCTGGACATAAGATATAATATACGTATGCGCTTTAAGATACGGCTACGTACTTGCTTTATCCGTTCATGGCCTTATGATATGTGCATGTACATGGCTTGGGTACACCCATCTCCTCTGGCACTGACTCGGACTTGTCTGGCCAGCCGGTGTTCAAAGTCACCCTTGCCATCATGGTCCATAAGGAACCCGCCTTAACCCTCTCTGGTTCGGGTTCTGCATAGTTAAACCGGGCCAACCGTGTAATCAGACCGGGTTTAAAAAGTAGGGTATTACATTTACCCCCCTTTCTGAAAATTTCATCCTCGAAATTAGCGTACCTGGTTGTTAAAAAAGATGAGGGTACTTGGCTTGGATTTTCTCCTCTTTCTCCCAAGATGCTTCTTCAAGTGAATGATTTTCCCATCGCACCTTTACGTAGGAAATGGAGCGGTTGCGAAGGGTTTTCACCTTTCGGTCCAAAATTTCAGCTGGCTACTCTGTATAGGTCATATCTGCTTCTAGATATTCTGGTTCCACGGGTAATACATAGGATGGATCATGGACGTATCACTTCAGCATGGATACATGAAATACGTTATGAACATCCCCGAGTGAAGGTGGCAGAGCAAGCATGTAGGCTACTGAGCCAACCCGGGCTAAGATCTCAAATGGGCCAATGTATCTTGGGCTCAACTTCCCCTTTCTGTGAAATCTTTGCAACCCCTTAGTAGGAGAGATCTTGAGAAACACCTTTTCTCCTGGCTGAAATTCAATGTCTTTTCTACGGGTGTCTGCATAGCTCTTTTGACGAGACTAAGCTGCTTTAATCCGTTCTCGAATAACATCGACCTTGTCACAAGTCATATATATCATGTTAGGTCCTAACATTCGGCGTTCGCCTATCTCATCCCAATACAAAGGAGTCCTGCACTTCCTACCTTACAATGCCTCATACGGAGCCATCCCAATTGTAGCTTGGTAACTGTTGTTATAGGTAAACTCCATAAGGGGGTATATAATCTTCCCAGCTACCACACATTTCCATCGCACATGCCCTGAGCATGTCTTCTAATATCTGTATGGTTCGCTCCGACTGACCATCAGTCTGTGGGTAAAAAGCAGTACTCAAATTCAATTGTGATCCTAAGGCATGCTAGAAGCTTTTCCAAAATCTGAAAGTGAATCTTGGGTCCCTATCTGATACAATGCTCACTGGCACTCCATGTAAGCGCACTATGTTATCCATATAAAGTTGTGCTAATTTGGCCATAGAGAACTTGGTCTTGATGGGAATGAAATGAGTAGTCTTAGTAAGCCGATCAACGATCACCCGTATCGCATCCATCCCCTTAGGTGTACATGGTAGTCCAGTGACGAAGTCCATTGTAATCCTATCCCACTTCCAGTCTGGTACTGGGAGTGGCTGAAGAGTACCATAAGGTCGATGCCTCTCAGCTTTTACTTTCTGGCATGTAAGACAAGTCGCTACATATAGAGCTATTGTGACTTTCATGCTTGGCCACTAGTAATTTTGTTTGAAGTCTTTATACATCTTTGTACTTCCTGGGTGGAGTGAGTACTCGGAGCTATGTGCTTCTCGCACTATCTTGTCTTGTATGTCCAAATCATCGGGTATACACAATCTGCCTCGAAACATCAATGCCCCATCACTGGTTAAAACAAAATCTGGGTCGTTCATTGTTTGATCTTGAACCTTAACTCTAATCCGCTGCAATTCAGGATCCAAAGGTTGTTTCATTATTACCTCTTGCCTAATAGTCAGATGCACCTGTAGAGTCGCCAATGATACAGTCAACCATTTAAGGTTTTTTGGCCGACGTTCAAACTCTAAGGTTGCTCCTTCATATAAGAGAGCTTCATCCATTAGCGTCACCTCATGTACAAGTGGTGGGCTGACTGCTAAGTGTGAGAGTGACACAGTCTGTGCCTTCCAACTCAACGCATCTGCCACTACATTAGCCTTGCCGAGATGATACTGAATGTTGCAGTCATAATCCTTCATGAGCTCAAGCCATCTCCTCTGCCTCATGTTCAAATCCTTCTGGGTGAAAAAGTACTTAAGGCTTTTGTGATCACTGTATATCTCGTACTTCTCCCCATACAAGTAATGTCGCCAAATCTTAAGGGCAAAAATGACTGCGGCTAGTTCCAAGTAATGAGTGGGGTAGTTCTTCTCATACTCCTTTAGTTGTCGGGAAGTATACGCTATCACCTTTCCGCGTTGCATGAGAACACAACCCAATCCAACTTTGGAAACATCAGTGTAGACTGTCATTCCACCTGTGCCTTTAGGGATGGTCAACACAGGGGCTGACACCAACCTCTTCTTCAACTCCTGAAAACTCGTCTCGTATTCCTCTACCCAGTCAAACTTCACACCCTTTTTTGTCAACTTAGTCATTGGTGCTGAGATCCAAGCAAAATTCTCAATGAAGTGCCGGTAGTATCCAGCCAAACCCAAGAAGCTTCTAATTTCAGTGACATTTTTAGGGATTTCCCACTCTACTACTGCTTTCACCTTATCAGGATCCACCTCGATTTCAGCCTTAGACACTACGTGCCCCAGGAATCCAACTTGCTCAAGCCAGAATTCACATTTGCTGTATTTGGCAAACAATTGTTGTTCTCTCAACCTCTGTAACACCATTCTCAAATATTGAGTGTGCTCCTCTTCTGTCTTGGAGTGAATCAAGATGTCATCAATAAAAATAATTACCCATTTATCGAGGATGTCATAAAATACTCGATTCATCAAATCTATGAATGTTGCCGGTGCATTGGTTAACCCAAAAGATAACACTAGGAACTCATAGTGACCATACCGAGTCCTGAATGCTGTCTTGGGTATGTCGTCGCTCTTTATCTTGAGCTGATAATAGCCTGATCGAAGGTCTATCTTTGAAAATACCTTGGCACCCTGCAGTTGGTCAAATAAATCATCAATGCGTGGCAATGGATACCGGTTCTTAATGGTTAGCTTATTTAATTCCCGATAATCGATGCACATACGCAAACTGCCATCCTTCTTCTTGACAAACAATACTGGGGCACCCCAAGGTGAAACACTTGGGCGAATAAACTCCTTTTCCAATAATTCCTGCAACTACATCTGCAACTCCTTCAATTCGGCTGGTGCCATCCTGTATGGAGCTTTAGACACTGGAGCTGCTCCAGGAACCAAGTCTATGGCAAACTCCAACTCTCTATCAGGTGGTAAATGCATCAGATCATCTGGAAAGACGTCGGGAAACTCTTTAACCACCTTTACCTCTTCCAGCGGTGTAATCCTTGCATCAACATCAAGTACCGATGCTAAGTAGCCCTGACATCCACTCTCCAACAACTTACCGCTTGAAGGGCGGAGACGAGGACCTTTCTCACTTGTTTCATTTTATCTGCTCGGTATACCAATTCTCTTCCTTCGTCATCTGTCGCCCTAATCAGCTTTTCAGCACACATCACATTAGCTCGATGAGGCGACAACCAATCTATGCCCAGTATAACATCGAAATTCTGCATATTGAACTTAATGAGTTGTGCATCCAATTTCTTCCCACTGATTTCCACTGGGCACGGCCTATACACCTCCTTCAACTGTGTAACTTTACCAGTAGGCATACTAACAATCATCCCATGATCTAGGGTCCTGGGTGGCATACCAAGTTTCTCAACAAATCTCTTAGATACGAATGAATGTGTAGCTCCTGAATCGAATAAAACATAGGCTGGTATGCCCGATATAGATAGGACACCTAGTGTAACAATGCATATAATTTTAGCAGGTCATCAATATTTAATATAAGGAAATTCTTAAATTTAAAATGTACCTGCTACCACTTCTATGCTGGCCTCAGCTTCCTCAGCTGATAGGGCATACATTCCCTGCGATTGATTCCCCTGATTTAAGGGAGGTCGATACGCAGAGGGCTGACTGGAGGGTGAGGCTGGTCTGACCCGACAGTCTTTAGCAAAGTGCCCATAGGAATGGCAGTTAAAGCAATGGATCTAAGACGCTGAAACTGGGGCGGGGCCCCTCTGCACTTGACCCGTTGAAGATGGAGGTCGGGGCGGCCTTGGAACTGTAGGTACCGCACTAGTGTTTGGGTGGAAAGATGTAGAGCCTGAACCACCAGCTGGTCGAGGAGGGTAGCAAGATGGCCATAGGGCTGCCTATATGTAGGCCCAGAACTGTACGACCCACAGTAAGCCTTGGAGGAGTTGCCCATATCTGGAAATGGATTTGTTCTCTTCCACAGTCCAGGTGTGAGGGGCTGTTCTCCCTTCTGCTTATCTTCCATAGTCTTGGCCTTCTGTACAATCTGGCCATAGTCTGTCAAGTCTAAGACCTCAAGTACTAACCTAATGGATGCCTTTAGGCCCTTCAGAAATCTTGCAGCCTTTTCTTCAGCTGTCCTCATATGCCTAGGGAAAAAATGGAACAAGCTCTCAAACTGCTGCTAATACTCAAGGATAGTCTTACCTCCTTGAGTTAAGGCCATAAATTTCGTCTCCTTGCGATCTCTGAAGCTACGTGGGTAATGATTGTCCAAGAACAACTCCTTGAACTGTTCCCAGGTGGGTTCCGGATGTGCGACCAACAATATGGGCTTAGAGGCTTGCCACCAAGAGTTGGCCTCCTTCTTGAGTTGTAACCCTGCACAAATGAGTTTCTGTGCATCTGTGCACTCAATCACCTCAAATATTTTCTCCAGCTCCTGGATCCACTGGTCCGGCTCCAGAGGATCACTCCCCACCTTAGAGAATACAGGTGGCAAGTTCCTCTTGAATGACTCCACTACCTTTGACGTATTATTCGTCGACTGGTAATTAGGAGCATAAGCTGGATAGTAAGGGCATGGAGGGGGCACCACATACGGAGGAATAGTGAATGGCAGAATTGGAGGTGTACCTCCCACTTGTGGCCCCGTACCAGACCCTACGGGTAGGTCCTGTGGATTAAGTATCTGGGGAGGTTGACCTATTTGAGAAAGGTCCAATTGTTGCTGTATAGCAGTCATAAATGCTTGCTGTTGCTGAAGCATTTGTTGCTGGAAAGCCTGTTGTGACTGCTGGATTATGGTAGCAACATCCCCCGGAGTAATAACCGGTGGAGGGTCCGGAAGTGCAGTCATAGGTGGGTCCCCTTGTGCCCCACCCTGACCAAAGGTCTCTGGAGGTTGTGGAAGTGAGGTTTGCCCCACAGAGCGGGACCTTCTAGGATTCGGTGGTTAACCAACCGGATGAGGACCACGCGAGGTACCTCGTGCATTGCTACCGGATCTAGTACGTACCATCGTATCCCTGTACCTGAAACATATCATATACCACATTGGTTAAACACCTTAGAATTGATATCGGCACATAATTGTATGCCAACACATAGGGTATTATAGTGTATAACCATTTACAACTAGCCATAACTTACTCTCGGAAATACAGGGCTAGTGCTTCAACAAGTAGGACAAAGGTCCTACTTGACCATATGGTGCTATCCACACACCCCCTTTTTATATATATATATATATATTATAAGAATAATAATAATACCCCCACCTTTCTCTTTTTATTATTATATTTTTTTTTTCAAGTTTTCTCTCAACCGGCGGGCTACCACCGGCGGGCAGGTTGGGCCGCCGGTCGGCCCACCGGTCCTACCCGAGCGGAAAATATGAACAGGGCTTTTAAGCCCCTAGTCATCATTTGTTCTCACATTTCTTCCACACACTCTCTCTCTCTCTCTCTCTCAGGCGATCTTTGAGAGCTCCTTGACGCTTCCACTCGTGATCTCACTCAATGATCCGACGGTTTTGGGAAGATTCAACTCCTCCACTCATAAGTAAGTTTCTTCCTCATTTTCTTCTCAGAACATGTACTTTGGGGGTAGAACTCATGAGTAGTCTTAAATCTCAATTCTTTTCTGTGTTTCCTTCCATAGAACAGCGATTTCATGTGAATATGATGTTTTCTCTGTGATTTGTTTCTAGTTTTAGGATTTACTTCTCAATTTTTGAGAGAAAACCCCAACCGTGCCCTAGTTTTCTCCATTTTGGGGATTTCTTCAATTTCTGCTCTTTTCTTCCCAATTAATAACTCAAATGCAATGCCTTATATTTGATTTGTACTTGACATGCTGTAGAGATCATAGAAAGTCCCGTATGTTTAAAATCCCATTTCTTCCCATGAAAATCCATCTTTTTGTGTTGGGTCTCTTTGATTCTCTTTACATCCTTTTATATTTATGGACCTTAGTAGCATATTAGCAGATGTTTTTGCATATTCTTGATTGCATTACGATGGCATTCCAATCTTAGACCTGTAGCTTCAAGCTTTACTCTATTGCGAGTCTTTTCATTTTTTTTTTCTTAGATTGAACTTGCACAATGAGAATTGGGATTTTTCTATCATTCTTTACTTGCCATGCTATATATGCCCTTTCCGTCATATTGCTGTTTTGCCATAATCTCTGTCTGGTCACTGGCCAGACATTTCATTCATAGGCTTTTTATCACTCCTCACTTCTCACATTTTGTCACATTCCATTTTTCCATGATTTCTGTTTTGTCAGAATTGGGTTTTGGGGGCTTCCTCTTATTGCTCACCCATCTATTTATTCCCTTTGTTATTCTTTTTTTTTTTTCCTTACCCTTCTTTCCTCTTTTCTTCCCAGGATGTCTTCTCGCAAGGGCAAGGAACCCGCATCCTCTTCTACTCGGCGTAAGACCACCACTTCCAAACGGAAGAGTGCGGGGACTAGTTCTCCAGCCCCTCGCACAGGGCGACCCAGACCTGCCCCTATTGATCCTTCTGACTATAACGAGGAACTCTTTCGCTGTTCAGAGGCAGCAACCAACTGGCAGGCCTTCCTGAAGAGGTCTGTAATGATGGAGAAGACTGTGGTAGTTGACGACTTCCACAAGGTTCAACTTCAGAAGAGGTTCACCGCATTGGGTTGGCAGTCTATCCTCCACATAGATCCTCCGTGCTACGAGCAGCTGGTTCGTAGATTCTACTGTAACCTGGAGGTTTCCTACCAGTACGGAGAGTATGCGATAATTAGTATGGTGAAGGGGGTGGACATTCAGCTGACCGTGGACACCCTGGCTAGTATTTTGGGTATTTCTTCAGCTGGGCACCGTTTCTACAGTCCTCCCAGGAGTAAGCCCATGGGCCCGTTCATGAGTTCGGAGACATCGGACCACATCTATGAGACCATCTGTGGCAACAGGGAGCGTCCGGATTCCTAGACATCATTTTTCCCAGAGGTTCGTGTGTTTACCTATTTGGTCCAGTTCAACTTGCTCCCCAGAGGAGGTCACTGGAACCAGGTGGGCTTCATGGCGGCCTTCTTAGCCTTCTACATTTATAAGGCTTTAGAGGGGGGTGACGAGCACTTGTGCTTGCCTTACGTCATCCTCAAGACCATGGATCACCATACTTCTCACCCCGAGGATGGAGGATTTCCATATGGCAGGATCCTCACCAGGATTTTTGAGTTCTTTGGGGTGGACCTGAGTGGTGAGGAGGGGAAGATGCCATCAGATAAGTTTGACAGGGGAAATCTATTGAGGATGGGTCTCCACACTCTTATGGATGTGCCTCAGAGAGCAGGAGCTCAGAGAGGTAGGGATAGGAAGGTTGCCCCTAGGGAGGATGTTCCCATGGAGGAGGAGTCTAGTGAGGAGGATGAGGACTATGTTCCTCAGGGTGGGGAGGATGACTTTGTGGATGAGGACATCCTTGAGGAGGTGTCTCATGAGTCGAGAGGTGCTGATCCTAGCTTCACTAGAGCTGCAGGCCCACAACATAGAGCCCCACCACCTGAGAGTGGTGCATATGATTTTGAGGGCATGATGTCTACTATGAGGGCTTTGAAGGATGGGCAAGATCAGCTGTTAAGAAGACTGGATGAGAGTGCTTCTATGGAGGAACGCATCCTGGAGAGGCAGGCTACTTTGGAGAATTCCTTTCTCAGACTGGGCCAGGACTTGGATACAACGGCCAATGCCATTTCAGCAGATTTTGGCTGAATTCGGAGGGATGTACAACTGGTGAACTCGAGGTTTGACTACTACGACCATCGACTCAACGTTAACTCTAGACCTTAGGTGAACGGAGTAGTAGTATTGGACGATGACAATGACGATGATCAGTGAGGACTTAGCTCGTCCACACCAGCTTCTCACCTATTTCATGTTGTTGATCTTATTGTGTTTTTCTTTCTTTTCTCATTCTTTGTACTTTCTCTGTAAATGGACTTATTTGTGGGGTGATGTGTTTTGATGGTGGTTTGTGGTGAATTTGTATGTTTGATAACTAGTATAGTTTAGTTGTAATGTCTTTTGTTAATTTTGATCATTGATATTTATATATATGTTGTTTATCAGGTGTTTGTGTGAAAATTTTTTGGAAATCTTGTTTTGCGCCGTTATGCTGCCGAAATTTCATTAAACTCGTACTCGATGGGTTATGACATCAATTAATTAATCTTTCATTTTCTCTCATGCATGCCATGAATGCAATAACTAAATGCAACCATTTTTGTTACTTTCTTTCTTTGGCTTTTATCTCTTTAAAGTTTTTACATTAACCCAATCCCATTTTCTATTATAGATTCTATGGGGTCTAATGGTATGCTGTGAGTGGAATAGAGCATCACGCTCTGATACCACCGTTGTCACACCCCGTTCGCACAGAACCGGACCAGTGACCGGGTTAACACCGGTCAACCCAAACCTACCAGGATCATCTGATACAGTATCCAACCACAACATACACACAACTCAGAAAGTGTTCATCAGTTCAGCGGAAGGCTTAATTTACCTGTAAATATTGCCATTATACTTGATACCCAAATTGTAATACATAGTTAAGTAAATGTGGGCCCGTAGGCATGATATTTACACAAAAGAATATAATTTACATATCAAGTACACAAAAGGGATCATAAAAAACACAAAGGGTACAGCTCAGCTTGGTATCAAAAGTAGAGCTCAGCTCGGTATCAAAGATAAAGCTCAGCTCGGTGTCAAAAGGTAGAGCTCAGCTCGGTATCAGAAGAAGAGCTCAGCTCGGTATCAACAGTAAAGCTCAACTCGGTATCAAAGCTGCGGTCCCAGCGCACAGCCCTTGCACGAGCAATCTGTGCCATGCTCTAATTCCTCGGGGACCCACCAATCCTCTTCAGGGAATTCAACTATGGGGCCCAACCCGTGCTCTTCAGGTTGATGACCTGCAAAATCATCTAAAAGAGGTGCACACGTGGGATGAGCTCACTAGCTCAGTAAGTGAAAAGAAGGACCACACAACAGTCCACACAATAAATCACAACCATATGCACTATATGCTATGCAATTCATTTTAATCACTTCCAGCTAATCAACATTACTAAGTCTTTGGTTTAGTGCTACTACAATCACAGTGCGCGTATACTCCGGGTACGAGCCGCGAACTCCATCCCGCGATACGCCCATAGGGCTGTTGGAGAAGGCCCACCGTGACTACTCAAAAAAGTAAAACATGCCGACTACCGGCTCTCAACGTAAAGTAAATGACAGAAATTAAAGGTGCTGACTCCAGTAATTTAAAAGCAGTACGATTGGCCCTCTTGAATATACCACTGAGGTTGTCGACTGTCCTAATGACTAGCCGGGCATATGTCTAACCGCCATAGTGACCCGACAACCGCGACCACTGGTTCCTCCCAAATGGTAACCCAACACCTCAACCCCTATTGGGAAGGGTCGTAGCACGGGAAGATGATAATCCTACACCGCATGCTCCTATATGACATAGTACGATTGCATAGTACCTCCGTGTCCCATTCCACAGGCCACCAATGCACTCATTTCCAAGCCGACTATGGCATCTAGTCTACTAATGCATTATGCACCATGATGTCATCATTTATCACATATTCACATCATTATTTGACATTAAGAAAATAAACACAACACACAAGTCATAATAATATGAGGATGGCTAAGTTACACATAATTCGCATGATGACATGACTAGTCTAGATACAATTAAATGAATGCCAAACAAGTCTTAACATAAGGCCAAACGTTCTCTCCCCACTTACCTGTAGTGTACAAAGACTCACGCCTGGTACGGGTGAGATCCGGTGCGAGAAGCGTAAGATTTGGTGAACCTATCATGAGTGAATGGGGTTAGTATTTCACCACTTTAGGCTCAAAACTAACAAGATTTGGTGGCAAAATCATCTTTAGAATTCTAAAAGAAGGTCACATGTCCGTTTTGGGTCCATTCGGATAAAAAAATCACGTTGGGAGCCTCTCGGGTGGGTCGGACAGCCCACCTGTCTTGACCCACCAGTCAGACCCACCGGTCCTGACTGGCGGGCAGGTCGGCCCGTCGGTTGGCCCCAAGGGCCCTGCTAGGATCGGTGAGCAGGTTGGCCCGCCGGTTGGCCCCGAGGGCCTGTCCTCTCAGGCGGGTGCCCTTAGGCGGGCCATTTGGCCCACCGATTTGGCCCACCGGTCTTAGCGGGAAAATGCCATTTTTCCCAAACCTTCCCCAACCTTTAGGGAATCAAATAGGGCTTTTCCAAACCTATTCTCCACACATTCAAGGTCTCATAAGATGGTTCTAACCTAGATCTAGGTTAGATTTAAGGAATGGAAGCCATCTTACATTGTTTGCTCAAAAACTCGTTCAAAGACCCCAAAATCACTTGAAATCACCAATGCTCCTCCAACCGTGGAAACACGTCTTCAAATCCTTCAAAATCAACACATAAACCATTTATTAAACCTTAGATTCATCATCTCAAGGGGGATTTACGAGACCTAAAGAAACTCTACCCAAATCAAGGGTTTCATTTGGGTATGGTGAAAGTTTAAGGAACCTAGCCTTTGCTCACCTCTAAACGTAGATCTCGTATTGGAGATCACTCTTCCGGCGTCGGAATGGGAAGATCAAACCTCGGCGCTGCTGAAATCCATTTCTTCTTCCTCTTCCTTCCCTTTTCCTCTTCTTTCCCTTCTTTTCTCTCTCCTCTTTACTCTTCTCACCAAACGCCCGAGTGTCATAAATGAGAAAAAAAAAGGAAAACATAAAGATGGCTATTTATACCTTTTAAAACATCTTGTAACCTCATGGGTGGGTCACTTAGGTGGGCGGATGCGACCACCTGTGACCAAAAATTGGTCACCAAGTGGGATTTTGATGGAATTCAACTCTCGGCACAAATCTCACTCTCGGCATAAGATATAATATACGTATGCGCTTTAAGATACGGCTACGTACCTGCTTTATCCGTACATGGCCTTATGATATGTGCATGTACATGGCTTGGGTACACTCGTCTCCTCTGGCACTGACTCGAACTTGTCTGGCTAGCCGGTGTTCAAAGTCACCCTTGCCATCATGGTCCATAAGGAACCCGCCTTAAACCTCTCTGGTTCGGGTCCTGCATGGTTAAACCGGGCCAACCGTGTAATCAGACCAGGTTTAAGAAGTAGGGTATTACAGTAACACTATACCTCCTTGCTCCAACCCCAACTCACGGATTAGTCCAACCAACCAGACTCCTTCCTTGGCAGCCTCAACTGCCGCCATGTACTCTGCCTCTGTAGTGGGCAATGCAATTATAGACTGAAGCATTGGCCTCCATGATATAGGTCCACCAGCCAATGTAAACACACACCCTATAGTAGACCTCCTCTTATCTAAATCACTAGCATAGTCGGAATCAACATAACCTGCCAATTCTGTAGAACTTCTCTTGCCACTGAACATAACACCTGTATCTTTAGTCTTGCTCAAATAACTAAAGATCCACTTAATTGCATTCCAATGCTCTTTCCATGGATTACTTATGTATCTACTAATAACACTGGCTGTATGAGATAAATCTGGACTGCTAAAAATAATAGCATACATGAGACTCCCAACTACTCTAGCATAAGGTACCTGAGACATCTGCTCTACCTCCTCATGTGTTGTGGGGCATTCTCTTTCAGATAACTTGAAGTGATCAGCTAATGGAGTGCTAACCGGCTTAGCCTTTTCCATATTAAAACACTCTAGCACCTTTTCAATATACCTCTTCTGAGTTACCCAAAGTTTACCTTTATTTCTATCTCTAAGGATTTTCATACCAAGGATCTTTTTAGCAGCACCAAGATCTTTCATCCCAAATTCAGCACTCAACAAAGACTTAAAAGAGACTATATCATGTTTGTTCTTTGTAGCAATGAGCATGTCATCAACATAAAGCATCAATAAAATAATAGAATTATCAGTTGACACTTTATAATAAACACAACTATCATACCCACTTCTTGTGTAGTCAATCTTCATCATGTGGGAATCAAAGTACTTGTACCACTATCTAAGAGATTGCTTAAAGTCATAAAGCGACCTCTTAAGCAGATAAACATAATCTTCCTTTCCCTACACCTTGAAACCTTCAGGTTGCTCTATGTAAATCTGTTCCTCCAAGTCACCATGACAGAAATACAGTTTTCATATTAAGTTGTTCAAGCTCTAAATCATACATGACCACCAAAGCAAGTAGTACACTGATCGAAGTGTGTTTTACCATTGGAGAGAATATTTTATTGTAGTCTATCCCCACCTTCTATGCATAGCCCTTGGCTACAAGTCTGCTCTTATACCTTTCACGCTCCTTCTCAGATGCTGCCTCTTTCTTACAAAAGACCTATTTACACCTAATGATTTTTCTTCCCTTAGGTTTTTTCACAATCTCCCAAGTCTTGTTCTTCTGTAGAGACTCTATTTCCTCCATCATAGCTGCCATCCATTTATCATGCTGTGCATCACTCAAAGCATCATGGTAGGAAGATGGATCACCTGTACCTACAGTGAGGGCATCGACAACCATGTCCTCAAACCCGTATCTCACAGGTGCTTTGTGAGTACGCTTCCCTTTACCTTTTGCCACAGTATAGGGAACTTCTACTGCTTCCTGTTGTCCTGGTAAGTTACTTGATGACTCATTCTCTCTTATTGTTTATGACTCACCTAACTCCATCTACACAGTAGAATCTTCTTTATTTTCATCAACTGCTTGTGAATTGTAATTTGACTTCACCATATGAGACTCATCAAACACAATGTCCCTGCTAATTACAACTTTCTGTGAACTTGGATCCCACAACTTGAATCCCTTTATGCCTTTCTTAAAACCAAGAAAGATACACTGCTTAGACTTTGAGTCTAACTTGGAATGCTGCTCACTCTCAACATGCTCATAGGCTGGACAACCAAATATTTTTAGAATAGAATAATCTACTGATTTTCCTATCCATACCTCTTCAAGAATTTTACAATCAATCGCCTTTGATGGAGACCTATTGATAAGGAAATATGCCATGTTCACTGCTTCTGCCCAAAATCTCTTGCTCAACCCTGCATTCAGCCTCATACTCTGAGCTCTTTCTAGAAATGTTCTGTTCATCTTTTCAGCTACACCATTTTATTGTAGTGTCTTTGGAACTGTGAAGTGACTTGTAATCCCTTCAGCTTTGCATAATTCTAGAAATGACTTGTATGTATACTCTCCTCTATTATCTGTTCTCAAGTATTTAATTTTTTTTCCTATCTTCCTTTCTACCTCAGCCTCCCATTCCTTAAATTTAGTGAACACCTCACTTTTATGCTTTATAAAGTAGATCCAGACTTTCATTGAGTAATCATCAACAAAGGTCATAAAGTATTCTGCCCCACCTTTAGATTTTATTGTTGAAGGACCCCATACATCGCTGTGTACATAATCAACCACCCCTTTACTCTTATGTTTTGTAGTTTTGAAGCTAACCTTGCATTGTTTCCCGAACACACAATACTTGCAGAAGTTCAGTTTATAAGTTTTCACTCCCTTCAACATTTTTCTTTTATGAAGCTCCATCAATCCTCTTTCTCCCATATACCCTAACTGCATATGCCATAGATAGGTATCATCTATATCAAATACTGCATCTATAGTCATAGATGCTCCACCTGTAATTGCGCTCCCTATGAGTCTGTATAGGTTTTCTGTTAGCTGTCCCCTCATGACAACCATAACACCCTTAATAACTTTGAGAACTTCACCTTCTGCTTTGTACTTGTAGCCATTTGAGTCAAGTGCCCCCAAAGATATTAAGTTTTTCCTTAATTCTGGTACATGTCTCACATCTGCTAAGGTTCTTACTATCCCAACAAAACATCTTAATTTTGATAGTGCCTATCCCAATGGTCTTGCATACAACATCATTTCCCATTAGGATAGACCCAACATTATATGGTTGATATGTATCAAACCAATCCTTATGTGTACATATGTGATATGAACATCCAGAATCTAAAATCCAAGAATAAGAAGGTTGATTCTTTCCTGATGATATAAAGAGTACATCTCTATCATCTCCATTTGAATTGTCAGCCATGCTAGCTTCCTCTGATGCCTTATCTACACATTTCTTCTTTAAGTCGGCCTTCCTCTTCAAGCACTCTCTCTTCAGATTACCTTCCTTCTTACAATAGTAACAAGAGACCTTTGTCTTTGCCCCTTTTGATTTTGATCTACTCTTCCCAGATCCCTTTTGAGTTGATCTTCCTCTTTCCTGCTCTTTATCACCTCCGAAAAGACCTTCTCCTTGAGATTTCATACTACTGGCCTTCTTCCTTATATCATTGGACATGAGGGTAGCTGTTACTTCATCCATCTTAAGGGTATCCTTCCCATACAAGAGAGTCCTTACTAGGTGATCATATGATTCTGGGAGCGACGACAGCTACAGTAACGCCTTGTCTTCATCCTTGATCTTAACCTCGAGGTTTGTAAGTTTACTTACGATCTGATTGAACATGTTAAGATGCTCTAATAGATCCTTACCTTCCTCCATCTGTAGAGAATACAATTGCTTCTTGACGAACAACTTTTTCATTAAGGACTTCGTCATGTAGATGATGCTTTCAAGTTTTTCCCATAATTGCGGTGCAGATTCGATACCCACAATATATTAATCAGAAATATTTAATCGAATAACACTTACCGCATTTTCCTCCATCTCTTCCCAATCTTCATCAGTAATTTTTACAGGCTTCTTCGACTTCCCCAACAATGTTTTCGCCAAACCCTGCTGTATCAGAAGATCTTTCATCCTTTGACACAAGAGGGTGAAATTTTTCTTCCCATTAAACCTCTCGATATCATACTTGACATTCAATCCCTTCCCTGCCATCGTGATAGTAAACCCTAGAAAAAGGAAACCTAGAGCTCTGATACCAATTTGTAGAAACCCAACCCTAAAACGATGTAGAAGATAATGGAAAAAACAAAACAAACAATGCACACAGATTTTATGAGGTTCGACAAGGTTGTCTACGTCCCCGGTGAGATGAGATCCTGCTTCACTATCAATGGAGAATAGGGTTACAGTGCTCGTCTTCACACCTCTCAGTATTGCTTGCATTACAGAGAAAGAAACCCTCGCTACAAATATATAGCGAAAAAAACCCTAATCTGGAAAGTACACAATTGCCCTGCCTGTCTAGGTGCTGGACCAGTACTCTTTAGATTAAACTGCGACAGAATACAAGACATCGTACGCCAACACCCCCTACTCGGATACCAGCGGTGTGAGCTCCAACTAGCTCAGTAAGGGGTGGGGTTCAGGAAAACACATTCACATATATATCTTGATGTCATAAATACATAAATAAACACATAGTCCATGATGCGAATGATGCACCTCATTTGATTATTAAACCACCTAACATATAATTAAGTCGGGTTCATGCTACTACGACGCATTAGGTGTATCCCTGGTCTCGGAACTCGCACATTGGTCATCCCGCAATACAAATTGTAGTTGTGACTAGGAGCCTGTTGGTCTCAGAATGCGACTATCTGTCACCCAACAAACAAGTCCTCATACTAGTCTAGCATTTATGGTATGCAACCATACTGAACAAGTAAGGAAAATCCTATATGGTAATCAATTATAAGAGGCTTAATCAAAACATCATTTTCGATGGATACTTCATCCCAAGAAAATATGTTTTTATTCATAAGACCAAAAACGCTAAATATTTTAGCAAATTTGACTATAAATCAAGTTTTTGGAAAATCAAATTAACTTGTGAAAGTAGCCCATTTAATAAACATTATCAATGGACAGTTATGCAGTTTGGTCTTAATATAGATCCTCAAATCTTCCAAAGATGGATGGACTCTATATTTGGAGACCTACCTTTTGTAGCTGTATATATTGATGACATTCTTGTTTTCTCTTCTACTAAGGAAGAGCATCAAGATCATCACAAACAAATCTCCCGGCTATTTTAACAACATGGAATAATTTTAAATTCCAAAAAGATTGAATTAGAGAAAACCTCCATCAGTGTTTTGATAGATTGTATGATAAAAAACACTTATAGCAGTTTCTTAGAATTCTCAATTATGGACGAAATTTCATTAAGGACCTCTCTAAAAAAGAAGGACCATTACTGAAAAAACTATACAAAGATAGTGAATGGACATGGAATGATTCTGATACACAGGTCATCCAACAAATAAAGAGAGAACTAACACACCTTCCTCCAATATATTTTCCTGCTCCGGATGATTTCCTCATCCTAGAAACTGATGCTTCCAACGAGCATTGGGGAGCAGTATTAAAAGCTCAGCCTCTGAAAAATCTAATAGATGAACAAGTTTGTGGATACAATTCAAGAAAATTCACGTATACACAAATACATTATATTATATCTGAAAAAGAACTTTTAGTTCTTCTTTTTGGATTACAAAAATTGAAAATTTTTCTTACACTAGAAAAATGGTTTTTAATATGGACCAATAATCAGGTAGTTCGCGATTTTTTAAAATCCAAAAATGCGAAGAAAATGGTGGAAGAATCAATTGATATAATGAAATTAGTCAATACAAATTTGACGTAGAATATATTAGCAGCTCAAGAAATTTTCTTACAGATTATTTCAGTAGACAATGGATAAACAATAAAGTAATGATGGATGGATAACCATCAAAGGAAAAGGCAAGGTAAAAGAATCCTCAACCAGACTTACTACAAAGGAATCTTCCAGCAAACCAATGGCATGAAAGCCTTTCGGGAAAAAATCTTCAGCATCATACGCATGACCTGCTAAGAAGATTGATCTACCACAAGCTTCACTTACCCCAAGTGGATCATTTCAATGTTCTCCTACACCAGGAATGTCTCAATGGGCTCCACTGTCTCAAATTCAATGAACACAAACTCCATTATTCCAAACTCCATATTTCCAAATTCAATGGGCACAAAACCCATATTAAACCCCTCTCACTTACCTACAAGTGACTCAGATGCAAAATGACATTAGACTTCGGAATCTCTTACCAAAGGAGCCTACACAAGTCTCTAAATTCAAAATCATTGAATTTTATAGACATCATGTACTCCCCAACAATGTCTACTATCTGATTAATTAAGTATGAAAATCTCATTGTAGAAATAAGAAAAAAGCCTTCTGAGAAGATCTGCATACTCTCTCCACAACCCTTGCTCAATATTTTGAGAAACAAAAATGTTTTCAAAACTTAATCTTCAAAATCATTACCCAAACAAATTTTGATGATGACATTGAATATGAGAAAATAAAAAATTTTTCTCAAACTTTCAAAATTTTTAACTGATTTTCATGATAAACCCATTTTTCATAAAATCAGAAGAATTTATCTTTTATGAAAAGGCGAGGCATGTACTACCCAAGGAATGCTTTAAATTCATTAAAAAGAAAATTATTGAAAATAATATCTTTCATTTTAAACAGATATTACAAAAATATATGATAGACCTTTTCCAAGATAATATTCTTAAAATTCTTTTTTATCCATCCAATGACCCATGGGATATACACACGATCGAATGGGGACTCTGCGAACGAATTATTTTTCAACCCAACAACACAAAATTTACACGTTATGTATCCATGATGATGCAAACCATGATTTATTGTACTTTCAAAAATTGAAAGTTTTGTCCTGGTTTGGTTTTTAATATTTATTCCTCTTTGGGCTGGCGGGAAAGAGAACATTTTTATCAACTTTATCAAATCTGGATCCTTACTACTGCCAACCAAGATTTATATATTGGACCCCCCAAGATTGAAGAAGAATTTTGTCTTGAAATAATCCAAGACAGCGACCATCGACAAATTTGAAAAGATGCTTTAATACAACTAAGAAAAAAAGACCTTTGAAGTAGTAGGAGATCGGTTTACTACCAAAGTAATAGATGGTCGACGATTATTTTGCACAAACATCCATATTGACTACATGGTCAACCCTCAGCAAGAAACTGAAGCAAATCAATTTCTTGATAACATTATGGACTGGGTACTTTTGGACGCACCATTGGATTTACTTTTGGATGTCCAATCCACCATTGCCTTACAAGAAGCAATGGATGAAGATTTACTCGGCTATGAAGGACACTCTTTAGCACTAAGTTTTGATTCTATAACTAAATGTAATATTGATAATATGATGGAAGCATATTATGGACCAACCAAATAGAACCATCATGACATCATGACTCACATGATGATGTCACCATTTATTATGCACTTACTACCGGTACTATAGCAAGTTACTATTTACGGATTTAAGTTACAATAGAATTCACAGACTTCAAAGGTTTCAAATCCGAAATCTATAAAAGGAGACCCACTCCTTATTTGTAATCATCGGTTCTTCTCGTAGCACTCTTTTCTCCTCTTCTAAAATTCTCTGCTAAGAGTTCTTCTATTGTAAAAAATTCTCAATTTTTTAGAAGCTACGACCCCACGCAGCCTTCTAAACAATCAGATACCCAATCTGAAGCTGAATCAAATATGCTTTCTTACCATAAGTATTCATTGGATGAAAACAATGAAGAAATCATATTATCCTTAAACCAAGGAAATAAACATATTTATGTAAAAGACATCTTTAAATTCCCACATTTTGAAGAGTGATGTTTTCATTGACACAGGAGCAACACAAGCAATTTGTCAATGGAATGTAATCCCTAAACACTATTGGAAAAAGATGAAAAAACCAATCTACGTCCATGGTGTTGCAGGACCTTTGGTTACTTTAGATTACAAAGCTCATAAAGTTTCAATTTATTTGAATAATATACAATTTATTATTCCCCAAATCCTTTGTTTTCCTTTCATACATGGTGATTTTATACTCAGAAATACTTTCTTACAAAACCATCTTCCTTCAATTTTACATCATTCTGTTAAAGTAACTTTAAATTCTACTGAGGTTACGATACCAATTCTCCCTCGACACAGCATTTTCATAGAAAAAGGTTTTAAACCAAAACCGATTGTTAGGACTTTGGAACCCATTCATTAGCTCTATCAAGAATTATCTAATAACTTTAGTGACAATCCATCAAAGTTATGGGATAAAAGCCCACGTTATCGCCATATTCAACTCGAAGATCCACAAAAGATCATTAGAGTAAAACCAATTTTATATTTTGAAGAAGATATTAAAGAATTTGATACTCAATTAAAAGGGTTACAAGAACTCAAATTAATTGAGCTATCAACAAGTTGTAATACTAGTCCAGCATTATGATATACAACCATGTTGAACAAGTAAGAGGAAAAGCCCGTATGCTAATCAACTATAAGAGGCTTAATCAAAACATCATTTTTTATGGATACTTCATCCCAAGAAAAGATGTTCTTATTCATAAGACCAAAAATGCTAAATATTTTAGCAAATTTGACTATAGTCAGGTTTTTTGCAAATCAAATTAACTGATGAAAGTAAACCCCTTACAACTTTTCATGCATTTTTCTGTTTATATCTGGTAATTCAAAACCCATATATCTCTTTCATATCTTCCTTTTGGCTATATTTTTGGCAAGTGGCCATTTGAGAAATGTAATGCCCCAACCCTATTAACATTGCAAAATATTATCCTCTTTGGCCGGTGGGTCTCAAGGCTTTAAAATGCCTTGTGCCATGTTAAAGAGGCTAGAAGTTATCAACTAACCCAGTAATCTCTCCCTAGGCGATGTGGGACTAAAGTTTGCACACCCTCACCGATCTCTCAAACCCCCTAGTACTAGCCGTATTCTTGGTGGGGACAACTCACCAATCTCCCAGGTGGGTCTAGTACTTGCTATGCCGTATTCTTGGGTCGTCATACTTCTCCCTTTCAGCGCAGTGTCCCTACTGTTGTCCCACACACTGTCAGAGTCTGCTCTGATACCATATTGTAATGCCCTGGCCCCATTAACATTGCACAATATTGTCCTCTTTGGCCCGTGGGCCTCAAGGATTTAAAACGCGTTGTGCATTGTTAAGGAGGCTAGAGGTTATTAACTAGCCCAGTAATCTCTCATTAGGAGATGTGGGACTAAAGTTTATACACCCTCACAGATCTTCCAAACCCCCTAATATTAGCCGTATTCTTGGTGGAGGCACCTCAGCAATCTCCCAGGCGAGTCAGGTACTTACTGTATTCTTGGGTCGTCACAAGAAAGGGCTTGGTTTTGGCAGATCTGTAAGAAAGAGAAGGTCTTAGGTACCAGAATTACAGATCTAACCAGACGTTATGAATCCTTCTGCTTTCCCTTGTGCTTCAGCTATACAAGATAAATATAATTATAGTTTTCATTCTAATCCTACCTTAGTATCTATTAGTAGTACTTTAAATAGTTTAATGGACTTTTCTTATTTTTGTTTTAATAGAATATATGAAAAAATAGACCCGCTAGGACCTAGAGCAAAAACAGAACCACCATTTATTGCTTGATCAAAATTTGTGGTAATATAAAAAATTACCATGCCAACGGTCCAGCCAAATACCCAAGATTCGGATTATCCTTTCTATAAGGAAGTCCTAGATCATTGGACGTATAGATATAAGAAATCTTCAGACCCAACTGAACAAAGAAAACTTTTAGACATGATGTAAGTTTTCTATACTTAACTCGAATCAGTTTTTGGAGAACATGCGTATATGTTGTTTAGTGATGATGAATCTGAGGATGGTATCCAAGCCATCACAGAACATCAATTAGATGAGTCCGAAACAATGGATGAGTCCTCAGATGAACACAAAGAGTTGGTTGCAGGCCAACCTAAGTCCAGCTCTAAATCAAAAATAAAATTTCTTTTGACGATTATCTTGAAAAAGATCATGAGTTTGCCCCTCAATATGGAGCCCGAATTAATTTTGATGATAAAAGCATCTTCACTACAAAGGAAGAAGATGACCCAACTCCAACATCTTTTTACCAAAGGAAAGATGACTTAAGCAAGATCAATATTGCATCAGGAGGAACCTATCTTGACCTAACCCATATACCTATAAAGACTATGAATAAAAAATTGACGATTGGGCACAAACTTTTGGCATCCTGATAACCAATCAAAAGAATTCATGGTCTAAAGAAACATTCCTTGAATAAATTGTAGGAACCCTACAAGGAGGTGTTCTACAATTTATTCAAAAATACCAAAACACGAAGGTTGGAAAAGCTAAAAAGGCTGAACTTATGGCTAACTTTGCTAGCTGGGAAGACATCCTCCAAGAATTCACTAAAATTATAAAAACAGAATTCTGTGGCACCAGACCTACTGATACCTATATAGATGATATAAGTTTTAATTTAACAAAATTAAAACTTCATGGCATGAATGTTTTTGAAAATTTTGCAAAAGCATACATGCATTATTATCACTTGTTAGATGGCATACATTCTAACCATTGGCTACAACAATTCTTCTAAAATCTACCACCATCTTGGGATGAATTATGTGTAAAAACTTATCTTGAATATCTCACAAGTTCAGGAAGTACAGATACTTTAAGAAATCTAGTCAATTTCATTTTCCGCCTCATTATTGACAATTGCCTCAAAGCTGAAGCAGCTAAGGCAATTAAACATAAAGTTAACCCAGCTTTATGTTGAAGGTATTACTCAGATAATTATAAGTTTGGTAAATCACCTTCTTATTATAAACCTTCAAGAAGGCATAACCCGATTAAAAAATTCAAATGGAAAATATGGAAGCCTTGGAAAATAAGTTTCAACAAAAAATAAATTTTCAAATATCCGTTTTGTACGTAAACAACCTACAAAACCCAAATCCACAGGATAACATAAATCTAAAAAAGATTACCATTGCTTCCTTTGCAATGAATTAGGCCATTTTGCAAATGATTGTCCTAGAAAGAAAAAAAATCATAAAAAAATGATTAATTTTTGGAACAAAACCAATTTGATATTATTTTTGAAACAAAAATTTCTGATTCTAAAGACATTCTTTATGAATTAGAAACTGCTTCGACTTCTGTTTGTTCTGATTCAGACATCGTATTTGTCTTTATGATTAACACTACCAATGTCTCTTAACCCCTTGAAGAGGAAGAATTACAACGAGTTCTACAACAACAACAAAATTCTATTGCATTGTCTGACCTTATTAGAGAAGACATTACCATTAATGATTCTCAATTATTATCTAATTTTTATGCCAAACAAAAAAAATTTCTTTTTTCGAAGTTTACAAATCCTCAAAATTGAATCTCTGGACCACCAGATTTTTTGATCAAGCTAGTGGAAACATCATTGCTCGAGCTACTGATGAAGAAAATTTTGAATTCCTAATTTTTAACAAAATCAAATAAAAAGATTACGGCAGAAATACCCTCAACTACGATATATTCATATAGGATTAATACAAGTTGAGATTACATCCTTATTTAGGCCAGGAATGGACATACCAATTATTGCCACTTTATTTGACAAAAGATTTATAAATAATTCTGTGAATGCTCTCCTAGGAGGAATGGAATCTAATATGGTACATGGCCATGTTTATTTTTCTTTTCTTCTCTTCCTTTTTCTCCCCTTTTCTCTCCCTCCCATGTTTTGGACAAGGTGGGAAGTGAGAAATGAACTCACTTCCCCTTTTATAGTAAGTTATGGACCTAAGGTCCATTTGGCTGTGGCACTTGTCTAGTACAAGTCATGAGGAGGGGTGTGGGAGAGTGTGGAAGGTCATTTGGGACTAGTCACGATGCGGATGGTAGGACCTATGGGCATCGAAACCCATTCAACAGTGAATTGGGGTGTTTTAGTGGCCTTGTTTCTGGTGGTCAGGGTAGTCTCTTGCCTTGAATGCTTACTCCCCCCACTTGATCATTCCATAGGGTGTTTCCCTATGTTATAGGCATGGTCTTCCAACAATTTTTGTATATGTCGAGACTCATTTGGAGGAATGAGAATTCACGTACCATCTAGGATCGGAAGGTTTAAATCTTCTCCAATTGGATTGGCATGAGATGCACAAACAAGTGGGATCATCCTTTCCCATTTTGCATTGAGCTGGCACGAGCAAAAATTCATTGGTACTCTTTATCTTAGGTCTGAGATCTATCAAAAAATTTCAAATTAGACCGGGTTAGGGTACGGGTGTAACATTCCCCCCACCTTACAAGAATTTCATCCTCTAAATTGAACATACCTGGAAAGTCAAACAACCCCAGTTTCTGCTTCTTCATTTTGTCTTCTCATTCCCAAGAGGTTTCTTGTTTCGGGTGGTTCATCCTTTTCACCTTGAAGTACGATTGCGGAGGATGTGATCTTTTTGGTCAAAAATCTTCTATGGGAATTCTATATAGGTATAATCCTCATCCCAACTCACAGGGTACATATGTCAGAACATGAGTCGGGTCAGGTATATACTTCCTCAGCATTGATACATGGAAGACATTATGGATGCCCTCCAACTCTGGAGGTAGAGCTATCATGTATGCCACCAATCCTATCCTCTCTATTATTTCA
The DNA here is from genome assembly GCF_013358625.1 of Macadamia integrifolia. Taxonomy (NCBI): domain Eukaryota; kingdom Viridiplantae; phylum Streptophyta; class Magnoliopsida; order Proteales; family Proteaceae; genus Macadamia; species Macadamia integrifolia. Next base: position 337,787 of record NW_024868131.1, read on the forward strand.
TAGGTTCCCATATACCTAGGACTCAGCTTTCCCTTCTCGTCGAACTGCATCACTTCTTTCACTGGGGAGATCCATAAGAAGACATTGTCTCCTACATCAAATTCTAGATGTTTCCTCCTGACATCCGCATAACTCTTTTGTCTGGACTGAGCTACTTTGATTCTCTATCTGATCACACCCACTTTCTCACTAGTGGCTCGTATCAAGTCTAGACCTAGGATGTGTCGTTCACCAACTTCATCCCAATAGAGAGGACTCTGGCATTTCCTATCATACTGTGCTTCGAACAGAGACATACTGATAGTGGTGTCATAGCTGTTGTTATAGGAGAAACTCAATAAGAGGGATATGCTCATCCCAAATGTAACTCATGTCCAGCGCACAGGCTCAAAGTAGGTCCTCTAAGATCTGGATAGTCCTCTCTGACTGTCCATCAGTCTGTGGGTGAAATGCCTGGCTGAAATTTAGTTGTGTACCCATAGCCTTCTGTAAACATGTCCAAAATTTAGAAGCAAATTTGGGATCTCGATCGGAGATAATGCTAACTGGTACACCATGCAGCAGGATGATGTTGCCAATGTATAACTTGGCCAACTTGTCCATGGAGAAGGTAATTTTTATTGGGATGATGAAGTGAGCTGCTTTGGGCAAGCGGTCCACAACTACCCATATGGCATCCATACGCTTGTTAGTGTGGGGAAAACCTATGATGAAGTCCATAGTAATGTTCTCCCATTTTCATTCCGAGATAGGTAATGACTATAGTAAACTATGGGGTCTCTGTCTGTTTATCTTGACTTGCTGGCAAGTGAGGTACCTCGACAAGTGTGTGGCCACATCATTCTTCATTCCCTTCCGCCAATAGGAAGCTTTTAGGTCCTTGTACATTTTGGTGCTATCGGGTGAATGGAGTATAGAGTGCTGTGTGCTTCTCTCAAAATAGTATCTCTCAAGTCACCATCACTGGGAATGCACAACCTTCCTTCGAACTTAAATCCCCCCTTTGGTCAAGGAGAATTCCAAGTCCTTCTGTTTCCTTTCCTTGCACTTGGCTATCAATTTCTGTAACTTCGCATTAGTAACCTGAGCTGCAGTAATTCTATCTACTAGCCTAAGCTGCACCACCAATGCCGATAATGACAAGGTGACACCTCCCACTAGTAACTCTAAATCAAATCTTCTGGCCTCTTCAATAAGATGGTCATTGGTGGTCAGTGATGCAAGAGTCAGTGCCTAAGATTTTCAAGTAAGTGCATTAGATACTACATTAGCTTTCCCTGGATGATAGTGGATAATACAGTCATAATCCTTCATCAATTCTAACCAACATCTCTGCCTCATGTTAAGTTCCTTCTGGGTGAAGAAGTACTTAAGGCTCTTGTGGTCACTTTATATCTCACTCTTCTCACCATACAAGTAGTGCCGCGAAATCTTCAAGGAAAATATCATAGTTGCCAACTCTAAATCATGGGTAGGGTAGTTCTTTTCTTACTCCTTCAGTTGGTAGGATGCATAGGGAATGACTTTCCCATACTGCATCAGCATAAAACCCAATCCCAGTTTGGAAGCATCATTGTACATAACCATACCACCTATACTGGTTGGAATAGTCAAGATCGAGGTTGATACCAACTTTTACCTTAGCTCTCTGAAGCTTTTCTCACAAGCCTCAGACCACTCAAATTTCACACCCTTTCGTGTGAGTCGGGTCATCGGTGCCGAAATGCAGGAGAAATTCTTAATAAATCTCCTGTAGTATTTGGCCAATCCCAGAAAACTACGAATGTCTGCCACATTCTTGGGAGTGTCCCACTCCAAAAATGCCTTTACTTTTCCTGTGTCAAATTCTATACCATTATCTGAGATAATGTGGCCTAGGAATGCCACTTATGAAAGCTAAAACTCACACTTGCTGAACTTGGCGTAGAATTGCTTCTCTCTCAGACGTTGCAATACCACTCTTAGGTGCACAACATGTCCCTCTGCACTCTTAGAGTATACCAAGATGTCATCAAGGAACATAATTGTGAACTTGTCCAAAACATTCTAAAATACCCCGTTAATAAAATCCATGAATGCTGCTAGTGCGTTGGTCAAATCAAATGACATCACCAAGAACTCGTAATGGCCATATCGAGATCTGAAGGTTGTCTTGCTGACATCACTATCCTTGATCCTGAGATAGTGGTAGCCCAATCTAAGGTTAATCTTGGAAAATATTTTAGCATCCTTCAGCTGGTCAAACAAATCATCAATCCTTGGTAAAGGATACTGGTTCTCGACTGTTAGCTTGTTAAGTTCTCAGTAATCAATGCACAATGTCATGCTTCGGTTCTTCTTCCTGATGAACAGTACTGTTGCTCCCCACGTAGACACACTAGGTCAAATGAATCCCTTATATAAAAGGTTTTGAAGTTGTACTTGTAATTCTTTCAATTCTATAGGGCCCATGTGGTAAGGGGATTTTGACACAGGTGCCGACCCTGGGAGTAGGTCTATCACAAACTCTGTCTCCTGATTTGGGGGCAATCTCATCAAATCATCCGAGAACCCATTGGAAAATTCCCTTACCACATACAACTCGGTCAATGGCCTGACCTCTATCTCGGTATCCATCACAGATGCTAAGTAGCCCTGACACCCTTTATCCAGTAGCTTCTTCATCTAAAGGGCTGATACAGTAATCCTCTTGGGTTTCTTAGTTTTATCTCCCCTAAAGGTGAATTCCCCCTTATCACAGGGTCTGAAGATTATCATCTTCTCTGCACATAGTACACTGGCCCTATAAAAGGACAACCAATCCATTCCTAAAATCACATCGAAGTTAGTCATGTCCAACTCCGTCAAGTGTGCATTCAGGTCATATTCATTAATAGTCATTAGACACGGTTCATATACATAATTCAAACCCACCACACTTCCTGTGAGCATACTAAATGCTAGGCACTGAGTCAAGCTCTTGGGTGGAATTCCCATCTTTCTCACAAATGTCGGTGACACAAATGAATGGGAGCTTCTGAGTCAAATAACACATGTGCAGGTAATAATGAAATCAATAAGGTACCTGTCACCACACCTGGTGTAGCTTCTGCATCCTTGGCTATCATAGCGAATAGCCTTTCCTAAGGTCTGTTGCCCTGTGCTGGCTGTACTGGCCTATTAGCTACCTATGTCTATTAGGGCCTAGTTGGTAGAGTATATATGGTGCATCACTCGGCCATCGGTGGGGGCATGTCTTAGCTAAGTGACAATGTTGGTCAAAATGGAAGCATCGGGAGTTAGAACCCAGAGACTGAGATCCACCACTGGAATGAGACGATTGGGAGGCCTAGCTTGCTTCGGGCTTTCTAAACTGTATCGAACCTATGTTGAGATATGGGCCCTTGGAAAGCTTTTTTGCTCCCCCAGAATCAGTTGACCCCAAAGGTCTTTTTCCCATCCCTTGTTGTGCAGTGAAATTATCTCTGTGCCGGTCCTCAATGGACTTAGCCACTTGAACCACTTTAGGGTAAGTTTACAACCTTAGCCCAACCATTGTGGAACTAATACTTGGCCTCAAACCTTTCTCAAACTTTTTAGCCTTGACCCGGTTAGTTCAGATATGTTCAAGAGTGAAGTAAAATAGAACCTCTAAATGTTGTTGATATTTTAGTACTGAACGGGACCCTTGCACCAAGAGCACGAGCTCACTCTCCCTTCTGTCTTTGATGCTCTTGGGAAAGTAGTTCCCGAAGAATGTCTCTTTAAAATCTTCCCAAGTGGGGTTTGGGTTGGTTGCCCTCAAAATGGCTCAGTGGATCTCCACCAAGGATCTGCCTCATTTTGAAGTTGATAACCCGCATATAGTATCTTTTGTTTATCAATGCAGCCCATTAATCTAAAGACTTTCTCCATACCTCTGATCCATCTTGATGGGAACAATTGATCTTGGGCCACATTTGAGATGTATGGGGGCCGAAGCCTCTGAAACTTTTCCACCATCTTAGTGAGATCAGTCCACCCTTCCATGTGTCCTTGGGCTTGTCCCTGTGCTTGCCCCTATACTTGCCCTTGTACCCCATTGAGTGTTTGTGGGTTAGCCGAGTCAGCGGGTACCAGAGCTGGTGCCAGTGGGGTAGGGATTCAAGAGGTGGATTTTAGGCCTCAATGGTAGCCCAGATCCGGGTGTCAATCCAGGCCATGAACTGGGCTTTCTGTTGTTCTACTTCATGCATCATGTTACCCATTATAGAGGCAACATCTTGGGCCGTGAAAACGGGAAGGGCCAATGGCACATTGGGTGGTCTACCGCAGTTCCAATTAGGGGATGCGGGAGGTGACGCATTGGAACGGGATCGGGTGTTCCGACGTGACATGATTCCTGTTGAGGAATTCTTATTAGCCACACACATGTACTAGTAGCATGTTAATGTTACACATGCATAGGAGGGGCCCACATAATAGCATAATCAAGCATATGCCTTAATTAAACAATGAATTAACAAAATTAACAAAAATTAAAAAAATTCCACACTATAACCTTCATTGGAAATAGTGTCAATTCACCAGAAATGTCAGTCATATTTTTGGTGAACAAAACAGAGGCCAAATTTTTTAAAAATCTTCACCGGAAATAGTCACTAGATTCAACCCAATGTTTTTGGTGACCTTATTTTCTATGGATTGGGATGCGATATAAATAGGTGTGGGGGTGCTTTCTTATTCATAAAATCCTATTTCTCTTTTAGGAGAAATGACCAAGGAAGGTTACCCAGCTATTCCCTGCTTTTTGCACATGATTTCTCACCTGATTGTCGTTGCCTACGCGTTCAAGGTGAGTTTCTCTTTCTCTTTAACCTAGTTTTTGAGGTTTTTGAATTGCTTCTTCTTCCCTAACCTAGGTTTTGATTTCTAAAACCCAAGGTACTTATTTTCATGACTATGTCTGGATGTCAAGCCCTTCCCCATCATGCCACTACTCAACAACAATGGGCTCTCCTTGTGAAGGAGTAATATGATCACTAGTGGTTTTGATCCAGGGGAATCCTTTGAATACCAGAACGTCAACCCCTACAAATATGTGCTTGTGAGGGACTTCTGACGGTTCTGTATCCATCAATGATTTGATGCTCTAGGGTGGTATCGTATATTGAAACCAAAACAATTGTACTATCCCCGGCTGGTGCGCTACTTCTACTGTATCCTTCGATGCGGAAACCATGGCACCAAGGACATAAGGATCACCTTGAGAGTGAAGGGGCTCGACATATCATTCAACATGGCAGAGTTGGTCATTATTTTGAGGATATCCAATGAGGGGGAGTTGGCCTATTTCCCTCTTAGGACCTTGTCTTGTGAATTTTAAAACTTCAATATCCAGGAGGAAATGGACCGTGTGCTGACAAAGAAAGCTTTTGGGTGGCACCATACCATTAACTATCATGCTACCCCTAAGGTAGTTTGCCAGATTATTTAGCTGAATGTCCTGCCCACAAGTGGACACTATGATGACATGTCTATATTACAGGTGAATGTCACCTACTGTGTCTATATGGGGGTGCCACTCCGTCTTCCCTACCTACTGATGTGGACCATGGTAGTGAAAGCTAAAGAACATAGGGCCGAAAACCCCTGTTATGGCAAGTTACTGACCACAGTGTTCAACCACTTTGGGGTGGAGTTGGAGGATGACGAGAGGCTGGGGGGTTGATGTCATTGATTTTAACCAAGAATCTCTAAAGAAGATGACCATCAACATGGATGAGGTGACTGAGGATGAGGAGGGGGAAGAGGGGCAGCAACCCATGGATGTGGAGGGCAATCAAGGAGATGGTTAGGAAGGGGATCAGGAGGGTGATCAAGAGGGTGTTGACCCACTTTCCCCAGGGGTATTTCCACCACCACCCCCAACGACTATGGGGATGACTATAGTGGCTTCTTCATCTAGGGGCACGAGGGGGTACGGCCTGAATGATGTGATGACTCATCTGGATGCCACCAACAACTTGAGGAGGATGGACAACCGCTTAGAGAGCATGGATAGGAGCTACTGCCTCCTTGATGGTTGAGTTACCATCGTGGAGAGGCAGATGAGGAAAATGGTCACCTACTTTGGAGTTCCTATGGCAGGGTTTGGAGCACAGGGTTACAATCGTTGGCTAAGCTAATTGAACTAGCGGCTAAAATGTCAAGCGCCACGTTTAGTACACCTGCTACTAATTTAGTTTCCATTATCGGGTTTGTTTCAAAAGTGAAAACAAGAAACAAGGCCAGCGTTAGGACCAGGAGCAAGATTAGATAGATCAACATACCTCAGTAGTGTTTGGATTTCCCTTTCCATGTTTTCTGGCACAATCGGCTTTATATTCTAGTTGAAATTTTTAGGTCTAGTTTGATGCGCTTATTTCTTATCTTTGCTTATGTCAATTGTGAGTTCCTAGAAATTTAGGCTAGATTAGGATTTCTTGTTTTCAGTACTTTTATTTTGAAAATTGGTGTAAAGCTTATGTATTCAAATTCCTATTTAATGAAATGGCTTTAATACTTAAACTTGTCTCCAAATTGGTGCATTTCTAATATTAGTTGCCTTGAGATTTATATTTTAAATCCTAATCCCCAAAATCAAGGTTCGGGTACATTGTGAGCTAAGATAGAGCATCTCGCTCAGATATCATGCTGTCACTCCCTGCTCCCCATATTAGGAATGCCAGCGGTGTGAGTAAGAAGCTTGCCCATCTTACACCTCTACCAGGATCTCTGATAGCAATACCTTAACATTCACAATCTCACAATACCAAACCACAAGAATAATTGCAACATAATCAGAATATAACATAGCAGAATATAATTCAAATTGGGTAACATCTAGTGATAGTATATATCATTAACCATGTTATCATTTACAATTATCCATGACTTACTTATAATAAGCCCAAAAGAATACCAATAAACAATTCGGTATCAAAATATCAAAAGACAATCAAGCCTCTCAAGATACTGCATAGGCACAATTGTCGCAAGCACAATCCGGGTTATGCTCCTCAGCCTCTGGCATCCACCAGTCACTTACTCCATACTCAGATCTGGAGGAAGTAGAGTCACATCCCAATGATACTACAGTACCTACATCATCATCTAAAAAGCAACTGTAAGGGAAAATACCTTTTTCTACTTTCTTTCCGCTATTTTCCTCCCCTCACCTGGTCTACTTTGCAGGGGTGAATGAATTGAATGGTCTCTAAACATGGTCTGGCGACTATGGGGGGATGGGGAAAGCATGATTTTTGGAGTCACCATCTAGGATTCAGGGCCTAGAACCCTATGTGGAGCCCAATTTTGATCGAGAGATCGAGCTCGAATAGGGGGTTGGATTCCTGTGAAAGGAAGAAACCCCCGAATTTGACTTCATATTTTGGTCTGTTCTAGAGATAGGGGTCCATGTCAGGTTACGAGTGTGGAAAGGTGTTAGGCACCCACCTCACCCTGAATTTTTGATCTTTCTACTAGAAGCTTGGATTTCAAATATTCTCTCCTGAGAATTTTAACAGCCTAAGCTAGCATGGAAGTCCTATTACGTGAAATAACACAAACATATATACATAAACTTGCATGAAAGAATTGTAGGAAATTATTGAAATATCATATGAAATATAAATCTATAGTAAAACCACATGAAATAATAAAGTCTACATAAAATAGTAAAAGATGCAATTATCCTGTCTACATATATGTACGATGCCCCATGACATGACAAATATGATCATTATTTCATGTGAGGAACACCTGCGATAACACATAAAATGATAAAACATGTTACATTTAATGTACAAATGCTAAAATTAATACATGAAATAATAACAATATATCATTATTTTATGCAATAGACACCTAAAATAATACATACGGAGATGAGGTAACTATTATACATGCAAATGGAATTACGATGTAATATTTACATGATAACGATCGATGAAAATGGTGAAATTTCTGATATTTTTCCTCGACTTAGGGGCAATGATTTAATTTTCTCCTCTCTTTCTTGGAGAAATTAAAGACTTATGGCACTTAGGTAAAAAAAGTTGATGGGGTTTCTTTGCTAGGGTATGAACATGGGTTCTGGTTTCTGAGAATTTGAGCAGGGCTTCCTCACTACATTCTTGAGGTAGGAATCAGCTGTGGAAATTTGGGCAGGGCTTTCGTGCCATATTCCTAGGGTCAGAATCGATTGTGGAAATTTGGGCAGGGCTTCCACGCCGTATTCCTAGGGTTGGAATCGACTGTGGAAATTTGGGCAAGGCTTCTGCATCGTATTCCTAGGGTCAGAATCGGCTATGGAAATTTGGGTAGGGCTTCCATGTCGTATTCCTAGGGTCAAAATCCACAAATTGGGTAGGGCTTCCGCACCATATTCCTAGGGTTGGAATCGACTGTGGAAATTTGGATAGGGCTACCGCGTCATATTCCTAGGGTTGGAATTAGCTTTAAAAATTTGGATAAGGCTTCTGCACCATATTCCTAGGGTTGGAATCAGCTGTCGAAATTCAGGCAGAGCTTTTACGCCATATTCCTAGGGTCATAATCGACTATAAAAATTCAGGCAGGGCTTCCACGCCGTATTCCTAGGGTCAAAATCAGCTGTGGAAATTTGGACAAGGCTTTCGCATCGTAATAAAAATATTAAAATTAAATAAAAAAGAACTTAAACAGAAGTTCTGTACTAACCTGATATGGTTGACGTGGACTTCCAAAAATGGGGCAGGACTTCATCAACTTCAGTAAGCTCGGCTCAAAATTCCTATAAACTTTCTTTTTCTTTCCTTTCTCTCTCTCTCTTTTTTTATAAAGCCTCTGGAACATTTTTTTTCTTCAGGGGTTCTCCTCTTTTTTTTTTTTTTTTGGGGGCTTTTTACAGTGACCCGTGGTCACTATTTATAGAAGGGAGGAGGTATGCCATGCGGGAGCTTGCAAAGGGGCTTATAAATAAGTTTTAGGGGCGTGTAAGGGCTTACACATCCGTGTAATCCTTACATGGATTTGTAAGGCCTTACACGGATCGGGGTAAGCCTCACACAGATCCGTGTAAGCCTTACATGGATCCCTACCCTGTGGCACTCTTTTATGCCCTGAAAAACCCCGTGGCGCTCTTTTATGCCTTGAAAAACCCCGTGTCACCCCATTATGCATTCAAAGCACCGTGGCACCCTGTTATGCTTCCAAATATGCCCGTAGATGGGCGGCTACCCCTGTAGACTGGGCGACAGTGGCCCTAGGTGGAAATCTTATCACTACAGTAGCTGTAGGTTGGGCGGTAAGTTTTGGATAGGGTTTGGTTTAGGTTGATCTGGTTTTGGTTTGGTTTAGGGTTTTGATTCGGGTTTAGGGTTTAGTTTAAGTTAGGGTTTTGGTTTGGGTTTAGGGTTTGGTTTAGGTTAGGGTTTTGGTTCAGGTTTGGGGTTTGGTTTAGGTCAGCGTTTTAGTTCAGGTTTAGGGTTTGGTTTAGGTTAGGGTTTGGTTTGGTTTGGTTTAGGTTAGGTTTAGGTTTTGGTCTGGTTTTAGGGTTTGGTTTGGTTTAGGGTTTAGTCTGGTTTAGGGTTTAGTTTGGTTTAACCAGTTCAAAGTTCAGGTAGGCAATACGGCACATCTGGGTATCCATTTTTTTGTACAATATATCAATGGGAATCGAGCACATGCTAGGCTTGATTGTCGTATTCTGACAAAAGGTATCAATAACCACTTTCGGTCACCTTTCCCCATAAAAAAAACTTGGGATGAAATCCTAACCGGTTTTACACTCGATTGTATTCCGCATGTTCTTGCATAGGTGCTTTAGGTTGGGATAGCTGGGATGGTCTAGACTTGTGTTGAAAATTGGATTCCTTTCTAAAAGAGAGAATACATGTTTCATCATTGTCAAGGGGTGACAAAATTTGGTGTCTACAGAATGCCGCTCTTTGGCCGAGACTATGCAACAGAAATTCTACCAGGCAAAGTTGTGAAACTCATACACCACAATGGCAAAGAAATACCTGGATTGGTCAACATGGATCAATTTAAGAGATACTATGTCTAATAAGGTGAACAACCTGAACTACGCTAGACCTGATTCCTCTCAAGGGTTACATAAGTAACTTGACATGTGCAAGGGCGGTCTCAACCATCTCAAAGCAATAAATTGGTTCCTAAATTAATAATCAAGGTATCTTAAAAGATCATCATAGTTTACGTCCCCCAAGAATTGCCATTTGACATGCAAGGCCATTAGGTATCTGTCATTCACCTATGGTCCTTCAAATTCTTATCCAGGATTCTATTTCCCAAAAGTCACCACTTGGAACCAGTATGTCAAGGTCAGTTCATTCCCCATCCTTGATTAGTAAAAAAAAAGGAGTATGTTTGATGCAATAGTGGTGAAGGCTTGATTGTGTCAATAGCTAATGAGTGATACTTGGTAAATCATCATCTTCCCTTTTATTTGTGATGGTTGTAGGAAAAGTCATGGACTCGTTCAATGATACATTGAGAAAATGGACCTTGGACATAAACATAAGGGCACCAGGACTACTAGAATCCATGAATATGTCAATGCTCAGCCGGATCGGGTGCATAAAGCTACATCACCATGTACTCAAATAAGTGTCTCAACACTAAGATACCAATCTTTATGTGTTTTGATTTGGATTAGATGAGATTTGTCCAACTCTTGAGGAATTCCGAGTTTATATATTGTCTCCACCTAAGAGCAAGTTAATTCAACCATCTTTGAAGAAAGATCACTCAGAAGAGATTCAGGACTTTTTCAGATGGGAAAAGGAGGAAATGAAGTTGTTCATTATAAATGGAAAGATTGATATTCTAAAGGTGTGAGGGTAGTGGCCGGAGAAGGTCTAAGATATTGTCTCCCTTCCCTTGGGAGGGGGGGGGAAAGGACTTGCATCCCATCCTCTCTCCTCTCTCCTTCTCTTTCATGTGAGGGGAGGGGTTTATGTTGTGTGTGCTTTGCTTGTGGGCCCCACATCATCATATCGCCTCTTGGAGATATATGGTAAGAGTGTAAAATTCATCATTTGAGATGGGGATTTGATGATGGTCCAATTTGGGGATCGAGATTTTACAAATGAAGTTTGGAGTTGCCACCTAAGGTTATAGGCCTAGGACCTAGGGGTGGGCCCGATTACTGAGTAAAGGGCCCAAAATTTGGTTTAGTCTAGAGATTTAGGGTAAGTGTTAGGTTATAGAGTTGGGAAGGTGTTAGGCACCCAATTTGCCCGGTTTAACCGGTCTTCTTACTAGATGCTTGAGAACGAATATTTTCTACAATTATTACTATTCCACATGTATGGCTAAGTTATCACAGATATATACATTAATTGAATTCAAACTACTATATACACTAAAACAAGGTCTGTATAAAGTCTACATTATGACAAGTTGGTTGAGAAGTTATACCTGATCTTAATCCCTATTTCGAATCAAGAGGGGTGGGCCTCTAATTAGTACCAGCTCAGACTGTCTTTCAGATTCTCCTGGCTCAGCGGATGATGGTCTTGACCTCTAACTTCCTTTCTTGAGAGATACTGATTGTGATGGTATTCAGATAGCATTCCAACTAGGAATGGTTACTTTCAGATTGGGATTCGGAAAGAGCTTTAGCTAGGGAAGGCTATTTTTGGATTTAGGATGAGATGGTACTCTGTAGAGCTTCAACTGGGGATAGGCTAAGGGACGGCTAGGTTGAGGTGGCACTCCAGCAGGGCTTCGGCTAGGGAAGGCTATTTCTAGATTTAGGATGAGATGGCACTTTGGCAGAGCTTCCGCTGGGGATGGCTATTTCTATAAAGATTCTAGGGACACTCGAACAGGGGTTCGGTTAGGAATGGCTATTTCTGAAAAGAAACAGGCTGACCTAAAACTGGATTGAAGAACTCCAAAGTTCTAAAGAACACTCTGAAGATCCGAACAGAGTTTTAGATTTTAACAAAGATCTCTTCGTAGACCTGAAGAACCTAAAAAAGGGGGGGTTTCTATCTCAGGAATGCTCAAGAATGCTCAAGAACACTCAAAAACACTCAAGGGAGGTGGCTCAAGAACATACTATTTTTGGCTAAAAACTAGATCTAACTAAGAATTTGGACTGAAGATCTTCAAGATCCCGAAGAACACTTCGAAGATCCGAATGAGTTTTTGGATCTTGATGAAGATCACTCTGAAGATCAGAAGAAAATCAAGAGGGCGAGGGGAGGAAAATTTTACTATGAAAGAGTGAAGGGGGATTCTGGTGTGTTAAAATCAAAGGAGAGGGGGTATTTATAGTTTTTTTCGGCCAATAAGAGAGGGGGCACCTCTTTATCCAACAGACGAAATGGTGAGGTTTTGCTTAAGGTGGGGGATAGGGCTTTTACACAATGGGTAAAGAGGGGAGTTGAAGGCAAAAATGGGTGGGGAGGGCTTTTGTCCACTAGGTAAAGAGGGGAGTTGAAGGAGAGAGAAATACTAGCAAAAGGAGGGGTTTTTTGGCTTTGAATGGGTGAAGAGGGGATTTCTTCACCCATTGGGTCAGGGGAATACGAATCATGGCTGTTAACCGTGGCGCATAGGACCAAGCCAAAATGCCCGAGGTATGGTTAGTTTTATATAGGCAATGTGGGCAACATCGCTGGTGCATGACAGATGTCATGCTGGTAATGGCCGATGGGGTGTAGGCAAGGGTAGCGAGCACGTGCATGCATGGGCAGCAAGCGCGTGCATGTATAGGCAGCAGCCAACGAACACAAGTGTGTTGGCTAGCCTACTGGCCAACATGTAGCAGGGTAGGGGGTGTGTAGCAGCAGAGCTACGGGGTGTAGTAGTAGGGCCGCAGGCCTGTGCCTATGGGGACGTAAGCTGGCAAGCCATGGGTAGGTGGCCAGTAGCAAGACCGTGGGCCTGTGCCCACGGGGGCACAGGCTAGCAGGCCATGGGTTGGTGGGCAAGTGGGCTATGTACAACAGGGGTTGTGTGTGACAGGGGGCTTGGCATGTGCTGCAGCCCATGGGCAGTAGCCATGGGCTGCGGCCATGGGAAGCGAGCATGCGCCATAGCCATAGGAAGCAAGCACACGCATGGGCTGACCCGTTGGCCAGCGTGCGTGATTTGTGAGTTTTTTTGGTAATGATTACAGAAGATTCGTTGGTCCAATTTTGGTGTATCATATATCGTCAGAACCATATTTTTGAGCACTATCCATCTGTATGATCATCTTGACCTGATTCCTTCGTATATAAAAATCCAGAATTGGACCCTATTCTCTCCCGCACGAGGGTTACAGGCCCTGGAGTATTTCTAGGTTATCTGGGTAGGTAGGGGATGAATTTTAGGGTGTTTAGGCTAGGGAATTTTTTTAGGTTTCCAGTAGGCTTGCCAATGTGCATGACATATGTATGGGAAAACGTAATTTTTTGGTGATGATTGCGGGAGATCCATCGGTCTAATTTTGACATGTCATATATTATCGGAATCATGTTTCCGAGCACTATCCATCTGTATGGTCATCTTGACTAAATTCCTACATATATATGTGGGGATTTCCAGGGTTTTGGGTAGCAGAATGTTTCCATCAGCATCTCTATTGGTTGGAAGCCAAAAGTCGTGTCCAAGATCCATATTTCATCATAGCCAAAGGAGGATGAAAAAATTGGGTGTCGACAGAATGCCCTCTTTGGTCAAGGCATGTGCCAACGGTCGAAGGGCAAAGAAAAGAATGACCACATTGTGTCACCTGGAGCATGCACTGCCGTCATCTTGCTCAGTTATGACAGAGTTGAAAAATGCAACAGATAATATCTTCTGACTACTTTGAAGTTGAGGACTTACCTGGGGTTGCCAATTGTGGAAAGGAATTCGCTGCTCTTCCGATCCTGTAAAAAAGGTTAGTACTTTGATCTTTGATTTTCCTTAGCCAGGCTTCACATGTGCCAGTTCAAGGAATATGGTCTCCATACTGGGCCCTTTGACCCAATCTAGACTATCTAGGACCGAAGGTTATAAGAGAAGAATTTACTACTTTTTCAATCTTGTAATAGGTAAAACACTTGGTTCTTTGATTTTCCTTAGTTGGGCTTCACATGTGCCAGTTCAGAAAATTTTGGTCTCCAGGCTGGTTCTTTCGAACCAATCTGAACCATATTTCTAGGTGGGTTTTTTTGAACCGGGCTGGGCTAGCTGGTCTTGTCAATTACAGGAAAGAAATTTTTTACTCTTTCAACCCTGTCAGGACATTAACAATTGATTCTTGATTTTTGACCTATGATTTGGAATTTTGTTCATTTATTTGGATTTGAAATTTGGTTTGAATTTTGATGCTTGATTTGGGATCTTTTAATTCTTGCTTTTGATTTGAAACCTGAATTTGGACTTTTGAATTGGAATCTCAAATTTTTTTTGGGAAAACAAATTTTTTCTATAAAATGGACCCCCTCCCTTATTCATTCTTCATTCTAATTTTTTTGAGTGAAGTGAGTTCCTGGAGTCCTCTGGTTTTTCTTGAAGTTTTCCTTCTTGTCTTGAAGTTTCTTCATTTTGTTCTTGGAGTTCTTGAAGATCTTCATCTTGTTCCTGAGGGAGGAGTTATTTGGAGAATTTGATATTCTTGTGGGCTTTTGTGTAAATTGAGAAACTTTTTGGGGCTTCTTATAATTTAGAAAACTTTCTAGGGCTTCTTACAATTTTAAAAAATATTATCGAAAGGAGAAAGAGGAAGTATATGGGAGAAGTTCAACTTGAGAGCTGCAACAGTCCTTCTCATAGGGATGAGGGCCTAGCCGACTGGTACTCTGGGCAGACTCTTTACAACTGTCGGAATCACATCTGCAACTCCATATGGGGTTCGTGGGTAAGTCTTTACAATTCATTCATTATTTTAATCATCTTTTATTCCTGTTTTGTTGTTCTCTCTTTTTTTATATATTTATTATATTGTTTTTTCTTTTTTCTGTTTTTTCTTTATTTATTTATTTATTTTGTATTATTTTTTTCCATTAGCATGAGGGGAAGGAACCACCTACCTTGGCCTCCTATGGCCATCCAAACATGGTTTAGCCCTGGCATAGGATGCTTCCTCATAGGTTGAAGAAAATGGTTGATGATACCTATCTGTGTCGGCTGGCCCTTGTAGAGACCTAGAAATTTAAACCGACATTGGTGGGGGCCCTGATGGAGCGGTGGTGGCCGAGTACTCAAACTTTCCACCTTCCTATTGGCGAGATCACCATTATGCCTATGTGCTTCTATGCCTTGATAGGCATTCCATTTGGGGGTAGATCCATGACCCTACCTGTAGGATTTTTGACTGCCAGGGAGTTTGCAGATCTAACCGGTATCACCATTAAAGCCTGCCAGACATGCATCCGCCTAGGAGAGACTAGTGCTCGATGGTGGAAATTCATCCTGGGGGAGAATCCAGGCAATATGTCTCAGGTGGCACGTTCCTTCTTGCTATTAGCTATGGGTCAGTGCCTCTTCAGTGACCTCCAAGGAGGAGTAGATATTCGTCTGGTGTACTTCCTCAGAGATCTTCATATAGTAGAGTCTTGGGACTGGGGTGGGGCTGCCTATGCATATCTCTTGCAGTCCCTAGACTTGCTGTCCTATGGAGGTAGGGGCCTCAAGGGGGCAGGCCTTATTTTTCAGGTAACTTTTCTTCTTGTACCCATTTCCTTTCATTCATTCGGTTTGGCTTTCTTACTTTAATCTCTTGAAACAACCCTGGTGCTTGAAGCACTTAGGGACCATAGTCCCCAGACTAAGGGATCCTCAAACATTCTTCTTCGCTCTAGCCATGAGGTGAGGGGATAACCAGGTGGTCAGGGCTCAATGCCATCCTCCAGGGACCACTGCTCCTTCTCCTTTGAGCGATCTTACTGAGGTATGCCATGTCTGACACTGAAATTCTATTTTCCTGATGCTGTACTTACCCTTCCTTGGTTTAGCAGGTTACTTGGAGACCATTCCATGACCTCATATTTCTAGATTCCGAGAGAGTCACCTTGGCTCATCAATTGTCCGAGAACCCAGTCCTTTTTCAGGGTATGTGGGGCCATGCCTGGTACTTAGGAGAGAGAGTAATACCCCAGTGGTCAGATATCGATCCATGCCCTTCTCCCGGTCTTCCTCGACCCACTATGCATTGTCTAGAGATTATCCCTACAGATGAGATGATGTGCTTGGCTAATAGAGTATGGGAGGACTCCTTTCTTGATTCGGATAGGGACTACAGAGCCTTCCTGGAGGAGGAGACAATGTGCACCCCTCTCGGTCCCGATGATCCAGTGGTATGTTGCCCTTTCTTGAGTATTTCCTATAGATTCTTTCTTGTATTAGTCTTAACTGACATTCTTCAAGGGGAGGGTGAGACGTGAAGATCCTTTAGTTGTTCGATCGTATGCCAGTGCTACCGATCCTTCACAAGCAGAGCCCTCTACCAGTGCCGACAAGTCTCTCAGGGATGCTAACATCCCCTTTCATGGCTTCCCTACCTGGACCTATCCCAACGCAGCCAACCCCAGTCTCCCTCATCTTCTGGAGCCAAACATAGATACAGATGCTTCCCTTGGGCTGCCTATTCCTTATGATTATGTGAGTATCTGATAATTTTCCAATTAACTCTTGATTTCCTCTGGCTAGTATGCTCTTTCTCAGGTGTCCCCGGGGCTCTATGCTGAGATTAGGAGTATGCACTACGGGTTGTGTGAGGTGATAGTTGCCAAGGATCGGGAGATTGCCGGTAGGGTGCACTAATTCAGGACTTGACTATGAGGATGGTTTAGAGTACGGTTCAGATGATGGCTTCTGACCTATAGGGATTTGTTCCTGCAAACACAAACACATGGATATTTTCTTTCTTTTTTCTTTTTCCCTCCCCTTGTTTGTTCATTATTTTATTTCAGCATATTATGAAAACTTACTTTTGGCATAAAGAAAATCTTTCTCTTTTTATATTTTTTGTTTGCTTGCAATGCTTAGGCACAATCAATTCCATAACTCAAGTCACAATTAGAATAATCGGGATAACATGAAAATCCAAATGCTTCCTCATTCCATTACCAAGTGAATTACATGAAAAGAGGGACAGTTTTCCTACCACAGATGGGATAGGTGAATAAAAAGGTTGAGAGACAATTTTTGAAGTGGGTGAAAGTTCACTAAATCTTCTGGGTCCTTCTCCTCGAGCCTGTATTGTCGGCTGATGTACATAGGAAAATAAAAGAACATGTGAGTCAATCCCATCAATCTGACATAGTTGTGGCTAGGGATCTTTATCAGAAAATCTTCTTATGGCTTCCCCGGGAACCTCCATGTGATATCCTGCATAGTCCTTTCCTGCAGGTACTTTTCCCAATCGGCGATAAGGTCGAATTCTGGAACTTCTTTCTTATCTCAGTAACAAAAAACTTCGAGTGAGCTTCCCCTTAACGGTGTGGTGAGCTTCAATTTCTTGAGGAGCCAAATCTAAAAAAAAGTAGGACTCCCCTAATAATGATCTAGTCCAAATCTATAGCCACAGCTCATGTCATCAAATCCCTTGAACGTTTCTACAAGAACCGTAGGGATGATGTCACCTCCCTTCAACTATTTTACTACCTCAATCAGAATAGATGGTGCACCTTGGTTGGGAGTGCTGAGAACATAATGAGTTATCATGGAAAGTAAATGAGCATCTAGGGATCTCTGCTGATGGATTCCTCCCATTGGTAGATATTGGATGAAGATCTGAGCCACCTTCAGAATGTCAATCTTCCCATACCTGACAAAATGCTTTACTTCTTCTTTCCATCTCAAGAAATCATGAATTTTCTCTAAGAAAACTTCCTTCAAAGAGGGTTGAAACAAACTGCCTTTGGGTGAAGATAGCATACAAACCTGAAATTGTTCAAGAGTTGGACAAATCTCCGCTAATCCAAACCGAAATACATGCAGGTTGGCATCCTAGTGTTGAGGCACTTGTCAGAGTAATTAGTGATGTAGCTTCACACATCCAATTCGTCTATGAAATGACACATTTATGGATTCCAGCAATCTTCATGCCCTCATATTTATGTCTAAGTTCCATTTTCTCAACGTCTTATCCAACGATCCCATGAATTTTCTTGAAACCAACACAGTAATGATTTATCAAAGCATTACTCATTAGTTAATGATTCAAACAAGCCTTTACTATTGTTGCATTGAGCACTTCTTTTTTTTTTTTTTTTACTTTGACTGACCAAAGGTGGAGAACAAACTAGCCTTGATGAACGAGTGCTAGGTGGCGATTTTCTTTTAGGGGATAGAATCTTGGATAAGAATGGATGGACCATAGGTGAATGATAGATATCTAATGGCCTTGCATGCCAAATAGCGATTCTTGGGGGATAGAATCCTGGATAAGAAGTGATGGACCAATGGGTGTATGACAGATACCTAATGGCCTTTCATGCCAAATGGCGATTCTTGAGGGACACAAACTATGATGATCTTTTAAGATATCTTGATTATTAATTTAGGAACCAATTTATTGCCTTATGATGGTTGAGACTGCACTTGCACATATCAAGTTGCCTACGTATCCCTCGAAAGGAATCAGGTTTGATGTAGTTCAGGCAATTCACCCCTTTCAGACATAATATTTCTTAAGTTAATCCATGTTGACCAGTCTGGGTATTTCTTCGTCATTGTGGTCTATGAGCTTCACAGCCTTGCCTAGTAGAATTTCTTTGACAGTGAATGGGCCACTCCAGTTGGGCCTGAATTTTCTTTTTGGGTCATGAATTAGGGCTCTTTGTTCCTTTGGAACAAGTTCACCCACCTCTATGTGATGGGGCTTCACATTCTTGTTGAAGGCTCGGGCCATTCTTTGTTGATATTTCTTCAGATTATCTATAGCTTTCATACGCTTTTCATCAAGAAAGTTGAGCTCATCATGTCTAGAATTCACCCATTTTCCTTCAGGTAGCTGACTATCAAGGAGTACCCTTAGGGATGGTACCAGAATTTCCATGGGTAGAACTGTTTCCACCCCATATACCAAAGAGAAAGGGGTTGCCCCAGTCGAGGATCGTACAGAAGTCTGATATTCCCATAAGGCAAGGGGTAACTTATCAGCCCAATCCTTATGTGTGTTTGCCATTTTCTGTAGGATGACTTTGATGTTGTTGGCTGCTTCTACTGCCACATTGGTCTGTGGCCTGTAAGTGGTAGATCAATGCCTTATGATACCAAACTTTGTGTAGATTTTATCAGTCTTGCCCCAGAAATGGGATCCCTGATCTGATATCAATTCTTGAGGTACTCCTTATCGTGCAATGATATTTTCTTGGATGAATTTGGCCACCTTAGCAGATGTGAGGACTGCATAGGACTGAGCTTCTACCCACTTGGTGAAATAATCAATGGCTACTAGGATGTACTCGTGGCCATTGGATGCTTTAGGGTTGAATTTTCTAATGATATCGATGCTCCAAGTGGAGAATGGCCAAGGTGAACTAAGCGAATGCAACTCGGTTGGTGGGATATGTATGATGTTAGCAAATATCTGACACTTATGACATTTTCTGACAAAGTCCATGCAATATGCTTCCATTGTGTTCTAGTAATATCCTAGCATGAGGATCTTCTTAGATAACATCTTGGCATTCATGTAGGGTCCACAAAGACCTTGATGAATTTCTTCCATGATAGTTGTAGCTTATGCCTCACCTACACACAACAACTGTATTCCGTTATAGGATCTCTTGTATAAAAAATCCTCTTGGAGAATAAATTGGGTGGCATATCTCTTTAGAAACTTCTTCTCTCTGTCAGTTGCTTCAACTGGGTACTTCCATTCCCTGATGAAAAACACTATATGAACGAACCAAGATCGATCATCCACAGTAAGAGAGTTTACAGAATTCTGATAAATGGGCCCACTTCTTTGTTCTACAAAAAATGGTCAGACACTAGCCATAGGGTTGCACTCTATCATAGAAGCCAAGGTTGCAAGGGCATCAGCAAACCTATTGTTATCCCTCCAGAAGTATTCGAATGAGATCTTCTCAAAGTGTTCAATCACCTTTTCTAGATGTTCTTGATATAACTTCAACTTTTCATCTCTAGGTTTTCACTTTCCTTGCGTCTGACAAATGATAATGGATGAATCACCGTAAACCTTGATCCTTTTCACCCCAATGGTTAAAGCAGTTTCGAGCCGTAAAGCATAGGCTCCGTATTCAGCAATATTGTTGGTACAGGGAAAGTCAAGGCGAAATGATGAAGACAAATAAAGGGCATCAGGAGTGATTAGCAATATTCCCATGCCACATCCCTTCTGATTGGCTGCTCCATCAAAGAATAACTGCTATTCATTAACTGTATCTTCTTCCTCTACCGCGATGATTCCTTTATCGGGAAAGGCATCATCTAATGATCTTCCATCTTCTATGGGGTGAGCAGCCAAATGATTAGCTACAAAATGACCCTTGATAGATTTCTAAATAACATAGGTGATGTCAAACTCTGATAGCAAAAGTAACCAATGGGCCATCCTTCCTATTAAGGCCGGTTTCTCGAAGAGATATTTGATGGGATCCATCTTTGAGATCAAATGCACTGGATAGGAAACCATGTAGTGTCATAACCTTTTAGTTGCCCAAATCAACGCAACACAAGTTCTTTCCCAAGATGTGTATTGGGTCTCATATTCCAGAAACTTCTTGCTGAGGTAATATATGGCATGCTCTGCCCCCTTTTCTGTTTCCTTCTATGCTAGCAAAGAGCCCGTGGAATATTCACCCACAGACAGACACAATAGAAGTGGTTCCCCTTCCACTGGTGGTGTCAATACTAGTGGGTTCATAAGGTACTCCTTGATCTTGTCAAAGGCATATTGGTATTGGTCATTCCATTCCTTGGGCTGATCCTTCTTCAGCATCTTGAAAATTGGTTCACAGATTGTAGTCAACTGAGCTATGAATCTGCTAATATATTGGATGTGACCTAGAAATCCTCGTATTTGCTTCTCAGTCCAAAGTGTGGGCATTTCCTGAATTGCATTGATTTTGATAGGGTCGACTTCAATACCTCTTTCACTCACCAAGAAGCCTAACAACTTTTCCACTGTTGCCCCGAACATACACTTCTGAGGTTTCAACTTCAGCTGATACTTCTTGACTCTTTTGAAGAATTGCCTTAGTGCGGGAATATGCCCCTGCCAATCTTTTGAATTTACTATCATGTCATCCACATAAACTTCCACATATTTGTTCATCATGTCATGCAATATGGCCGTGGCTGCTCTTTGATAAGTTGCTTTGGCATTCTTCAGTCCAAAAGGCATCACCTTGTAATAATAGGTTCCCCACAGAGTGGTGAAGGCTGTTTTCTCATGATCCTCTGGGTGCATGCTTATTTGGTTGTATCCAGAGAATCCATCCATGAATGATAACAAAGCATGCCCCGTCGTATTATCTACCAATACATCTATGTGGGGAATCTGGAAGTTATCTTTAGGGTTCACTTTGTTAAGATCTTGGAAGTCCACGCACATCCGTACCTTCCCATCTTTCTTTGGTATTGGTACTATATTGGCCAACCAATGGGGGTACTTCACCACCTGTAGGAACCCCGCATTCCATTGCTTCACAACTTCTTCTCTGATCTTTTCACTCCATTCTGGCCGCATTCTTCAGAGCTTCTATTTTATCGGCTTTGCCCCAAGGTAAGTTGGCAATCGATGCTGCACGATGTTGGGGTCGATACCAAGCATATCTTTATAAGACCAAGCAAAGACCTCAGTGAATTCATTTAGAAGATTAATCATCCACTTTCCTTCTTCGTCATCAACGGTAGTGCCAATTTTTACCTCTTGAAGGCATTGGTCAGTTCCTAGATTAATAACCTGAGTATCCTCACGGATGGATTGGGCTTTCTTTGGTTTTCATTGTTTTATTAATTCTTGATATTTATTAAGATCATCATCGGAAAAATGAGGCAAGTCATACACTGAATAAGAAATTTCATTCATGAAAGGAGTAACAGACTTGACATATAAGGACTCTAAACTCTTCTCAAGAGGGGAGGATGACACAAAATCATAAACAACAGATTTGACTACAGACTCGATAACTGGCTTGATGCTTTCACCAGGGGTATTTAGGCTGGTTGACTCAAAAGCATGAGTAAACTTGAAGTTTTCTCCAATGCTTGTCTAGTTCAGGAGTGGTTCAGTGGTTTGATGGATAAGGAGGTGTCCCAAAGAGCCTTCTTCTCCTTCTTAGAAAGCTATTGCTATTTCTTTAGTGGGGCAGTAGTTCCCCTGGTAGGTGCCTGCTTCTTCAAAAATACCAGTTGATCAATCTCGTGCTCCCGGAAGCCAAAATTTCTAAGGGGTGAAGATTGGTGGAGACTACTCAACCCTTTTTCTATGAAGTCCATCTTTTTGAGCCTATTGAGGGATGCCATCCTGATGCCTCAGTCACATCTTTGACCACCTTCATGAGCCTTTCCATTGCAATTGGTTCGGGCATAGTACATACAAACCATCATCCTCTATGCTCTCCTTTGTTTTGCATACGTGCTTCTTCCTCCAAAAGGATGGGATTTGAGCTCATGCAACTCTCGAGCTTTTGGCTCTTGTAGGAGAGAGCAAATGAAGCCTTTCACATCAAGGGAAAGTGGTAGACTCTAAGTGAGTCTTATATTTTTTTCCCATTCCCTTTTCAGGAGGACTCAATGACTTGGAAATTCTTTAGATAGGATTAGTGTTGTGGTGTTACCAGAGGTGAACCTATCTTCAATCATTGCAACTTCTGCTATCCTAGTAATGCAGCTATCTTGGTCACTTTCCTTGACTAGCATTTTCTATTGTTCAACATTATGAGTCACCTAGTCGAACTCGTCTTGGAAGAACACTTCAAATCCTAGTTGTATCTTTGCTACGGTTTCGTCAAACCATGGCTCCACATTTCCACGAAAGCATAAATTCACTCCTTCTTTTACAAAATACCCATTGAGAGTAGGGTAACAAGAGACAGAGATCTTCCTAGTCATCCTCAGCACTTTCTGTCCTTTGGTGGTCGGAGGAGTGTACCCGTGACCATTCTTCCCTTTGTTCATAGCCAAACTAGGTTGCTTTGGAACTCCTTGATGATATTTTCCTAGCCCTATGCCTAGAAACTACTATATATTCTTCATCTGATTCACTGGTGGACTCCAGATGGCTTCATAGTTAGCTAAGATTTTCTCCTTTGGAGCTTCTTTGGCAATGGCTGTGCGAGTGGTGTCTAATTCAAAACCACTTAGTTGCACCTCCTGGTCTTATTCTTCCCCATTTTCAATGTTGGCCAAAGTGTTAACCACTTCAGGACCTCCGGCCACTAAAACCACCTTCCCCTCATGAATGAACTTCATTTTTTGATGAAGACTAGAGGACACCGCCTTCGCAGGATGCAACCAAGGCCTTCCCAAGAGCATGTTAAAAGCTATTAGTATATCAATGACTTGGAAATCAACATCAAACTTCACCGGGCCAATCTTTACAACAAGGGTAATGATGACAAAGATCTTTCTCTTGGTATTATCATATGCCATTATGGTTTGGGTGGTTGGCCTCATTTCTTCCAAGTTGATGCTGATACTCTTTGCTGATCTCAATGGTAGCACATTCAAAGCGGACCCGTTGTCAACAAGAACCTGGGGAACCACTTTGTCAAGGCATTCAACTGTAATGTGGAGAGCCCGATTGTGTTGGGTTTCCTTAGGAAGTTTGGAATCCGAGAACATCAGGGACTGCACTGCATATTGCTCCTACTATATGTGTGAGCTATGTCGGATTTATCTCGATCGGTACTTGAACATTAGCGAGAGACCTCAAGACTGCTTCACGGTGCAAAGGGAATGCCATCAATAATCCCCAAATTGAGATATTTGCCTGGAACTTCTTGAGTTGAGCCAAGATTGGGTTCTCTGGCTCTTTCTTCATGCTGCTAGTTCTGGCCTCATTAGCCCTTGGTTGTTCTACTGCTAGAGCCTTGCCCTTGTAGTCTTTCCCACTTCTAGTTTCCATCACGTCAATTGATTTTTTCATAATAATCTCCATGGGATAACTTTCTTCATCATCACTATTAGTTAGGGTGATTATCCCCACCATAGAATCATTTTCTTCTTTTGATTCTCCTTCCCTACTTGGGGTGGGAAGTCGAGGACCTCCACAAATATCTATAGCCTTGGCTCGTAGCTTCTTGAATGCATTGGGAAGCTGTTGAAATGTAGTGTCTGCCGCCTCTGCGAAAGTGTCATCTGGCCCTATTTCCTCCAGATCATCCGACTACTCACGGTAGTAACTATCACTGACATTTACTTCACCCAGCATGTTGTTAATTTCTTCCACCCTTTCTTTCATTCTCAATGTGTTGGAGTACACTTTACACAACTTTTCCTCCATCTCTAATGCAGATTCGGGTTCATCCAGATAAACTTGCATCGGCTCTCTAGATCCTTCATCACTTTCTAAATCTGACGTAGAATCATCTCCTCCCATGTTGAGGGAAGGGTAAATGCCACCTATCGGGTCAGCTTATTAGATTATCACCACCCATAGTATAGACTAAGAAACATGTCGAATGTTCTGGTGAGTAATATTCTGATTCATCATCATAATCAATGTATCTAGGCCCTAGGTAGTCATCCTAGTCTGGATACTCATCATCTTCCTGAGACTCTGGAGTCATCTCCATCATTCTCATCCTCATCCTCATCATCGTCGTTATTATCCTCTTCTTCACTGATTTCACTCCCACTTGATTCTTCCTCAGATTCCTCAAGACCAAAAAATTCTCCGGCATCCAAATGCTTGTAGTATTTAGAGCATATGGACTGGAAGATCTCCATAGGGTTGGTCGTATCATTGCTGGCTCAAAGTTGGTCTAGTCCCGACTCATCATCCTCAATGTCACTTCCTATATGGATTAAGGAAGTGTATTCCTTGATCTGCTCCCCTATAGCCAATGTGGTTATCACTCTGAGAAGATCAACTATAATCTTTTCAATTACTTCTAGATTGTCTTTTGAAGTTACAGTAGGCTGAATTATTCCTATTCTTCTCCTAGAGCATTCACCGATCCTATTAATGAGGTCATCTTTGGGGAATCTGGTAGCATATCCTTCCATTCGTACCCATCAGTCCATCCTTCCCTTGGGTTACACACCAAACCTTGAGAATGAGATTGGTATGAGGGAGATGAGGGATAAGAAGCGGGTGGTATGAAGATGATGTAATGTGGAAAATAGGATATGAAGATTAGGAGTGAGGGGATGAGGAGGTTCCTTCACTTTGATGGTGGGGGGAAAGCTGATGATCTTACGGAGGCTGATAATATGGTGGAGGTTGATAATATGGTGCGGTGGATCTTCTAATTAGGAAGGATGAATGGGGGGCATCCGGTCTTCTGATTATTCCTTTGATGATCCTCTTCTTCTGGGGGTCCTTATGACTCCAGCCCTTTGACTCATGACTCTCCTATAAGCACGGGCATTTGTATGATTCTTTCGAGCTCTAGGTACAATGAGTTGAGTAGGGTCACTCTCTGTGTCTTCTTCCTCCAGATTGTTCACATGATCAGGGAGTGGATTGGTGTTGCATTGGGAGATTGCTTGATCTTAACTTCAATGGTCCTATTGTCTACCAAGTCCTAAATTACATGTTGTAAACCCAAACATCTTTCAGTGTTGTGCCCCTTTTGGGTGTGGTAAGCACAATATTCATGATCCCTATACCAAGGTGGAGGAGGGTTACTAATCACTCTTGGAGCCACTGTCCCTAGCAACCCCTACTTCTTTGACTTCTCATATGCGGCCATTATGGGCATTCCCAAATCAAAAAACTACCTTCTTGGTGAGGGGCCTTTTTGGTAGGGGCATCTGCTTGTATTATGAAGGGTTGTGAAGAAGTGGTTGGTGAGACTGACTACTGAACTGCACTCACCACATTAGTGTTCGGACCCTTTCCCCGTCCGACTTAGGTGTTCTTGCTTACATCTTAGGAGGATCCTTGATACTGAGCCTCTCTTAAAATTTTGTTCTCCACACATATTCCAATGGCTATTAAGGCATCAAAAGTTTACAAATGCTAATAGTAAATAACATCATAATAGGGTTTTGAAAGGTTTTCTATCAACATCTCTACCTGCTCTGCTTCTGAAGGCCTATCTGCCATCTTGGCAGCCTTGTCTCTGAATCTCATCAAGAAGGTGGTGAATCCTTCTTTAGGCTACTACCTCAATGTCTCAAGCTCCCGATGCTTCACTCCACCTCAGTATTGTAGGAGTACTGCTTGGTGAAGGCTTTCACTACCGTTGCCCAGTTTTGAGTTTGTGATGACTCCAACTGTGTGAGCCACCTCAGTGCTGGTCCGATAGGGTTAATATGAAGGCTTGCCCCATCTGGTTATCTATAAGTTGTCACGACTTGGTGATGCTGAGGAAGACTTTGATATGAGCCTTGGGGTCTCCTGACCCATCAAGGCTATCAATCTGCCACTTGATTTTTTTTAGAATTCTTGCTCTTGAGAAGAAACTCATTTCCTTAGAATCCACTGCTTGACCTTCTGAGCCTTTTCCCGCTCAAATCATGTTCTCCAACTTCTCTAACTACTCTCTAAGTTTCCTTTCATTCTCCATCTCTGGAGGCTCAAAGCGGACGTGTGTTGCAAATTCCTCTTCTTCATCTTCAATCACTACCCTAAGAGGAGGGAACCTAGAATAGGCCCCTTGTTGACCATTCAAATCGGTAGGTGAAGATGCTCTCTGACCAGTTAGTCAAACATGCTCTGGTTCTCTTGAGTCAACTCGGGGAGAATTCCCACGATGACCTATAGCTTCATTCTATTCCACATCTCCCATAGCTGGTGTCGGCTCATTCCTGGGATCAGCTCTGGGAGGGTTTTGAAATGTATGCAATATCTGAGCTATCCCTCTCTTAACTTCAGCCATTTTTGTGTGCAAGATCTCCACAGGATGGACCCTGGCCTGTTCGGGTGTTTCTATGCTGGGTGGATCCATGCTTACTGGGCTATAATCACCTGGTAATGGACAATCTCGAAGAGATGACGAAGGTGATTCTGGACTTAGGCGAGTCAATCGATTACCCTGATGCGTCCAAAGGGACCGCGGAGAATACTTGAGGTATGGAATTATGCCTGAACCAAAAGTGGTTTATTTTAGGATTCTTGAATTCCCAACCCTTTGTTCATACATTCACTGAATTAACAACCATTGATTCATCCAAGGTTAGTCCGCTAAATGGTAGGGGTGGATAGGGTTTGATGCCCTTGGTCCACCCAGTGTCATAAGCGGGAAGTTCATACAAATGGCTTGTTGAGAATATTCCTATAAGACAGTCTATGTAATAAAGTCATGCATAACTTGCTCTTTTCCCACTAGGTGTCCTTCCTCCTAATTTTTCTCGGCACTTCTCGGGACTTGATATGACTATGATGGGATTGCCCCTGAGTCATGTATTTGGATATTCTTCTTAAGGAGGAGGAACACCTTTTATCTAAAACCCACTTACGAAAGCAATTCTTTACGCCGGGAATATAATATAGGAACATTCATTTTCAAGACCACAAATAAGTCCTACAGTTAGCTTGTGGCGCTCCTAGCTTCTTCATCTATTTTCTATATGATGCGAGCATGCGATGGAGGCAATAAGACCAATAAGGCTTCCTTGACAGGATCTATATACGCAAGGTACGTGATCCTTTTGATATACCTGTAGGTACAAGATCAAGGGGCTGACTTCCTTTCCTATTACTCATGACTACACACGAGGTTAAGCAATTGGCCACAGGGTGGTGGAAGCGTGAGTGATTGTGTGCAAAAGTGTAACGTAGGGTAACCATCATTAGATCTCAGAATATCATAAAGTGCTTGGACCTCCCTGAGGGTGCTGGCACAAATATGGACATCCTCGCCATTTGATGACGCATTTGATCTCAGAATGTTATAAAGTGCATGGACTTCCCTGAGGGTGTTGGCACAAGTACAATATCCTTGCCATTTGATGATACCTTTCATTCTTGTATAGAAAGCGGGTATCATTTGCTCTCAGAGTACTCTCCATAACATGCACTGACCTCCCTGAGGGTGTGGGCATGACAGGGAGCCCCTTGCTAAATGATTTTACTTCGAGCACGATGCATGATGCTGTTAGTGAATACAATTACAAACATGGGGTTATCCAAAAATGATTTCAAAAAAATATGGGGGAAAATGTTCTTGCATTTAAAGGTAGCATCTTTTATCGAAAGTTTGACATTTATCCCCAGTGGAGTTGCCACTGTGAAGGTAGCGGCCGGAGATGGACTGAGATATTGGCTTCCTTCCCTTGGGGGGGAAAAGAACTTGCATCCCATCCTCTCTCCTTCTCTTTCATATGAGGGGAGGGGCTCATGTCGTGTGTGCTTTGCTTGCAGGCCTTACATCGCCGTATCACCGCTTGGAGATATGTGGAGGCCTATTTCGCAAGAGTGTAAAATTTATCATTTGAGACGGGGGTTTGATGATGGTCCAATTCAGGGATTGAGATCATACAAATGGTGTTTGGAGTCGCCACCTAGGGTTATGGGCCTAGGACTCAGGAGTGGGCCCGATTCCTGAGAGAAGGGCCCGAAAGTTAGTCTGGTCCAGAGATTTAGGGTAAGTGTCAGGTTACAGAGTTGGGAAGGTGTTAGGCACCCAATCTACCCGGTTCAACTGGTCTTTTCGCTAGATGCTTGAGAACGAACATTTTCTACAATTATTACTATTCCACATGTATGGCTAAGTTATCACACATATATACATTAATTGAATTCAAACTACTATATACACTAAAACAAGGTCTGTATAAAGTCTACATTATGACATTTTGGTTGAGAAATTATACTTGAACTTAAACTCTGTTTCGGGTCAAGAGGGGTGGGCCCCTAATTAGTACCGGCTCAGATTGTCTTTCGGATTCTCTTGGCTCAAGGGAAGATGGTTTTGACCTCCAACTTCCTTTCTTGAGAGATGCTAATTGTGATGGTATTCGGACATCATTTTAGCTAGGAACTGTTACTTTTGGATTGGGATTCAGATAGAGCTTCAGCTAGGGAAGGTTATTTCTGGATTTAAGATGAGGTGGTACTCCAGTAAAGCTTCCGTCGAGGATGAGCTAAGGGAGGGCTGGCTGAGGTGGCACTCTGACAGAGCTTTGACTAAGGAAGGCTATTTTTGGATTTAGGATGAGGTGGCACTCCGGCCGAGCTTCCGCTGGGGATGGCTATTTCTGAAAAGATTCCAGAGACACTCGATAGGGGCTTGGATAGGAACAACTATTTCTAAAAAGAAACGGGCTGACCTAAAAATGGATTGAAGAACTCCAAAGTCCTAAAGAACACTTTGAAGATCCAAACAGAGTTGCAGATCTTAACAAAGATCTCTTTGTAGACCCGAAGAACCTCAAAAGGGGGGGGTTTCTATCTTAGGAACGCTCAAGAACGCTAAAAAACACTCAAGAACGCTCAAGAACACTCAAGGGAGATGGCTCAATAACATACTATTTTTGAATAAAAACTGGATCTAACTAAGAATTTGGATTGAAGATCTTCAAGATCCCGAAGAAAACTTCGAAGATCCGAATGAGTTTTTGGACCTTGACAAAGATCGCTCTAAAGATGAGAAGAAAATCAAGAGGGGAAGGGGAGGAAATTTTCACTATGAAAGAGTGGAGAGGGATTCTGGTGTGTTCAAATCAAAGGAGGGGGGTATTTATAGTTTTTTTCGACCAATAAGAGAGGGGGCACCTCTTTATTCAATGGATGAAAGGGTGAGGTTTTGCTTAAGGTGGGGGATAGGGATTTTACACACTCGGTAAAGAGGGGA
This sequence comes from Macadamia integrifolia, assembly GCF_013358625.1. Classification (NCBI taxonomy): domain Eukaryota; kingdom Viridiplantae; phylum Streptophyta; class Magnoliopsida; order Proteales; family Proteaceae; genus Macadamia; species Macadamia integrifolia. The sequence continues at coordinate 367,657 of NW_024868131.1, forward strand.
GTTGAAGGCAAAAATGGGTGGGGAGGACTTTTGTCCACTGGGTAAAGAGGGGAGTTGAAGGAGAGAAATACCAGCAAAAGGAAGGATTTTTTGGCTTCGAGTTGATGAAGAGGGGATTTCTTCACCCATTGGGTTAGGGGAATACGAATCCCGGCTATTGACAGTGGCTCACGAGACCCGACCAAAATGCCCGAGGTATGGTTAGTTTTAGGTAGGTAATGTGAGCGATGTCACGGGTGCACGACAGATGTCGCACGGGTAATGGCCTAGGGGGTACGGGCATGGGCAGCGGGCATGTGAATGCATGAGTAGTAAGCACGTGCACGCATAGGAAGTAGGCGCGTGCATGCATGGGAAACAGCCAGTGCACACAGGTGTGCAGGCTGGCCTGCTGGCCAGCATGCAGCAGGGCAAGGGGATGTGCAGCAGCAGGGCCGTGGGGTGCAGCAGCAGGGGTGTATAGAAGCAGAACCATGGGGTGTAGCAGTGGGGCCGTGGGCTTGTGCCCGTGGGGGAGCAGGCCAGTGCTTGCGGGGGCACTGGTCTGTGCCCGTGGGGGTGCAGGCCAGCAGGCCATAGGGCAGGTAGGCAAGTGGGATGTGTGCGGCAAGGGGCTTGGCATATGCTACAGCCCACGGGCAGCAGCCATGCACTGCTGCCAAGGGCAGCAGCCATGGGTTACCGCCATGGGCAGAGAGCATGCGTCGCAGCCATAGGTAGTAAGCACGTACGTGATTTATGAGTTTTTTTGGTAATGATTATAGGAGATCCGTTGGTCCGAATTTGGTGTATCATATATCGTCGAAATTGTATTTTCAAGCACTATCCATCTGTACGATCATCTTTACTGGATTCCTTTGTATATAAAAAGCCAAAATTGGACCCCCTTCTCTCTTGGGAGTGTTTCTAGGTTATCTGGGTAGGTAGGGGGTGAATTTTAGGGTGTTTAGGCTAGGGAATTTTTCCAGGCTTGTCAGTGTGAGCGGCATACGTACGAAAAAACATAATTTTTTGGGGACGAATGCGGGAGATCTGTCGGTCCAATTTTGACGTGTAATATATTTTCAGAATCGTGTTTCCGAGCTCTATCCATCTGTATGGTCATATTGACTAGATTCCTTCATATATAAAAAGTCAAAATTAGACCTTCCTCTCTCCCGCACACTGATTTCCAGGGTTTTGGGTTGGGGAATGTTTCCATCAGCATCTCTGTTGGTTAGAAGCCAGAAGTCACGTCTAAGATCCATATTTCATCATAGCCAAAGGGGGGTGACAAAATTGGGTGTCTCCAGAAGGTGGCTAGGATCTTCAGTCAATACCTACCACTGGGGGGGAATCCATCAGCAAAGGTCATAGGATGCTTATCTACTATGTATGATAGCTCGCTATGTTCTCCAAACTCCAGGATGTGGTGCACCAACTATCCTAATAGAAGTGATAAAGCAATTGAATAAAGGAAGAGATATCATTCCCACAGACCTTGCAGAGACATTCAAAGGACTTGATGACATGAGCTATAGCCATAGGTTCGGACTTGATCATTATCGCGGAAGCCCCGCCATTTTCCAATTATGGCTACTTGATAAGCTGAAGCTAAACAAGCCATTAAGAGAATATTGTTTGAGATTTTAAAATGTAACCACAAGTATATGGATCAATGTAGCTACGGGTCGAACACAGGGAGAGCATCCACTTTATTTTTTTTGCTTCTTTTAATAATATGAAAGTGAACAGATTAATGGTTGTGATCTAATTCTAATTACCGTCCTAAAAATATGTATCTAAAATAACGTCCTAACCATTCATCATCTAAGAATTTAAATACGCAAGCCACGCAATAAAAATTAAATAAATAAATAGCTGAAAATAAACACCCCATGCAATTAAAAAGCAATGAAGGAAAAAAATGTTGAAATAAAAATAAAGTAAAAGAAAGGGGATAAAGCTAGAGAGAGACTCACAAGTAGGTTTCTCTACTTAGCCCGAGGGATGCATCATAATATGAGCTTCCCTACTTGACCAGAGAGTCACTCTTACAAGGGTTACTCTACTTGCCTTTAGGAAAAGGGAGATAATTAAAATAAAAACAACAAAATGATGGTTCTATGGCTAGGAGGGGCAAAGCCAACACATACACTAGCCATGAACCTTGGGGGAAAGGGATAGCAAAATGTAATGACTGAAATTAAAATCCTAAATTAAGAAAGAAAGGGTAGTCAAAAGAGGGAATGAGAGGGGGGAGAGAAGACTACTAAAGGAGCCTACTTACTTGAACTTCAACCCTTGAACTGAAAACTTGATCGATTTGAGATACTACCAGTACTAAAAATCAGATTTGGAATAAACCAAATCTGAAATTTCTAGTACTAGAGAAAACAAATCTGAAGAAAAAAATTGAACTTGAAAGACATGCTTTATATCTTGTTCTTGTCACCTAGAACTAAGCATAGAACTAGAATTTGAAAATTACAACTTCAATTGTTTAAACAATAAAAATAAAAGACTGAATCAAAAATAAAAGTGCTGGCATTAATTGAATTAAAAGAACTTACAAAAGTGTTTGAAGCATAAACGTAGAACTAGAGCTAGAGAAAGAGAAGAGTAGAGAAAGAGATAGAGCAACTAAGAAAAAACCCTAGAAGAAGAATGAAGTACCTCCTCCCCTTGTATTAATTCTATTATATAGATAATGGGGGAGGAAAGCTAACGATTTTAACTTCTAAAAAAAAAAAATTTTTTTTTTATCTTGTTGATGAGGTGGAGGAGAGAGAAGATAGAGAATTGTAGGAAGTAGAGAATCTCCAACGACTTTGCTTCCTTTTTCCTTCGTTTTATTTTTTTATTTTTTTCTCTCTCTTCTTAAAATTTGGGCAGCATCTTGGATGATTTATTTTAATTATTTTTTTCCTTTTTTTTCCTTTCCTACTTTTTCTCCCTTTTTTCTATTTTTCACTTTATTTCCTTATTTCTCTCTCCTCTTGTGTAAAAAACCCTTTGGCCGACCTCCTTTTAGTGATGAGTCAAAGAGATAAAATCTTCTAAAAAAAATCCTCAATAAAATGGCAGCTAAGAGGTTCGAACTTAAGACCTCCTAATAAGCAAGGGATTTTGTATACCACAACTCACCAACTACGCTAGGTTATTGTTGTTACCAAAAACGAATATGCAATTACTTAAGGATGTGGTCCATCGATCCTTATTGGCATTTGAAATATTCCTTGTACCTCTGGGACAACTGCAAACGGGCTGGTTCTGCATATTGGTTCAGTTCTAATCCATTATTCTTTTTTTGGCCTGAAAAGAATAATCACTTGTATGGTTGACCAAATGAATGTGTAGTCTTAATTGAATATGTCCATCTTGCTCAGAATTTTGTCCTCTTCACAAGCATGAAAAGAAATAGGACTTTTTATGCGTAAAATTGGAGATATAGCGCCCGATAGTCCTTATGACCTTGAAAATATAAAACCTACAAAAAGAGAGTAAAACCCAAGGTAGCTCCATTCTAAATATGTAAAATGTATGTTTTACTACACTAGGTTTCACACATAAATGTGCTCATCAGAATTCCCCCACACTTAGACTTTGCTAGTCCTCGAGCAAACAAAAAGAAAAAGAATAAAAATAAAAAACTTAACTCACTTTCGTAGGAATCACGGTTGTACTTAGCATGTGCAACAAGCCTTTAAAACCCCTAGGTCACCCTTAGTGGATGAGTTGTGTCTCGTGGGTGTTTGTAGTGAATATACACCTAAAATTTAGAATAAACAAATCCCAACCTTAGCTAAAGCTAAGGCCCATACCGATCCGGAGCAATGATAATTCTTCTTACAAGGGACCCCCACACTTGAACTTTTATTACCCTTTATCAATTCTAGGCACTAGCATATTTATTAATTTGGAACTCACCTCGTCTCTTCCAAAACATCCTTATCTTAAGGTAAAACCACTTGTGAAGAAATAGGAAACCAATGACTAAGGCGTTGGAGTATTTTTTACCAAAACATATTACCAAGCCTTAATGACATTTGCACATTTTTTTCTCTTTTTTTCGCTTAATAAACTCTATTCTATTCCGCTATTTTTGGCCTAAATGACATGGTGGAGCAAACACCAAACACCTAAGTTACTATGTGGCTTCGCTTTTTGCATATGCCCACAAAGACAATGATGTTAGAGTTCCTTCAGAAGTTTCCTCCCAGGGAATTTTGATCAAGACACCACGCTTCCTGAGGCGCAATGACCTGTCTAGTTCTAAGGGAATGAACTCTCATTCTTCTTTATACCACATTTCACATTTCATTTAAAATTGTGAATATGTCAATTCATGCTAAATTAAAAAAAAAAATGTCTCAACTCCAATTCAAAAGTACAAGGAATCCACAGACTTATATATGGTCCAACACCGTAAAACAGGGGTCTCTTATTTTTCAAAAGAAAGTCCCATCTCAAGACACAGGCTTGTTTCTTTCTTCTCAACAGGGTTTTTATACGTTCAAAATGGGTACCTTAATCAAAACTTTTATTTTCATACATCAAGCAACCGAATGGTATGATCATTAGCCAAAAGCCAAAGTAGGAAAAAAACAAAAAGAAAAACAAATAAAACAAAGTGGAAAAAAAAGCAGAAACTGGTTTCCCTCCCCCACACTTAAGTCATGCAATGTCCTCAATGGATGGAAAGAATTAAAAGCAAAGACAATGCAAGGGGGTCATACCTGATTAAAAGTTAGTCATCAGTGTAAAGAGGTTCATGGAGATCCATGACCTCTTCACTACTAGTAGTAGGAAACTCGAGGAATGGCTTCAAACGCCGACCATTAACCTTCGAAATTACCCCTGTTCCTGGATTCAAAATCTCCACAGCCCCATGGGGATATACATTATGAACAATAAATGGGCCATCCCATCAGGATCTAAGCTTACCAGGAAAAAGATGCAATCGAGAGTTATACAATAAGACCTTATCACCAATTGCAAAAGATTTGCGCAGAATGTGCTTATCATGAAAAGCTTTGGTCTTTTCCTTGTAAATCCTAGAACTTTCATAGGCATCATTCCTAAGTTCCTCCAACTCAGATAGTTGGAGCCTACGATGAATTCCCGCATCAGACAAATCAAAGTTGAGCTTCTTGATGGCCCAAAAGGCCTTATGCTCCAACTCAACTGGTAAGTGACAAGCTTTCCCATACACCAAACGGTAGGGAGACTGACCAAGGTCAGTCTTGAATGCAGTACGATGGGCCCACAAGGCATCAATGAGCCTAAGGGACCAATCCTTACGGTTGGGATTAACAGTTTTCTCTAATATTTGTTTGATCTGCCTATTAGACACCTCCACTTGGCCACTAGTTTGGGGGTGATAAGGGGTAGATAACTTATGGGTGATCCCATACTTTTTCATTAAGGCCTCAAAAGGCCGATTACAAAAATGAGTACCCCTATCACTAATTATTGCACGTGGTACACCAAAGCGGGAAAAAATGTTCTCTTTGAGAAATTGGACCACCACTTTATGGTCATTAGATTTACAAGGTATGGCCTCTATCCATTTAGAAACATAATCAACGGCCAAAAGTATGTATAAATTCCCAAAAAAATTAGGGAATGGTCTCATAAAATTGATGCCCCAAACATCAAAGATCTCAATTACTAAAATGGGGTTGAGAGGCATCATGTTCCTTTTATTGATACGGCCAAAAGACTGGCAGGTGGGGCAAGCCTTGTAAAAATCAAAAGCATCTCTAAAAAGAGTGGGTCAATAAAATCCGCATTGGAGAACCTTTGCGGCAGTCTTCTTAGGTCCAAAGTGTCCACCACATGCATGATCATGACAAAAAGAGAGAATAGAATGTTGCTCATGATCAGGAACACATCGTCGGATAATCTAATCCGGACATATCTTAAACAAATAAGGATCATCCCAGAAAAAGTGCTTAACTTGGGAATGAAACCTATACTTATCTTGGGTGGACCAGTGATCCGGAGTCACACCTGAAACTAAGAAGTTGACAATGTTAGCAAACCATGGTTCACTGGACATTGCAAATAATTGTTCATCTGGAAAGTTCTCGTTGACTGGAGAATCAACAGTCAAGGAATTGGGAAGCCGGGATAAATGGTCTGTAACTAGGTTTTCAACTCCTTTCTTATCCCTAATTTCTAAATCAAACTCTTGCAAAAGTAAAACCCACCTAATGAGACGGGCTTTGGCATCCTTCTTCTGAACTAGGTATCTGAGAGCAGAATGATCAGTATACACCACCGCATGTGAACCAACTAAGTAAGATCGAAACTTTTCTAATGCAAACACAACAACTAAAAATTCTTTTTCAGTGGTTGTATAATTGAGTTGTGCATCATTTAAGGTCCTACTAGTATAGTAAATAATAGTGGGTAACTTATTAATCCTTTGACCCAAAACCGCTCCTATGGCAAAATCCGAAGCATCACACATCAGTTCAAAAGGTTTAGTCCAAACAGGTGGTTGAACAATGGGTGCATTGGTCAACTCCTTCTTAAGTTGTTTGAAGGATTCTAGGCACTCTTTAGAAAACTCAAAAGTTTGATCTGTGGCAAGTAATGAAGTGAAAGGTCGGGCTAACTGACTAAAGTTCTTAATAAATCTTCTGTAGAAGCCCGCATGACCTAGAAAAGATTAGATGTCCTTAACAGATTGAGGATGTGGTAAATTATCAATTAAATCCACTTTGGCTCTATCTACCTTAATTCCCTCCTTGGATATTACATGGCCTAAAACAATATCAGATTTAACCATAAAATGGAATTTCTCCCAATTCAAAACCAAATTCTTAGATATGCACCTTTTCAAAACTAGGGAAAGATGATGAAGACATTCAGAAGAGGAATTCTCATGAATTAAAAATTCATCCATAAATACTTTTAAGAATTTTTTGACCATGTCAGAAAAGATGCTCATCATGCATCATTGGAACGTAGTAGGGGCATTGCAAAGCCCAAAGGGCATACGCCTGTAAGCAAATGTTCCATATGGATATGTAAAAGTGGTCTTATGTTGGTCCTCTAAAGCAATTGGGATCTAGTTATAGCCAGAATATCCATCAAGAAAATAATAATATTCATGTTCAACTAACCTCTCTAACATCTGGTCAATGAATGGCAATGGGAAGTGGTCCTTCCAGGTTACCACATTAAGTTTTCTGTAGTCTATGCACACTCTCCACCCTGATTAGACACGAGTTGGAATTAGTCCATTATTGGCATTAGGAACTATAGTCACACCAGACTTCTTAGGAACTACGTGAACTGGGTTTATCCATTGGCTATCAGAAATAGAATAAATTATTCCATAACCCAAGCACTTTAGGATCTCTTTCTTAATGACTTCCATCATCACTGGGTTAACTCTTCTTCGGGGTTCCGTGGATGGTTTGGTATCCTCCATAAGATGTATATGATATTGCACAATAGAAGACCCTTGATATCAGCCATAGTCCAACCTAGGACTTCCTTATTATCTTTTAACACTTTAAGTAACTCCTCTTCCTGGCTAAAAGTCAAATTTGAAGAAATTATTACAGGAAGAGTCTGGTCAGGCCCTAGGAAAGCATACCTCAAATTAGATGGTAACTCTTTAAGATCTAACTTAGGGGGCTCAATTATAGAAGTTTTGGGAATGGAATTGGAAAGGGGTCCTAAGGGCTCCACAGGTGTGTGAAGACTCAAGACTTCAGAAAATAAATATTCACTATCATCATCTAACTCATCTATACACTTTTGGAATTCTGAATCAAAATCAATATCAAAGTTGATAGTTAAATCATCAGAAAAATCCAGAAAATCCTCAAGCATATTGATCTCTTCTTTCATATGTGGTTGCTTGCCTATCCTAAACATGTTAAACTCAACAGTTTGGTTGCCAAAAGATAACCTTAGGAAACTATTCTAACAGTTGATTTAATGCATTATTGGTAGCCAAGAATGGTCTTCCTAGAATTATTGGGATCTCATCCTTGGTTGAGAAGGGCTTGGTATCTAACACAATGAAATCAACAGGAAAAATAAATTCCCCCACCTTTAGTAAGACATCCTCAACCATCCCTTTAGGAATCTTAACAGACCTATCTGCCAACTAAAGAGTAGTTCTAGTGGTTTTCAATTCTCCCAATCCTAGTTTCTTACACATATGGTAAGGTAAAAGATTCACACTTGCACCAAGGTCAAGTAAGGCATGCTCAATGTAGGTGTTGCCTATGACACAAGATATGGTAGGGCTCTCTGGATCCTTATACTTGGCTGCTATAGGCTGAGTAATTATGGAACTAATGTTACCTGTCAAGAATGCTTTTTTGGGCACACTAGTGATACGTTTGTGAGTACACAAATCTTTCAGTACCTTTGCATAGGCGGGGATCTGGGATATGACATCCAAAAGAGGGATGTTCACTTCTACCTTTTTAAAGACTTCTAAAATTTTATCCATGGAAGCAATCTTCTTTTTGTTTACCAAGCGATCAGGAAATGGGACAGGAGGAACATAAGGACCGTTAGGGATTTGCCCTTTTTCAGAAGAGTCTTTTTTGGTTTCCTCAACCAAATCATCTTTAATTTCAAAAGAATCTTTAGATTCATCAACGAACCTGGAACAAGAGGCACACTTGTATCCTCAACTGAAAGAAAGTTAACTGGAGTAATAGATGGGAAAGATTTAGGAACGCTCTGTTAGTACTCTCTACCCCTCCTAAGGGTATAAACAACATTACATTGGTTAGAGGGCCCTTGTTGGGTCTGACCTTGTACTATATTCAGTGGTGCATTAGTTGGTACTTATGAACTAACAAGCTGATGATGCCTAGGGTTAGGCTCTGGTTGACTGGGTAAAGTTCATTTCTCCCTCTCACGCATAATTGAGATAACTAGGGTGAGTTTTCTCGTAAGATTTTGGTGGCTTGTCATGAGGAGGGCCATATTTTTTTCCCAGTCACTTATTCTACTTGCCTCTCCAGTGTTGGTAAACCCAGGGGGTCGCTAATAAGATGATAGGTGAGTGGCCTTAGGAAAACTAGCCTGAGGTCCTACATTTGACCTAGGAAAAGTATTTTAGGAAAAAGATTGTTGTGCAAAGGGAGGTCTTTGGGGTCTAGGTTGACCGTGATTATGAAAATTGAAAGGCCCTGCTTGGTTGCCTTGATTCCAAGAGAAATTTGGGTGATTTCTCCATCCTGGATTGTAGGTGTTACTAGATGGATTATTCTAGTATAAGGCATTAACACAATCATTAGAAGTGCCCTTAGATGTGTTGGGGCATTCTTCTATGACATGTCTAGGGGGCTGGCACCAAGCACAAATCTTAAGCAAATCGACTGATGATGGCTCTCTAGGAACAACAGCCTCAATCCTCTTGATTAGGCTATCCAAATGGGCTTCCTTGGCTACTATCCCATCCATAAAATATCATTTTCCTCCTATGGTTCTTTCACACTCTTGGATTGATTCCCACTCATGAGTTTTGTCAGCTAAGTCAAGTAAGAATTCCCATGACTTTCCTTCATTTGTAAAAGCATGTGAATCCCTCTGGGCACATAGACTCTATTAATTGTTTAGTTGGGTAATCAATACCCTCATAAATTATTTGACATAAATGCCATAAGTCTAGGCCATGGTGAGGGAATTCTTGGAGTAGATCCTTGAATCTCTCCATAAGTTTGGAAAAGGACTCACTAGGCTTTTGTCTAAACTGAAGTAAATCACTTCTAAGCTTATTGGTCTTGTGAGTTGGGAAAAACTTCTTAAGGAAGACAACTGTGAACTGTTCCCATGAGGTTATGGAATTTGTGGGTAACCCATACAACCACTTCTTAGCTTGGTCTTTCAATGCAAAAGTGATAAACCTAAGCTTAACAGCATCAACAGAAAGTTGTTGGATCTTAATTAGAACACATACCTCTTCAAATTCCCTTAGAAATAGGTATGCATCCTCAGAGGTAAACCCATGGAAGTGGGACAACATAGTGATGTATTGAGATTTGAGTCCAAAATTATTGCCCTAGTCTTGTGGTAGAACTATGCAGGCAGGTTGGGCTGTTCTGGCAGGGTAGAACCTATCTTTTAGAGATTTAAGTGAAGGGTTTTGATGTTGATCTCCCATATTGAAAGGTTTTAAAGAGAGAAAACGTATAAGGTCATCACTTGTTGGATCTCTTCTTTCTAACCGATTCTTAGTATTACGTACCCACCTAACACTCAAGCAACAGAAAACTACCCACAACTAGAGTAAGACAAGCACAAAAGAATGGATAGCAAAACTTTTTTTTTATGATTTTATGATTTTTTTTTGTCTTTTTGGGAGCTTACCTGCAGGGATCCAGGGTTGCTCAGGTCAATTCCTAAGGTACTGCTATAGGGTAAAACCTGTCTTTACCATACTGTGAGGTATGGTGACCTCCACCGATACAACTGTTATTGCAAGTTGTTCTTCTCAGGAATTCAATAAAAGAAAAGGAAAAACAAAACAAAGCAAAAAAAGCACTCCGACTTACCGAAAGAAAGCAAAAAATAACATGGAACTGTCTCCTCGGCAACGGCGCCAAAAACTTATTTGAGATTTTAAAATGTAACCGCAAGCATAGGATCAGAGTAGCCATAGGTCGAACACAGGGAGAGCAGCCACTTTATTTTTTTTTTTTTGCTTCTTTTAATAATACGAAAGTGAACCGATTAATGGTTGTGATCTAATTCTAATTACTGTCTTAAACATATGTATCTAAAATAACGTCCTAACCATTCGTCATCTAAGAATTTAAATATGCAAGCCAAATAATTAAAATTGAATAAATAAATAGCTGAAAATAAACACCCCACGCAATTAAAAAGCAATGAAAAAAAATGCTGAAATAAAAATAAAGTAAAAGAAAGGGGACAAAGCTAGAGAGAGACTCACAAGTAGGTTTCTCTACTTAGTCTGAGGGATGCATCATAATATGAGCTTCCCTACTTGACCAGAGAGTCACTCTTACAAGGGTTACTGTACTTGCCTTTAGGGGAAGGGAGACAATTAAAATAAAAATAATAAAATGATGGTTCTATGGCTAGGAGGGGCAAGGCCAACACATACACTAGCCATAAACCTTGGGGGAAAGGGATAGCAATAATGTAATGACTGAAATTAAAATCCTAAATTAAGAAAGAAATGGTAGTCAGAAGAGGGAATGAGAGGGGGGAGAGAAGACTACTGAAGGAGCCTACTTACTTGAACTTCAACCCTTGAACTGAAAACTTGATCAATTTGAGATACTATCAGTACTAAAAACCAGATCTGGAATAAACAAAATCTGAAATTTCTAATACTAGAGAAAACAAATCTGAAGAAAAAAATTGAACATGAAAGACATGCTTCATAGCTTGTTCTTGTCACCTAGAACTAAGCCTAGAACTAGAACTTGAAAATTAGAACTTCTATTGTTTAAACAATAAAAATAAAAGACTGAATAAAAAACAAAAGTGCTTGCATTAATTGAATAAAAGAACTTACAAAAGTGTTTGAAGCATAAACCTAGAACTACAGCTAGAGAAAGAGAAGAGTAGAGAAAGAGATAGAGCAACTAACTAGAAGAAGAATGAAGTGACTCCTCCCCTTGTGTTAATTCTATTATATAGAAAACAGGGGAGGGAAGCTAACAATTTTAACTTAAAAAAAAAAAAAGATTTTTTTTATCTTGTTGATGAGGTGGAGGAGAGAGAAGATAGAGAATTGTTGGAAGTCGGGAATCTCCAACGATTTTGCTTCATTTTTCCTTCTTTTTTATTTTTTTCTCTCTTCTTCAAACGTGGGCAGCATCTTGGAAGATTTTTTTAATTATTTTTTTCCTTTTTTTTCCCTTTCCTATTTTTTCTCCCTTTTTTCTATTTTTCTCTTTATTTCCTTCTTTCTCTCTCCTCTTGCATAAGAAACCCTTTGGCCGACCTCCTTTGAGTGATGAGTAGGAGAAAGAAAATCTTCTAAAAAAAACCTCAACAAAATGGAAGCTAAGAGGTTCAAACTTGAGACCTAATAAGCAAGCGATTTTGCACACCACAACTCACCAACTATGCTAGGTAGTTGTTGTTACCAAAAATGAATCTTTAATCACTTAAGGATGTGGTCCATCGATCCTTGTTGGCATTTGAAATATCCTCTAGGACAATTGCAAATAGGCTGGTTCTGCATCTCGGTTCAGTTCTGATCCATTATTCTTTTTCTGGCCTGAAAAGAATAATCACTTGTACGGCTGACCAAACGAATGTGTACTTTTAATTGAACAGGTCAATCTTGCTCAGAATTTTGTCCTTTTCGTAACCATGAAAAGAAATAGGACCTCTTTACGTGTAAAATTGGAGATATAGCGCCTGATAGTCCTGAAGGCCTTGAAAATATAAAACATGCAAAAAGAGAGTAAAACCCAAGGTAGCTCCATTCTAAATTTGTAAAATGCATGTTTTACTATACTAGATTTCACACATAAATGTGCTCATCAAATGTCAACTCGGAGCTCTTTGCTACCAGGAAAGGAGGGAAGCCCCGAAGATCAAGCTCATTGTTGATTGGAAAGAGTACCTACATGGAATAACTACAAAGGACATTGCATGGAGATGCCCAGGGAAGCAACAGGACGATTTTCTGATGAAGACCCCTGGATACAATTACATCAGGTTTATGGGATTGACTCATACGTCTTTTTACTTACCCACTTACATCAGCCGACAATATGGACTAGAAGCAGGTGACCCCAAGGAGTTGGTGAAATTTTGCCCACCCCAAAAATTGTCTCCCTATATTGTTACCTATCTATCCCGTTTATGGTAGGGAAGTCATTTTCTTGTAATTCACTTGGTAGTAAAATGAGAAAATACTTAGATTTTTTTGTTATCCTGATTGTTCTATTGAAGTCTTGAATTGTGGAATTAATTTTGCCTAAACATTCCCAAACCATAAATAAAAGAAAATTTTCTTTGTGCCAAAGATAGAATTCCATCCATAAAATGCTAAAATAAAAAAAAAGTGAACAAACAGGGGGAGGGAAAAGAAAAAGAAAAAATATACATGTGTTTGTGCTTGTAGGAACTATAGGGCAAATCCCTAAGGGCCAAAATCCTCATCTGAACCATACTCTGAGTCACCCTCATGGAATGACGAGGAGCTCAGGGATGCCAGTCTAGTATTCTCAAGTCTCTGGGTCAATTCTTGAATCAATGCATGTTGTTGGGCATTCTCCTACTGGTAGGAGCTAACTTGGCTCTCCAAGGCAACAATCCTTCCGTCCTAATAAATATAGGAGAGGATCAAGAAGAAGAGTAATGAAAGAAGAAGGGAAAAAATAAAACAGAGAAAGAAAATACCTTGGCGATCATCACCTCACACAAACCATGATGCATCCTCCTGATCTCAGAATAGACCTCCGGAGACACCTGAGAAGGAGTGTATCAGCTGAAGGAGGTCGAAAGTCAATTAAGGCATGGTAGGATACTTACATAGTCATAAGGAATGGGCAGCCCAAGGGAAGCATCTACATGCACTCCAAAAGATGAGGGAGGCTGGATTGGCTGCGTTGGGGTAGCACCTACCTGGGAAGCCATGGAAGGGGATGGTGGCTATCCTGAGAGACCAACCCACACCAGTATAGGGTCCAGTTTGCGATGGACCAGCAGCACTGATGTGTGACTGAACTGTAGAAAGATCTACACGTTGTGTTCTCCCCTGAAAGAACATCAGTCAAGACTCATGCAAAAAGAAATTAAAGCATAAAGGAAATACTCAAGAAAGGGCAACATACCACTGGACCATCAGGGCTAAGAGGGGTGCCTTCTCTCTCCTCCTCAAGGAAGGTTTTGCAGTCCCTATCCCAGTCAAGGAATGAATCATCCCATACTCTATTGGCTAGCCTATCAATCTGGTCCACAGGAATGCACTCCCGATACTGCATGGTGGGAGGAGGTAGACAAGGAGAAAGGCATGCCTTGAAATCAGACCACTGGGGTACAACTCTCTCCCCCAAGTACTAGGTGTGGCCCCATATGCCCCTGAATAGGACCCGGTTCTCAGATAGGTACCTAGCCAAAGTGACTTCATCAAGGTTTAGGAATGTAAGAGGCTAGAACGGCCTCCAAGTAACCTGTGAATCCATGAAGAAGTAAGTACAACATAGGATAGAAGGAAATTTAATGAAAAATATGGCATACCTGTGTAAGGCCATTTAGAAGAGAAGGAGTAGTGGTCCCTGGAGGATGGCATCGGCCCCAAAGTACTCGATTGTTTCCCCATCTCATGACTATGGGAATGGGCAATGCTTGAGGGTCCTTCAGCCGGGGGGCTATAATCTCCAGATGTTGAAAGCACCAAGGCTAATTTAAAAGATGAAATTAATGAAATGCAACCAAATGAAAGGAAATGAGTACAAGAATTACCTAGAGAATGTAGCCTACTCCTTTGAGGCCTCGGTCTCCATATGATAATAGGTCTAGGGTCCGTAAGAGGTATGCATTGGCAGCCCAGCCCCAATTCCAAGTCTATCTCTCAAAGATTTTGGAAGAAGGCTACCAGGCGAATATCTACCCCTCCTCAGAGATCACTGAAGAGACATTGACCCATAACAAACAAAAGGAAAGAGCGGGCCACCTATGCAATGTTTTCAGGGTTTACCCCTAGGCCAGTTCTCCACCACCGTGCACTGATCTCACCAGGGCTAATATGTGTCTGATTAGCTGTAATGTCAATGCCTGTCAAGTCTACGAACTCCTTAACTGTCGGGGTCTCAAGAAGGGTCAAGGGTCTCCCCCCAAATGGTATGCCTATCAAGGCATAGAAGCACAGGGGCGTGATGTTGATCTCCCCAATAGGAAGATGAAAGAAGTGGGACTCAGCCACCATCGCTCCATCAAGGGCCCTACCAATGCCATACTGAATTTCCTGGTCTCTATGAAAGCTAATTGACTCAGGTAAGATGAGTCAACCATCTCCTTTACTCTGCGGGGAAGTATCTTGTACCATGCCCGAACCATGTTCGGATGGCCATACAGGGCCAAGGTTGGTGGTACCCCCCTTCATGCTAATAAAGGTAACAATAAAAATGATAAATGAAAATAAAATAAAATAAAAAAATGAATGAGCAAATAATGAATAAAATGTAAAGACTTACCCAAGATCCCCATACTGAGTTACAGATATGGTTCCGTGTGTTATGGAGAGTCTGTCTGGAGTACCAATCTGCAAGGCCCTCGTCCCTTTGAGAAGAATTGCTACAACCATCCAGCTAGACTTCTCCACAAGTCTTTTTCTTTCTTCTTTCACCCATATTTTTCAAAATTATAAAAAACCCCAAAAAGTTCCCCAATTTGCACAAAGCCCAAAAAAGAAGTCAAATTCTCCAAATGACTCCTTCCTCAAGAACTATGAAGATCTTCAAAAGAAAGATGAAGAACTTCAAGGAAAACCTGAAGATCTTTGAAAAAATTTAAAGAAACCCGAGAAAATGCGAAAAGGTTTGGATCTTCAAGAAGACTCCAAAACCTGAACTCACTCATTCACAAATCATTTCCAACTCAAAAAAGTCAGAATGAGGAATAAATGGGGGGGACCATTTTATGGGCAAAAAATTCATCTCCAAAAAAAAAAAAAATTGAGATTCCAATTCCAAGGCACAAATCAAAAGTTCTTACCACCAAATACCAAGTTCAAAATTAATTTTGTTGTAGGTGAAAATTATATCACATGGAAATGGAAAGTAAAAATCAAAGGGAAGGTAAAATTCAAATTCATGTGGTAGGTGAAAATTATATCACATGGAAATGGAAGGTAAAAATCAAAGGGAGAGTAAAATTCAATTTCATGTGGAAGGTGAAAATTATATCACAAGGAAAAGAGGAAGATAAAGGTCAAAATTCTATTGGTAGGTAAAGAATTTTTCATAGTCAAAATTCAAAGTAAAAGCAAATCAAAAGTAAAGAGCAAGAATCCAAATCAAAAGCAAAGAGCAAGATTCCCAACTTTGTGATCTTGGAGAGTCAGGCTGACTAGATAAGGTAAGGTGTCCAAAGTCGTATATCTTAGATAAATAAGGTAGGGTGTGACAATTATCATCAAACCATATTTTTGAATCAATATTCAAATCGTCATGGGTGTTGCCCATCCGAGAACAATACACCACCTGATCTGAACCATAAAAAACAATTAAAATCATCATTATTATATGCAAATCAATGATTTCGAAAAGCAGAGTGAGGCTTTGATACCAATTGTTGGTAAAAACACAATCGCGCAGTGGAAGGATCAGATTGGGATCTCCAACGTTCAAAATCATTGTAAAAAAATTAACTACATGGGGACGAAATGGATTACTTTTAGAACCGCAATTGAAATTCATCCTCCAAATAATAGTTGTTCCATAGTTAAGCAAACGTAGGGATCAATCTCAACATGTTGAGACGACAATCTCAACACTTTGAGACGACAATCCAAATTCAATTAGAGAAGAACAATCCACCATTAAAGTTTTCTCCTTCACAAACACACTCAAATGAGAGAATTAATGGAGGGAGAAAAGGTGGGAGGGAAGAGAAGAGGTTCCAAAAGACTAAATCTTTCTCTCCCTTGTCCCTTATATAACAAAACCCCTTTTGGGGTTTTCTATTCTGGTCAAATCTTTGTTTCCTAATGGAGAAAGCCAAATCTTGATGGTAGAGAATAGTTTTCAAAATTGAACTACTTTGCTTTTAAACTGGGAAGAGGTAGAATCTAAAAGGGATTGATATCTTTCTTATTATAGGTGAAATATAATCAAATTATATTCTATTTACTATCATAAATAAAAAGATAACTAACCATTTAATATTCTCAGATATCCTTAGGGGGCACCTAGGAAATAAATAAATTATAAAATAAAAAAAATAATAATAAAATTGAATTGACTTACCCACATATTCCAGGCCAAGTTACAAATATGCCTCTGGGTGCCCTAAAGCGTGTCTGCCTCGTGTACTAGACAGCAAACCCCTCTGCCCCCTCAGCTGATGGATCACGGTCGGACATTCCCCTCAGGATGTGACCTCCTTGGGTCCTTTTCCTCCCCCACTCAGCCATAATTCAGAAAGACCTAGAAAGACTCGAAAGACTTAGAAGAACTCAAATCAACTCAGACCTTAGAAGGACTCAGGAGTGGAATGAGTCAAAGGGTGGGGGGACTACCCTTTTTATAAAGAGGACCCATACCCAGTGACCACGCCAGGTCCCTGGTGGCCCCACAAAAAAAAAATTCTCACATGATGCTCGGTAATTGATCCTAAAATCTTGCGTGATTTACGGCCCAGTTGTCTCCCCTGGAGGGAATAATCTCCCACTCTGATTTCAAAAATTCAAATTCAAAAACCCAAAATATTGACGGCCCAACCTCGCAGCCTGGACTACTTGTTACCAGCCCTAGGGGCCTAGTTTCATTTGCATCGGCCCCAAATGGCTCAAATCCATTGCACCAGCCCCAGAGGCCCAATTTCATTTGCGTCGGCCCCAAGTGGTCTAGACTCTTTGTATCAGTCCCAAGCGACCAAGATCAGGATGTCCGGTCCTATGGTCCAAAAGACCTAGACCAAATCCCTAGACTAGGCCATAGAGACCTAGCCTAGGAAAATCATGATCAAGATGCCTAGTCCTATGGTCCAAAAGACCTAGACTAAATCCCTAGACTATTCAATGGAGACCTAGCTTGGGAAAATCAAGATCAAGATTCTTGGTCCTATGGTCCAAAAGACCTAGACCAAATCCAGAGACTAGTCTGTTGAGACCTAGCCTAGGAAAATCAAGATATGTCCAAAATTAAGACACCCAGTCCTATAGTCCTAAGAGACTATGGCCAAATCCGTAGACTAATCCGTGGAGACCTAGACTAGGGAAATCAAATTCTATGTTTACTAACATCTTTTGTAGGATTGGGAGGGCTTAAATTCCTTTCCTACGATCAATGAATCAGGTAAGACTCTGAACTTTGAGCAGTTAAAAGATATTATTTGTTGCATTTGCAATTTTTTCAATCATAAGCAACATGTCGGTAGTACATTCTTCGGGTGATAAAATGTGGTTGTTATTTTCTTTGCCCTTCAGCTGTGGCACAGGCCTCTACCAAAGAGGGGCATTCTGTAGACACCAATTTTGTCACCTTCCCCAGCTACGATGACTCATGGATAGTGGACATAACCACTTGCTTCCAATCAAATGAGATGATAAATTGACTAAGATGGTCTAACCCTAGAACACTCCTTCCAAACCCTAAACCCTAAAAAAACCTGAATCCTAACACTACCTAAAACCCTAGCCTTGGGCCAATTTCAGACCGATCTTGTGGCACCTGATTATAGCATGCTATATATTGACAAATTAATTCTTAGTACTCTTCAAAGGTGTAGGAACTGCATGAATAAGGATTACGGCAAAAGGGCACAAACACTCTCTTTACTATTTTTGACTTTTTTTTGAGTGAGTAAGGATCTTGAAACCCAAACCATTGGATAGTGCTTAGAGAGATGATTCCGATGATATATGGTATGCCAAAATCAGACCATTAGATCTCTTGTAATCACCCACAGAAGTCATAACCATCATACTGAAATCTGGGGAATACAGCCTGGCAGCGATTCCCAAAAGGATAGGAGACCTACAAAGTAGGCCCCCACGTATTTCTGAATAGTGATACGGTGGTGTGGGCCCCACAGGTGCCGAAAAACCAAAAGGCGAGGGCCGCCTTCTGCCGCTACCCTCACGACCACCAGTCGACAAGAAAATTAACCATTGGTTGGCATAAAAAACCTTATGCTCTGAGGATAAACACTGACTCACCGGTCGGAAAGAAGACCAGCCATAAGTTAGAATCAAAGACCTTGTGCTCTAGGGTAAGAAGACTGACCCACTAATCAAATAGAAAACCTACCATTGGTCGACATCAAAGACCTTATAATCTAAAGCAAAAGATCGAGCCATTGGTCGGCATCGAAGACCTTATGCTCTAAAGTAAGAAGACTGACCCACTAGTTGGCATCAAAGACCTTACACTTTAAGGCAAGAAGATGGATCCACCGGTTGGCAAGGAGATCAACCACCGGTTGACATCAAAGAATTTATTTTCCAAGGCAAGAAGACTGACCTCCCAGTCAGAAAGAAGATCAACAGCTAGTTGGCATCAAATACCTTATGCTCTAAGGCAAGAAGATTAACCCATTGGTTGGTAAGAAGACCAACTACCAATTGGCAAAAAGACTGACTATCAATCGGCATCAAAGACCTTATGCTCTAAGGCAAGAAAATTGACCCACTGATCGACATGAAGACTGACCACCGATCAATAAGAAGACCAGCCCACTGGCCATTGCCTATAAATAGTAAGGTACACCCCCTTACAGAGGAATGATCACTTCATAGTGAAAATATTTTTGACTATCTGTTGTTAAAGAAATCTAACTTAGGCATCGGAGAGTCCCCCACCGAAATAGCCCAGCTCTCCCCTATCTCGTCTCTTGTGCAGGTCACTCGAAGTGTGTATGAGCATTTTTTCCACAACAGATTGGCGTCATCCATGGGAAAAACTTAAAAAAGCTTCAAGACTAACATCTCATGGAGTGAGGACGAATGAGTAGTGGAACTAGCCGCAACGGTGGTTAAGGAATTGGCTGTGGCCTACCACCATCGTGACCCACCTTGGGGGATAAATAGCAGCCCCATTCATAAAGCCTTGAACAAGGTGGTCAGCATGATGATTGCCCCTTATGTAACAATGAGACCGAATCAAAAAATAAGGATGAGCGCAGCCGAGAAGAATAAGAAAAGACCTCATCCATGAGGAAAGATGGGCAGACCTCAATAGTCAACAAGAGAAGACCTCATTCGAGAGGATAGAAGGGTGCCCCAAATGGTTCGAAAAGAGAAGACCTCATCCATGAGGAAAAAAGGGCTGACCTCAATGGTCAAAACGAGAATACCTCATCCGTGAGGAAAGAAGAGTTCGACACCGAAGGTTCATAAGAGAAGACCATGTGTCCCCAAATCTAAAGAG
The DNA here is from genome assembly GCF_013358625.1 of Macadamia integrifolia. Taxonomy (NCBI): domain Eukaryota; kingdom Viridiplantae; phylum Streptophyta; class Magnoliopsida; order Proteales; family Proteaceae; genus Macadamia; species Macadamia integrifolia. Next base: position 387,705 of record NW_024868131.1, read on the forward strand.
AAGACCTTACGATCATATGGCAAGAAGACCAACCACCATGGGTCAAAAAATCCGAAGATCATTCATCGGCCATTGCTTATAAATACTAATATAAGCTCTCTTGTAGGGGATCGATCCTTTCATTCTGAAACTCTCTTTGAGTATCTATTGTTAAAGAAATCTAACTTAGGCATTAGAGGGTCCCCCTTTAGAACAGCCCGGATCTCCCCTATCTCTTCTCTTGTATAGGTCACTCAAAATACCTAGGCGTAACACCCTAAAATGGAAGCGGATGAGCTCAGTGTTAGGACCTAGCTAGAACAAGAGATTGGCTGCCTTGCTGTGGTGGATTCACTTATACAGTGGAATAGATGGAAGTTTGGCAATCCTCTAGTTAGTAATAGGTTCAAATGGCCAAAATAGGAGTGGGAGCAGTCCTATAATGGATGGACTCAAGAACCCAAAAGTTAGGATAGCAGATGGTGTAGAAATGTGCCAACTGGTAGGTTACCTTGCTGCCAACCGCCCAATAGGTTGGGCTGACAGAATGCAGGAAAATTTTATTTTCCTATGTGGGGCCCACATGCCTACACCCTAAGCCTCGTACTTACCCAACATGTAGAGGTCATAATTCTGACCAAACCCAACCAATAGGTCAGTATTCGGTGGGTCCATCAATGGGAATTGAGCTTTAATCAATTTTATATTTTAAAAGTATTTTTGAGAAACAATTTTCAGTTTTAAGTATTCCAGCCAAAAAGGCCCAAAGGACCCATAAGGCTGAACTTAAAAAGGTTACACCACCACTATTCACCTCATTTTGCTGCTGCAAAATTCGGTGAACAACAGCAAAAGGAGAAGGAAGGAGGTTGAAGTGGGACTGTTGCACCTCAGGTAAGGTTGCTGCCCTTCTAATTTGATGATTTGGGGTAGGTTAGTAGCAGTAGGCAGATAGGGTTTAGGGTTTCAGTGTTGTGGGGACTGCAATTGAGTCCCTATGAGCTGAATTTAGAACCCAGTAAGTGAATACCCAATTTTAGGAAGGGTTCTAGGTCCCAGTTGGCATGAAGTCCATCCCTGTAATCCTAAAAACAAAGGGATTTTAGTATTCCTTGGGAATTTATGCAAATTGAGACTGAAGCAACGTAGTATATGGTAAAATTCTGCAGAAAAAGTGTGGGCAGAATTTTAATTGATTTCAGATTTGGGGAAATTAAGATTTACTGATTTAATATCTTCCCTACGCCTATTATTGAGTTATAATTACTGTATTCCACACAATTTACTTGGTAATGAAGAATTTTGGGGGAAAATTGAATCAGCCCATCAATTTAACTAATTTGAGTTTAATTCTGAATTTTTGTAAGAACGCGATAGTGTACTGCTATACAGTTTTTAATTACTATAATTGGTAGTTTTGGGGAATAAATAATGACCCTAGAGGCATTAGGGAACCTTCCCCATGCTTCCATGCACATTTGCCATCGGCCATGAGCAGCCCAAGGCAAGGGAATCCGTAGAAGAGCCTCTACGAGCGCAGAAATTGCTGCTGAAACCAGCCTGCTGGTTGGACAAGTGGCCAGCCGGTTGAGACCCACCGGTTAGGGTGTTTTAAGCCCAATAAGCTTCTGTTTGGATGAATTATGCCCTGCCCCTTGTGGGTTATGTCCCTTACCTATTTACAAAAATTTAACCCTAAGAGTAGGGGCAGTTCGAGGGCTTTTTCAAGACTTTAATTGGGTAATATATGGGACTTTAGGAATTGTTTTGGGTTCAGCAATGAACCTGAATGTAGTCACATTAGGTGTATAAATATTTAACAAAATGATACACATTGTGTCACACCCCGCTCCCCATAATATGAATACCAGCGGTGTGAATAAAACGCTTATCCGTCTTACACCTCTACTAGGATCTATGATAGCAGTACCTTAACATTCACAATCACACCGCACCGAACCACAAGAATAATTGCTGTGGAATTAGAGTATAATATAGCAGAACATATCTTAAATGGGATAACATGTAGTGATAACATATAATCATAACCATGTTATTCAATTACATTTGTTTCATGACTTACATATAATAAGCCCAAAAGAATACCATTCTATAATTCGGTATCAAATTATTAAAAACACCACCAAGTCTCTTAAGGTGCTAAGTAAGAACCGGTGTCGCAAGCACAATCCGAGTCATGCTCCTCGACCTCTGGCATCCACCAGTCAGTCACTCCATACTCAGAACCGGAAGGTGTAGTGTAATACCCTGCTTCTTAAACCCGGTCTGATTTCGCGGTTGAACCGGTTTGACCATGCAGGAACCGAGCCAGAGGAAATTAGAGCGGGTTTCTTATGGGCTATGATGGCACGGGTGACCTTAAACACCGGCTGCCCCGACAAGTCCGAGCCAGTGCCAGAAGAGACGGGAGTGCCCAAGCCGTGTACATGCACCTACCATAAGGCCATGTATGGATAAAGCAGGTATTATATCCGTATTTTAAGGTATATACGTATGCTACATCGTATGCCAGGGGTGGGGTTCGTGCCGAGGCCCGAACCCTATCAAAATCCCAAGTTTTGGCCCTCAGGTGGGCGGACAGGTGGGTGCACCCACCCACCTGAGTGACCCATCCATGTGCACTATTCACTTAATTAGGAATTATATATATAGCTTTATGTTTTTTTCTTTCCTTCCATTTATGTCACCCGTACGTTGGTGAGGATAGTAAAGAGGAGAGAGAAAAAAAAGGGAAGAAGAAGGGAAGAGAAGGAAGAGGAAGAAGGGAAGGATTTCAGCGGCGCCGAAGCTCGATCTTCCCATTCCGGCGCCGGAAGAGTGATCTTCAACTCTAGATCTACAGTTAGAGGTAAGCAAAGTTGGGTTTTGTGAACATTCACCATATCCAAGCTTTAAACCCTTGATTCGAGTATGGTTTCTTGAGATCTTGTAAATCCCCTTTGAAATGATGGATCTAAGGTTTAATAGATGATTTACGTGTTGATCTTGAAGGATTTGAAGAGATATTGACAAGGTGGAAGAAGCATTGTGGGTTTGAAGTGATTTGGAGGGTTTGAGGTTGTTCTTGAGCAAAGAAGGTAAGATGGTTTCCCATCACTTGAATCTAACCTAGATCTAGGTTAGAACCATCCTATAGGACCTTGAAGGTGTGAAGAATGGGTGGGGAAAAGCCCCCATTTGATTCCCCAAAGAATGGAGAAAATGGGGATGAAATAGGGTGTTTCCCGCCAAGACCAGTGGGTGCAACCGGTGGGCCCCTACCGGCCTGTGGGCACCCACCTGAGAAGGCAGGGGGGCCATCGGGCACAATCGGCGGGCCCAACCGACGGGCCAACCGGCTGGCCATCCTACCCGCCGGTCCTAGCAGGGGCCCCTGGCCCAACCGGAGGGTGGAACCGGCGGGCCCCTACCCGCCGGTCCCAACCGGTGGGTAGGACCGGTGGGCCAGACAGCCCACCTATCTGACCCACCCGTGTGGCCCCGAGGGTGATCCTTATGTCCGATTGGACCCAAATCGGACGTGTGACCTTCTTTTGATGTTCTAAACATGATTTTGTCATTGGATTTCATTAATTTTGATCCTAAAATGGTGAAGTACTAACCCCACTCAATTATGTTAGGTTCACCAAATCCTACCCGATTCGCACCGGATCTCACCCGTACCGAACGGGAATCTTTGTGCGCTACAGGTAAGTGGGGAGAGGACGTTTGGCCTTGTTTCAAGGCATTGTTTGGCATTCATTTAATTATATCTAGTCTAGTCATGCCATCATGAATATGCTATGTAGATTAGTCATTCCTCACATTGTGATGCATATGTGCTATGTTTACTTTCCAAATGCCAATTGAATGAGATGTTTATATGTTGGATGTGGACATCATTGTGCATGTTGCATTGATAGACTAGATGCCGTAGTCGGCTTGGAGACGAGTGCATTGGTGGCCCGTGGAATGGGACACGGAGGCACTATGCAATCGTACTATTGTCATATAGGAGCATGCGGTATTAGGATTCTCACCATCCTGTGCTACGACCCTTCCCAATAGGGGTTAAGGTGTTGGGTTATCATTTGGGGGGAAGTAGTGGTCGCGGTCGTCGGGTCACTGTGGCGATTAGACATAACGCCCGACGGGTCATGTAGGACAGTCGGCAACCCCGGTGGTACATTCAAGAGGGCCAATCGTACTGCTTTTAAATTGCTGGAGTCAGCACCTTTATTTTCAGTCATTTACATTTCTGTTGAGAGCCGGTGGACGGCATTGTCTTTACTTTTCCGAGTACTCACGGTGGGCCTTCTCCAACAGCCCTATGGGCGTATCGCGGGAGGGAGTTCGCGGCTCGTACCCGGAGTATACGCGCACTGTGGTTGTAGTAGCACTAAAACCAAAGACTTAGTAATGTTGCTTAGGTGGATGTGTTTTAAAATGTATAGCATGGCATGTAGTGCATATGATGTGTTGTGATGTGTGGACTGCTGTGTGGTCCATCTTTCTACTTACTGAGCTAGTGAGCTCATCCCACGTATACGCCCCTTTTTAGATGATTTTGCAGGTCATACATATGAGGAGCATGGGGTGGGTCCCACAGTCGAGTTTCCTGAAGAGGATTGGTGGACCCCTGAGGAGTTAGAGCACGGCACTGACTGCTCGTGCGAGAGTTGTGCTGCGGGACAGCAGTTCTGAGGCCGAGTTGGGCTCCACCTTTGAGGCCGTGCTGATCTCCACTTCTGAGGCCGAGCTGAGCTCTTCTATGTGATGCCGAGCTGGGCTCAACCCTTGATGCCAAGCTGAGCTCTAGCCTTGATACCGAGCCCAGCTGTGTACTCTGATTGTTTTGGTGGATTTCCTTATGTACTTGATATTTGAACTTTATTTTTATTGTGTAAATATCATGCCTTCGGGCCCAAATGTATATAATTATTGTATCACTATCCGGGTATCAAGTATTATGGGATTATTCACAGGTAAAACTTAGTCTTCCACTGATCTGATGAGTTATATTAGTTGTGTGTATGCTGTGGTGGAATACAGCATCTGATGATCCTGGCAGGTTTGGGTTAACCGGTGTTAACTCGGTCACTGGCCCGGTTCAGTGTGAACGGGGTGTGACATGTAGAGTCACATCCCAAGGTCACCACAGTACCTACATCTTCATCTAAAAAGCAACATATACGTGGGGTGAGCTCTAACTAGCTCAGTTAAGGGTGGGGTTCTTGCACACATATACACAATAATATATCATGATGTTATGAGTACAGAAATAAACACATAGTCTATGATGCGAATGATGCAATCCATTTCATTATTAAACCACCTACTATACAACTAAGTTGGGTTCATGCTATTACGACATATTAAGTTGTATCCTTGGTCCTGAAACTCGTACATCGGTCACCCAGTGATACAAGCCTAGTCATGATTAAGAGCTTGCCAATTTTGGAATGCGACCATTAGTCACCCAGAAAACCCCTGATAACCCGCTTCTAGTAGTCACGGCACCAGAATTACCATCAACCACATCGGACTATTTCTCACCTCCGAAAACAATCACATCGTACTGCTAGAGTGGCATTCCGAAAAGGTTCATTGAGCATACCACAGTTGGATTGTCCAACACCTTACCCATGTTGGAAAGGGGACGTAGCATAAGGAATATCACCTAACCACAATATACTACATGCCTTGCATAATGATATAGTTAGTATGGAATATGATACCTGAATCAACCATTGGCCACATCGCATCCATTTCCAAGCCTATCTAGCCTACAAGCAGTTTGAGTACGGGCTACGCGATACTGGAATCACCATCGACCACAAATTTCAATCCATGCCTATATCTAAGTCTAATGCACATACTCAATGCATGAATGCAACATCCATACAGCAACCACGGTAATAGAACCACCTTGATCACACCGGATCCCGTCACACATCTCAACATACATCACATATCATATTTCCCAATTTCATAAACATAATAGTTCAATGGACATAACATATCATGATATTCACATATACAACTAGCAATTAAGAGCATTCATAATTTCTAACACATGAGTAATTTCTAAAAATATGAGACACTCCATAAAATAAAAGTCAACCATCCCTCACCTTGGTTGTACTTGGATGAACGTAATTCCAAGTGTGCCAATTGGATATCAACTCACGATCGGTCTCTTTGTATGTGCCTATCCATGTCCTATGTTAAGGGTGTCAAAAACACCGGAGGGGGACCACAAGGGTTGCCCCAAGAACACAAGTTCTGTCAAATTTAGGACACAACAGCAATGTCACCGGACATGTGCCATCAAAAATATCAGTCTGATTTTCGGTGGCCATGGAAAAGGGCTCCTAAGGTCTGGGACTTCATCAAAAATTTGCCACCAAATCCAGCCCAGGTATTTCCAGTGACTATTTCCAGTGGAATTCCATAAATGAGTAAGGAAATTGGGGGTTCCTGGCTCGGGTCACATCGCTAAGATTTTTTCATGAAGTTTATAGGGTATCTTCCTACCTCCATTTTAAGCCGAAGAAGTTCTGATTCCACCAAGCGATTTGGGAGATATGGCAACTGAATGGTTGAAATCCTAACTTCACATTTGGTCATAAGTGTTGCCAGAGCTCACTTTGCTTGGTTTGAGCTCGGCAATCATATAGGAGAGTGAAATGCACACTCACCCGACCTCCGGAAGGTGCTGGGGTCGAGGCTTACCCCTCCAACCCAGTGGTTCACTCCCTTGCTCAAAGGTACAAGATAAAAATGGAGAAAAGAGATTATAAAGGAGGGTAGCACTTCCCTCCGACAAGAATCTGGCAACAAAATGCAAGGCTGGGAGCTAGGTCAAGCTCCTTCCTTCTCCCTCTTCTTCTTCTCCTTCCTTTTTCTTCAGTTCTCTCCTATTTTTTCTCCTTCCCACATTTTGGACAAGTGAGAAGTGAGAAATGATCTCACTTCTCCTATTTATAGTAAGTGAAATGCTTAGGGTCTGTTTGGTTGACCCTTGTTCGGTTCAAGTTGGTTAATCCATCATTTGAAACATGCGGGTCCACCCCCTTAGACACATATGGTGTAACAATCATTGGGAAGGTGTGGAAGAGTATGTGAGGTCATCCAGGACTGGCCACAATGCGGGTGGTGGGACCCATGGGCATCGAAACCCATCCAATAACACCCTAAGCCACTAGATTCAGCCTAGGTGTTTCTGATGGCCTTGTTTTCAGTGGTCAAGGTAGTGCTGCCTTAACTGCCTACTGTCCCCTCTTGTTCATTCCATAGGGGGCTGCCCTAGGTTATGTGCATGGTCTTCCAAAAATTTTGGTACGTGCTGGGACTCGGGTGTAGGAGTGAGAATCTATGTCCCGTCTGGGATCGGAAGGTTTGAATCCCCTCCAGCACAAGCAAGTGGGATCATCCTTTCCATTTTTACAATGAGCTACCATGAGCCAAAACCCATTAGTGCTTTATAGCTCCAGTTCGAGATCTATCTCAAAAGTCCAATTTTGACCGGATTAGGGCATGTGTGAAGCATTCCCCCTAACCTTACAAAAATTTTGTCCTCCGAATTGAACATACCTAGTAGGTCAAATAACCCAGGGTACTACTTCTTCATTTCATCTTCTCACTCCCATGAAGCTTCCTATTCTGGATGGTTTGTCCATTTCTCCTTAACGAATGAAACCGTGCGATTGCAAAGGGTATGGTCCTTTCGATTAACAATCTTCTTCAGAAACTCTATATAGGTATAATCCTCATCCAACTTATGGGGTACATATGACAGAACATGAGTCAGGTCAGACGTGTACTTCCTCAGCATGGATACATGGAAGATATTATGGGTGCCCTCCAATTCCGGTGGTAAGGCTATCTTGTATGCCACCAGTCCTATCCTTTCCAATATGTCATAGGGTCCCATATATATAGGACTCAGCTTTCCCTTCTTGCCAAACAACATCTCCCCTTTCACTAAGGTGATCTGCAAGAATACCTTGTCTCACACATCGAACTCCAGATGCTTTCTCTTGACATTTGCATAATTCTTCTGTCTGGACTGAGCTGGCTTGATTCTCTCTCTGATCACTCCCACTTTCTCACTAGTGCTCTGTATCAAGTCTGGACCTAGGATATGTCATTCACCAACTTTGCCCCAATATAGAAGAGTCTGGCATTTCCTACCATACTATGCTTCGAATGGAGATATACTGATGGTGGCCTGATAATTGTTGTTGTAGGAGAACTCAATAAGAGATATATGCTCATCCCAACTGTAACTCATATCCATAGCACATGCTTGGAGCAGGTCTTCCAAGGTCTGGATAGTCCTCTTTGACTGTCCATCGGTTTGTAGGTGAAATGCCATGCTGAAATTCAGTTGTGTACCCATAGCCTTTTGCACACTTGTCCAGAATTTAGAAGTAAATCTGGGAACTAGATCATAGATGATGCTAAATGGTACACCATGCAACCAGATAATGTTGTCAATGTACAACTTGGCCAACTTGTCCATAGAAAATGTGACTTTAATTGGGATGAAGTGAGATGCTTTGGTCAAGAGGTCACAACTACCCAAATGGCATCTATACCCTTACTGGTGCAAGGTAACCCTATAAAAAAGTCCATGGTGATATTCTCCCATTTCCACTCTGAAATGGATAGTGACTGTAGTAAACTATGGGGTCTCTGTCTCTCTGCCTTGACTTGGTGGCAAGTGAGGCACTACAACACATGTGTGGCTACATCATTCTTCATTCCCTTCCACCAGTAGGAACCTTTCAAGACCTTGTACATCTTGGTACTACCAAGGTGAATGGAGTACGGAGAGCTGCGTGCTTCTCTCAAAATAGTATCTCTCAAGTCACCATCACTGGGCACATAAAATCTTCCCTTAACTTAAGAATTCCCCCTTCCATCAGAGAGAAATTCGAGTCCCTTTCTTTCCCTTCTTTGCAGTCTGCTATCAGTTTCTGCAACTCTATATCAATGACCTAAGCTATAGTGACTTTATCTACTAGGCTAGGTTGCACCACCAATGTTGATAGTGACAAGGTGACACCTTCCACTAGTAGCTCTAAATCAAATCTCCTGGCCTCTTTAATAAAGTTCTCATTGGAGGTCAGTGATGCAAGAGTCAATGCCTAAGATTTTTAACTAAGTGCATCAAAGCTTTCCTTGGATGATAGTGGATAGTATAGTCATAATCCTTCATCAGTTCCAACCAATGCCTTTGCCTTATGTTGGGTTCCTTCTGGGTGAAGAAGTACTCGAGGCTTTTGTAGTTATTATATATCTCACTCTTCTCACCATATAAGTAGTGCGGCCAAATCTTTAAGGTATAAATCATGGCTTCCAACTCTAAATCATGGTTAGGGTAGTTCTTTTCATACTCCTTCAGTTGGCGGGATGCATAGGCAATGACTTTCCCATTCTACATCAGCACACAATCCAATCCCAGTTTGGAGGCATCACTATACGCAACCATACCACCAGTACCAGTTGGAATAGTCAAAATCAGGGTGGATACGAACTTTTGCCTTACTCTCTGAAGCTTTTCTCACAAGCATCGGACAATTCAAATTTCACACCATTTCGTGTAAGTCAGGTCATTGGTGCAGAAATACGGAAGAAGTTCTCAATGAACCTTTTGTAGTATCCGTCCAATTCCAAAAAACTATGAATTTCTACCACATTCTTGGGAGTGTCCCATTCTAAAACTTCCTTTACTTTTCGTGGATCGACTTCTATACCCTTATCCGAGACAATGTGGCCTAGGAATGCCACTTGTGAAAGCCAGAACTCACACTTTCTGAACCTAGTGTAGAGTTGCTTCTCTCTCAAACGTTGTAATTCCAGTCTTAGTGGGCAGCATGTTCCTCTGCACTCTTGAAATTTACCAAGATGTCATCAACCAATACAATCATGAACTTGTCCAAAACATCCTAAAATACCCGATTCAACAAATCCATGAATGCAGTTGCTACGTTGGTCAGCCCAAATGACATCACTAAGAACTCGTAGTGGCCATACCGAGAACTAAAGGTTGTCTTGCTGAAATCACTATCCCTGATCCTGAGCTAGTTGTAGCTTGATCTAAGGCCAATATTGGAAAACATTTTAGCACCCTACAACTGGTCAAATAGGTCATCAATCCTTGGCAAAGGATATCAGTTCTTGATTGTTAGCTTGTTAAGCTCTCAGTAATTAATACACAATCTCATACTTCTATCCTTCTTCTTGACAAATAGTACCACTGCTCCCCATAGAGACACACTAGGTCTAATGAATTCCTTCTTCAAAAGATCCTGAAGTTGTACTTGTAATTCTTTAAATTCTGTGGGGGCTATGCGGTAAGGAGCTTTTGACATAGGTGCTGACCATAGAAATAAGTTTATCACAAAGTCTATTTCTTAGTTCGGGGGCAATCTCATCAAATCATCCGGGAACACATCAGGAAATTCCCTTGCCACATCCAATTCGGTCAATGGTCTGACCTCTATCTCAGTATCTGTTATAGATGCTAAGTAGCCATGACACCCTTGATCCAGTAGCTTCTTCATCAGGAGGGTTGATTCTATAATCCTCTTGGGTTTGTCTCCCACAAAGGTGAATTCTCCCTCATCATGGGGTCTGAAGATTATCATCTTCTCTGCACATAGTACATTGGCTTTATAGGTGGACAACCAGTCCATCCCTAAAATCACATCAAAGATGTCCAACTCGATCAAGTGTGCATTCAAGTCATGTCCATTAATAGTCATCGGACATGGTTCATATACATAATTCAAACCCATCACACTTTCGGTGGGTGTACTAATTGCCAAGCACTGAGTCAAACTCTTGGGTGGAATTTTCATCTTTCTCGCAAATGTCGGTGACATAAATGAATTAGAGGCTCTTGAATCAAACAACACATGTACAGGTAATAATGAAATCAACAGGGTACCCATCACCACACTTGGTGTTGCTTCTGTATCCTCTGTTGTCATGGAAAATACCCTTTCCTGAGGTTTTCTACCCGACTGGGCCTGTACTGGTCTGCTGACTGGGTAGGTCTGCTGGGGTCTAAGAGGCAGAGTATAAGGTGCATCACTCGACCAATGGTGGGGCATGTCTTGGCTAAGTGACTTGGTTGATCATAATGGAAGCATCGGGGGTTTACCCCCTGACTGAGATCTACCACTGGAATGGGTGGATTGGGAGGCCTGACTTGTTTTGGGCTTTCTAAACTAAACCGGAACCGAGTTGAGATACGGGGCCCCTGGAAAGCTTGCTCGCTCCCATAAAATTAGTTGACCCCATAGATCTCTTCCCCATCCCTTGTTGTGCTGTTAAGTTGTCTCTGTGCCGGTCCTTAATGGACATAGCCACTTGGACCACCCCAGTGTAAGTTTGTAACCTTAGCCCAACCATTGTAGAATTAATACTTGGGCTTAACCCTTTCTCAAAATTTTTGGCCTTGGCCCGATCACTTTGGATGTGTTCAAAAGTGAAGTAAAATAGCTCCTCATAGCATTTTTGATATTCCAGTACTGAATGAGACCATTGAACCAAGTGTAAGAACTCACTCTCCCTTCTGCCTCTGAAGCTATCAGGAAAGTAGTTCCCAAAGAACGTCTCTTTAAAGTCTTCCTAAGTGGCGTTTTGGTTGGCGGCTCCCAGAATGGTCTCAGTGGACCTCCACCAAGCGTCCGCTTCATTCTGAAGTTGATATCCAACACATAGTATCTTTTGTTCGTCAGTGCAGCCCATCATGCTAAAAACTTTCTCTATACCTCTGATCCATCTTGATGGCAACAATTGATCTTGGCTCACATTTGAGAAGTATCGGGGCTGAAGCCTGTGAAAATTTTTCATCATCTTAGTGAGATCGGTCCACCCTTCCATGCATACTTAGTCTTGTCCCTGTGCTTGCCTTTATGCTTTCCCTTGTGCCTCATCGGGTGTTTGTGGGGTGGCCGAGCTAGCAAGTACCGGGGCTGGTGCCGATGGAGTAGGGGGTGCGGGTGGTGCATTTTGGGCCTAAATAGCAGCTTGGATCCAGGTGTCAATCTGATGCACACATTTATTTGTGAAATCTTAGGTAGTAATGCATGCATTTTATATACTTTGAATGGAGCTACCTTGGATTTTTCTTTCTTTTTACAGGTTTTGTATTTAAAAGGCCTTAGGGACTATCGGGAGCCATATCTCTAATTTTACATGTAAAAAGGTCCATTTCTTTTTGTAGATGCAAAGAGGATGAAGTTCTAAGCAAGATGGACGTGTTGCATTAAAAGTACACATTTGTTTTGGCATTCGTACATGTGAATATTCTTTTTAGGCTAGAAAAAGAATAATTGACTAGAAAAGAATCGAGATGTTGGCCTAGCCCTTCTACAATTGTCCCAATGGTACAAGAGAATATTTCAGATGCCAACAAAGCAAGAGATACCCACCTTGGGTGACACACTCTCCCCCTTGTGCATTAAAGACTTTCTCTCTGCTATTTTTTAGGAGATTTGGTTGAAGATCTCCTACTTTCCACTTACTTAAAGCACAAGGGGCATGAATGAAATTTCTAATTAAATTAGAAGATGTCCAAATTGATCAAAGAAAGAGAAGAAAATCATCCAAGAGTGGCTGCCAAGCATGAAGAAGAGAGAGAAAATAGAAAATAAAGAGAAAATATAGGAAAAGAAAGAGACCAAAATCGTGGGAGTTCTTCTCTCCCATACGTTCTCTCCTTTTCTCTCTTCTCTCCTCTCCACCTCATCACAAACAATCCTAGAAGATCCACCTGGGGCGTCCTTTTTCTTTTCTCCCTTATTTTCTCTCCTTTTTTCTCCTCTTTCCTAACCTCCACCTCATCACACATGATTTCAAGAGGGACCCACCAATTCCCAAGTAAGGAGGGCGTCCTCTCTAGTCCTTCTCTTGTTCTCTTTTTCTTCTCCAACTTTAGTTATGCTCTCCCTTTAGTTCTAGCTCTTAGTTTTTTTTTACTTCAATCGACTTTGTATTTGGTTTCATTAAATTAATGCAAAGTCATCACTTTTATTGTTCATTCTATTCAAGTTATTCAAAGTTGTAATAATTTTAATTTACTCGTTCAAATCTTAGATCTAGGTGACAAGAACCAAGCTTTGGAGCATCTCTGTTCAAGTGCAAGTTTCACTTTAAGATTTGTTTTCTCCAAGCCTAGCAATTTCAGATTTGGTTTTTAGGGCTAGTGGTATCTCAAATCAATCAAGTCTTTAGTTCAAGGATTGAAGTTCAGGTAAGTAGGCTTCTACATTAGTCTTCTCACCCCCCCCCTCTCATTCCCTCTTTGGCTACCCATTCATTCTTAACTTAGGTTTTTAATTTCAGTTTTACTTTATTATTTTTCCTTTCTCCCAAGGTCCTTGGCTAGACTATGTGTTGACTTTGCCCCTCTCTAGCTATAGAACCATCATTTTATTGCCTTTACTTTTAGTTATTTACTTTGCCTCCCTTTCCCTAAAGCTAAGTAGTGAAGCCCTTGTAAGAGTTACTCTCTAGTCAAGTAGCAAAGCTTGCATTATTTGTGGTGCATCCCTCGGGCTAAATAGAGAAAGCTACTTGTGTGCCTCTCTCTATCTTTCTTCCCTTTTAGTTGCACTTTTATTATTTATTTCAGCACATTTACTTTATTACCTTTTATTTCAGCACTTTTACTTTCAGTTATTTACTTTTTAGCTGTGTGGTTTGAAGTATTTAAATTCCTAGATGTGTTGGTTAGGACATTTTTAGATGCATTTTTTTAGGGCAGTAGTCAGAAGTAGATCACCATAATTAATCTATACACTTTCACATTACTAGAAGAAGCCTAAAATAAAGTGGCTTCTCTCCTTGTGTTCGACCTGTTAGCTACACTGATTTGTACGCTTGCCATTACTTTTAAATCTCAAACACAATCCTGGCCATAAACTAAGCTTGTCATTGTTCCATTCCTTGTATCATGTTGCCCATTATGGTAGCAACATCTTGGGCCATGAGAATGGATGGGGCCAATGGTGCATTAAGTGGCCTGCCTCGGTTTCGGGTAGAGCAGGCAGGAGGTGATGCATTGGAATTGGAATGGGTGTTCCGGTGTGATATGATTCCTATTGAGGAATCCATTAGTTGATCACACATGTGCAATTAGCATGTTAAAATTAACATGCATAGAGGGGCCCCACATGGTAGTACATATACTCACATGCACTACACCATTAAAAAAAAAATAATAATAAATGATAACAAAATAAATAAATAAAAATAGTTTAATCCACATTGTACCCTCACCGAAAATAGGGGAACAAGCAACTGGAAACAGGACAATTCCACCAGAAATATTAGTCCTGTTTTCGATGGACAAACAGGGACTGACCTTTCCTGGAAAAGTTCACCGGAAACAACCACTGGATTCAGCCCAGTGTTTCCAGTGGATTGGAACACGCTATAAATAGGTGTGGCAGTCTCCTTCTCTTCCCAAACCCTATTGTTTCTTGTGAAGAAGGAGAGGAAATGGCCAAGGAAGGTTCCACCAGCCATTCCCCAACTTTTGCATGTGTTTTCTCACCCGATTGCCACCGCCTATGAGTTCACAGTGAGTTTCTCTTCTTCTCTAACCTATCTTTTGAGATTTTTGGTTCTTTTCTCATTCCCTAACCTAGGTTTTGATTTCCAAAACCCTAGGTACTTGCTTCTAGAGACTATGTCTGGACGTCGAGCCCTTCCCCGTTATGCCGCTACTCAACAACAAGGGGCTCTCCCAGCAGAGGAATAGTATGATCACACCTAGTTTCGATCCCTGGTTAAGCAAGATCGTTGGGAATCCTTCGAATACAAGAATGTCAATCCTAACAAATGTGCGTGTGAGGGACTTATGATGGTTCAATATCCATCAACAATTTGATGCTCTGGGGTGGTATTGCATACTAAAGTCGGATAGGCTATACTATCCCCGACTGGTGTGATATTTCTACTGCAACCTTCAATGTGAGAACCGCAGTATTGAGGACATGAGGATCACCTCAAGAGTAAAGGGGGTTGACATCTCATTCAATATGTCAAAGTTGGCCCTGATCTTGACGATCTCCAACGAGGGGGAGTTGACCTATTGTCCGAGGACTTTATCTTATGAGTTTCAAATTTCTGAGGTCCAGGTGGAGATGGATCGTATTCTAACCAAGAATGCCTTTGGGTGGCACCGCACAGTCAATTATTGTGCTACTGCTAAGGTGATTTGTCAGATGATTTAGCAGCTGAATATCCTCCCTACAAGTGGGCAGTATGATGAGTTGTCCATATTGCAAGCATACGTCACCAATTGTGCCTATATGGGGGTACAACTCCATCTTCCCTACCTAGTGATGTGGACCATGGTGGTGAAAGCTGAAGACCGTAAGGCCATGAAATTTTGCTACAGATTGTTGCTAACCGCAGTGTTCAGTCACTTTGGGGTGAAGTTAGAGGATGAGGAGAGACTAGGGGTTGATGGCATTGACTTCAACCAAGAGTCCTTGAAGAAAATGAGCATTGATATGGATAAGGTCACTAAAAGGGAAGGGGAGGTAGGTCAGTAGCCATGGATGTGGAGCACAATCAGGGAGATGGTCAAGAAGGGGATTAAGAGGGTGGGCCAGTGGGTTAGGATGATATTAACCCACTTGCTCCAGGAGTGTTCCCACCACCACCACCGAGGACTATAGGGTCCACAATTGCTTCTTCTCTAGGGGATCGAGAGATTATGGAAAGAATGATATGATGGCTCATTTGGATGCCACAAACAACATCTTGAGGAGGATGGACAACTGCTTAGAGAGCGTGGATAGGAGCTATTGTCTCCCTAATGGTCGAGTTGCTACCGTGGGGAGGCAGATGAGGCAGATGGTTCTATAGTTTGGATTTCCAATGCCAGGGTCTGAGACACAGGATCAGAATTGGAACCAAGGTCAGGGTTAGGACCAAGATCAAGATCAGATAGATCACCGAGAGGAGTGGCATTGGAGTTCGTCAGTAGTGTTAGGATTTTCCTTTTTTCTATGCTTTCCGACACAGTCAGCTTTACATTCCAGTTAAAATGTTCTAGGTTTGGTTATGCACTGTTATTTCTTATTTTTTCTTAGATCAGTTATGAGTTCCTAAAAATTTAGGCTAGCTTAGGATTTCCTATTTTCAGTCTTTTTATTTGGAAAAATGTGTGTAAACCCCAAGTATTCAAGTTCTTTATATAAAGAAACAACTTTTTACAACTAGACTTGTCTCCTAATTTGTGCATTACTATTATTAATTGTATTGAGATTTTTATTTTACTCCTAATCCCCAAAATCAAGATTCAGGTAGATTGTGAGTAAAGGGAGGGCATCTCACTCTGATACCAAGCTGTCACACCTCGCTTCCCATAATAGGAATACCAGTGGTGTGTGTAAGACGCTTACCCGTCTTACACCTCTACCAGGATTTTTGATAGCAGTACTTATATAAAACCCTGGTTTCATAACCTCTAGTCTTAGAGATGGAATTTTATGAAGAAGGGTATTTGGTGGAAAGAAATAATAAACTAATGGAGTAGGTGAGAGAAAATGAACTGGGAATTTAAATGAAAGTTTTGAAGGGGCTTGGGAGTGCCCATAATGGTAAAAAGGGTCCCACATAAGGTGAGTAAAATAGGGGCAGAAGTTGGGCAGCAACGGCTAAACTAGCACAACTGGCTGGAAAAGTTCTATCCAACCAGTCTGCCTGTCCTGGGGACAGAATGCCCAAAAATTGAGTTTTTCTTCTGTGGGCCCCACCAATTGAAAGGGGCATTCCACCCACTTTTTACCATAGATAGAGGAATGTTTGGGGGTGATTATGCAGGTTGTTTTATATCAATACACATTTCCTATTTTAAGTTATTAAATTTTAAATCTGCCCATCCAAACAGACCTTAGTCTATTTAGCCTATAAATTGGAGGGAGAGTTATTTCTCTCCTCCCATTTTCCGTGAACAGAAACGAAATGGGAAAGGAAAAGATGGAGAGGAAAAAGAGAAAGAAGAAGGGGAAGGAAGGAGAAAGAAAGAAGAAGAGGGAAAGAGAGAGTGCAGCAGCTTTTTTTCCACTGCATGCTACCACAGTTACAGTTCTTGTAGCCATGGTTGCTGATATGGATGCATGCAAGTGTCCATTTCTCTCCACTTCAAGAAGGTGCTGCCTTAGTCTTGTTCAGCTGATGAACTGAAGAGAGAGATGGCTGATCAAGATGCATACATCAACAAGAGAGTACAAAAGGTTAGTAAATCTGAACTTAAACTTGTAAATGTAGTTAGGGTAACAATCGGTTGGTATAGGGACATGGTATAGATGAAATACATGGTGGGAAATTGCTTGTGGAAGCTAAAATAGCTCTATACAACTGAATCCCCAAATTTTTGGACCCAATTAGAACCTGATTTGGCTTAGGATTTGTTCTAAGAAACCTAAATCCATGGAGTTTTTAAAAATTAAGTTAAGATGAAATTGAAGGTGAGAAAAACTAATATAAGGGGGCACTTTCACATGCAAGGTGTTAAATTCACTTGGGATAGAAAATACCCCAATTGTTCTTCTCTAAGAAGCAAAATATGGATTAAAGTAAGGATTTTGAAGTTGATATAAAGCATGGAAGTCTAAATTGAGTAGGGAAAAGAGTTTTATGGATGAAATTAAGCAATATAAACATGTTTTAGGAAGAAGAATTACTAAAATAAATCTATCATCAAAATAGGTCTGTAAAACTGTAGAAAAACCTATTCTGCTAGTCCAACCGACTGGAGAGTACCAGGCCCGACAGGCCTGCCTGTAAGAGCCAGGCAGAATGGAATTTTTTGAGTTCTTTGGCTTGTAATTGATCAAACCTAACCATAAGGGTTCCAAATTAATTTAAATACTAAGAACAAGTTATAACCATGAAGTTTGACTTGGTTAAAAAGAAGAAAAGGGTAGCAAAGAAGAGAGAGAAAATATAGGAGAAAAATGACCGATTTACCCCTATTACACCAATGCATGTAATTTTTTGGGGTAAAAACAATCTTAGTATATCCAAGGAGTTGGTTAGAAGTTGGAAACTTTTAGGATCAGCCCAGTAACCCAAAGATGAGCCAAATAGATTTACCCCTATTACACCAATGCATGTAATTTAGGAAAACTATTTTTAGGGTTAATTACATTGATGATTAACCCATATGAACATGTACCTTGTCGATTAGGAATCTTATGACCACATTGTTGAGGATACGAGAAGCTAGGACTTTGGTGATGGATTTCAGATATGAAATCTCAGGTGAGGGGTCTTTTGTGTTTTGTTATATTCTATATGCTTTGCTATATTTTGTTGTGATATGTTATATTTTATTATTTTATTATACTTTAATGTGCTTGCCTGTAGTTTACTCTTATTCTTGCTGAATTTACTGTGGTAATGCATATGTGTTTGATGAAAATGTATGGAACCTAATTGTTGAAGCATGTGTTACTGTATAAATGATATGATGAGTTGTGGATGTGATTTTGGGTGTAATATTGATGGTCTATGGCATTCGGTACCATGGGCTCAGAGGTCACTCTCACATCTTGGATCACAGATGTGTATTGTGCGTGGTGATGGATGTAATATTGACGATCCATGGCACAGTGTGGCCGAGATCAATTTTCGGTACCATGGGCTCTAAGGTCAGTCTTACTACTAGAACCACATATGTGTGTGTTTGTGGAAGTAGATTCAATATTGACGGTTTGTGGCAAGGTGTGGCCAAGGTGCGTTTTCGGTACCATGGGCTCAGAGGTCAGTCTTACAGCTATAATCACAAATACATATTGGATGACTCTTGCATGTAGTTTGCATATGGTTAGGCACATAACCCTAGTGCTATAACCCCTTTCCAATAGGGGTAAGGTATTTGCTAATCCCACTTGGTGGTATGTCGTGTAAGACTACTATGCCCAGATACAACATATTATATTCTAAGAGGGCACAGCATAGTATGGTGTAACATATGCATGGTTGTCGGACACATAAGGGACTGAGGCTCTGACCGGGATTGGTTGGCTCCTACCTTCAATGAGCTTGTATTCCTAAGGGCCCAATGTATAGGATAGGCAATGCCACCTACGTTGCTTATAACACTTAACCTATAGGATAAGACTTAGTAATTATAATGGAATTAGATTAATAAATGAACCATGTGGATGCTGCATTATGAGTTAATTGTTATGAACTGGAAACGTGGTGTGATAAATGAGTTGATGATATGTAGTTTGAGATACTGTATGTTGGATGGGTTGGTGATGTAGACATGTGTTGCAGTATGCTGACATTATTTATCATTATGACTCTTGTATACTTACGTGTTGCAGCCGTGCCCCAATCCGGTCTAATTTGAACTATTGTGATAGGCCTCAGATCGGAGATTGAAAGTACAATCAAGTTTTGGCTCGTGGCTACTCATTTCTGAAGGGGTGTAGATGACCCCACATGTTCGTGCATTGCATGCCTATCTAACTAGAGGGGATTCATACCTTTCGATCCTAGATGGTAAGTGACCCGACTCCCCACACTTGATTTTTGGTACGCATCATAACTACCGAAAGGCCGTGAGCATGTCCGAGGGTAGCCACCCATGTGAGGCCAACCATGGGATAGCAAGCTGTCTTGGCCACTGGAAACTAGCCATTGAAAGCAGCCTGGGCCTGAATCTGGTGCCTATTTGCGGTGGGTTGATAGTCTGCTGTCGAGGTTTCGATGCCCGTGGTTCCCGCCACTCGCATCGTAAATGAATTCGGATGATCCAAATCATCCTCCACATTTTCCTCTTGATGTGGATACCTTATGGACCTAAATGTGTGGGTTCTCGTGCCCTGAATTTCAATTTAACCCGATTTGTTCAAAAGAGGTCCAAACCAAACAGACCCTTAAGGCCCACTTAAGTTATAAGTTGGGAAATGAGGATTCATTTCCTCATTTCCCTTATTCCCAATGTAGGAGTGGAGAGAAAGAGGAGAGGAAGGAAGAAGAAGAGGAAGAAGGAGAAGATTGGAGGCCTACCTCGGTGCCAGTTGCCGCCTTGTTGCCGGAATCACTGCCAAAGGTAAGTACAACCTCCCATGCCACTCTCTCTCTCTCTTCATTTTGACCTAGACAAAGCTAGGTATGGATGGAATCTTGATTTACAAACCATGTCAAGGTTGTAGAATGAGTGTTCTAGCCTCCTGGTGTTGTTGTCGAGCTCGAACCAAGCCCGATGAGCTCCAACAACATGTAATACCGAAAGACCAACTAGGGTTTCAATCGTTCGATCGACGTATCTCCCAAATGGCTTGGTGGAATTAGAATTTTCTTGACTTAGAATGATGCTAGGAACATCCCCTACAAACTCCATGGAACAAATCTCGATGATCGGGCTCGAGCTGAAAAGCCCTAATTCGAGTTGGACCTTCCAGTGTCCACCAAAAATATGGCACAGGAAACACTATAGCTGTTTTCGATGGAAAAATGAGCCTTAAGTGCTCTTTGCCACCTCCACCAGAAATAGGACTGATATTTTCAGTGGAAATGCTCTGTTTCTGGTGGGTGTTTCCGATGACAGTACTGTCACCTAGGAGCTGTGTCTGTACCCTTTGGGGGTGACCTGTGTGGGTCTCTCCTGATGTTTCTGACATGTGCTAATTTACAATTCCCTTGTGTCTAGGACAATGATGTGCACGTGCCTCAAAGCCAGAACTGAATTGATCGATCGGTGGCCATGCTTGAACCTGAACACACCCGATCATAAAATAGGTGAGGGATGGACTGTGTTTATTTCTAAAATTTTTATTATCATTAAATTGCTTACATGTTTAGAATTATATGTTTAATTTTAATTATTCAAATACGATTATGATATGCTACATTATCATTTTATGATTTTGATATGAATTGTATGACGGGATCCGATGTGGCCATGGTGGTATCGATACCGTGTTTGTCATGTGTTTGGATGTGTGTGTGTGTGTAAGATAGAATCCGACATGGCCGTGGTGGTACCGGTGCCATGATTGCCTTATGTATGTTGCATTTATGCATTGATTATGTGCATTAGAGTTAGTTGTAGTCGCAGGTTACACTTTGTGGCTAAGATCTCGTTGGTATCGTGTACCCTAGGACTACATTTGGAAATGGATACACTTCATGGCCGAGGTCTTTCCGGTGTTGCATAGTCCATACTCAATTGCTATTTGCATGCTAAATTAGATAAACAGTCTCGGGTTACACTTTGTGGCCAAGGTCTCTTTGGTATAGTGTACTTGGGACTGTATTTGAAGATGGGTTACACTTTGTGGCCAAGGTCTCTTTGGTATTGTGTACTTGGGAATGTATTTGAAGATGGGTTACACTTTGTGGCCCAGGTCTCTCTGGTATCGTGTAATCCATACTAACTGTATCATTATGAAGGCATATAGTATACATATGGCTAGGTATCACTCCCTATGCTATGCGCCCTTGCCAACAAGGGTTGAGGTGTTGGATAACCTATTGTGGTATGTTTGATGTGCCTTTTTAAAGTGTCACACCCGCAGTATGATGTGATTGTAGTCAGAGGCGGGAACCTATCCAGCATAGCCAATGTGTTACCAATGCCATGACTTCCGGGAGGGGGTTATCAAGGGTTTGCTGGGGTGACCCATGGATGCATACGGGAATCGACAGGCTTCTAATCATGACTAGGTTTGTATCGCCATAGTAGTATTTACCAAACTTAGATTGTATTGTTATGTGGATAATAAACAAATGAATTGCATCACGAGCATCATGGACTATGTGTTTAATTTCCACAATCATGCATCATAAATTACTACTGCTATTGACTTGCTTGGGTTTACTTGATCCCACCCCTCATTGAGCGAGTTGAAAAGCTCACCCCACGTATACACCCCTTTTTAGATGATAATGCAGGTATCATGGTGCCCATGGCAGGTGACCCAGTATCTTCTGGGTCGGAGTATGGTGTGAGAGACTAGTGGATGCCAAAAGTGGAGGAGCACGATCGGGATTGTGCTTGCGATCACTGTGTTTACGTCACACCATGAGATTGTACATCATATTTTGATACTTTTGGATATAATTGTGGATTGTATATTTTCTTGAGATTATATTATATGTCAGGGATGAATGTAACAGAATAACTCAGTAATTGCTATTATATTACCATTAGATGTTTCCCCATTTTATTTATAATTTCTCTACTATACTCTGATTCCGTTGCTTATGTTGGTTTGTGTTGTGAGATTGTGAAAATGTTAAGGTACTGCTATCAGAGATCCTGGTAGGTTTGTAAGACAGGTACGTGTCTTACTCGCACTATTGGAATTCCTAATGGTAAGTTGGGTCTACCGGCAGTGGGGTGTGATATTATGTGATTGTAGACATGAAATGAAATGCTTAAATTATTTATTATTTATAATTTCTACATGCTTGTGTGCTTGTATGCCCCCACCCCTCACTGAGCATACTCGTACTCACCCTCATCCTCCCTCCTCCATAGGTTTTGAAGTTGATGTAAAGATGATGAGGCGATTGGTTGCAGATGAAGTTATGGACAGAGACTGATTATAGACAAGGACTATGATACTTTGTGTTTTATATTGTAAATTAAGTGTAAGTGGTATTATGAATTTTACTGTAACTTGTGGATGTAATATATGGGCCTGTAATATTGTAAAGTTATGATTGTAGCTGATCACCACATATATACATCATGACCTTTATGGAATTCTATATATACCCTAATTTTACTGTGAGTTAGATGTGGGTTTGGTTATTACCTGTATCCGGATCCTAGGTGTTGGTTGGAAGACTGGATTGGAAATTCCAATGCTTCATGTCTATGTTATATGGAGGACAGGGTGTGACATGTTTTGGTACAACCTAAACATTCACAATCACACCACACCGAACCACAAGAAGAATTGCAGCGGAATTAGAGTATAATAGAGCGGAATATATCTTAAAGGGTAATTTACAGCGCCACCCCCTAGAGAATGCCACAATTATATGACCACCCCCTTTGTTTCACCAAATTAGACTTAGATCCCCTACTGTCAGTCACTGTTAAGGAATGTTATGAAATGACATTCTTACCCTTATGAGTAAACCACTGGTAAGTTACCCATTTTCATTATCCCAAAAATACCCCTCTTTACCATTTTACCATTTCATTCTCCTTATATCCTTCTCTCCTTCTCTCCATACCTGTGACCAAGGGTTTAGATGAGTTCCAGCCGATTGAGGCACATCTATGGAATGAAATTTATAGTCAGTCATTAATACCTTAGAAAAAAAAATCGGAGATTTGCAGCTTCACCCCTCAAAAGGAGGTACAGGGAAATGTAGAGGAGCTCAAGGCAGTGATGAGAAGCGGAGTGGCCAATCATGTTGGTAGCAATTTCTTTGTGACCAAACCATAGGTCACGACAAAAGTTGTGTATTGTAGTTTTCTAGACACCTGGTTCAGCTGAGGTCTTACTTAATGTGCTGGGTTCTGGGGTAGTTGGTTCTAGTTGTCTAAAGGAAATGATTTCAGAAGGTCTTAGAGGAGCTAGCTATGAGTTATATAAGAGATTATGTATATTAGGTTTATGGGAATCTAATTTAGCTGAATCATTGGATAGAGCCTTGGAAAAGCCTATACCTGATGTATTGGGAGCCAATTTCACAAAAGATTTGTCAGAGATATACTGGAGCAATGATTCTATGATTAAACTTGAAGATTTTTCATATTTATGAAAGGCATAAAAAGATATGATGCTGATTGTAGAGTTCGGGTAGCAGAACATCTTTGCGGCTATAGACCGGTGGAGGCTACTTGGGAGAAGAAGAGGGCCATAGGAAGTAGAAGAAGAGGAGAAAAAGGACAGGGAGCTCGGCTACAACTCGGGAAGAAGCAGCTACGATCTCGCTCAGTAGGGCCTGCTGCCTATGTCTTGTGGGTGAATGGTGCAAGCCATTTTCTGCCTTGTGGCCTGCAACCAATTTCATTTCGATGAGAAGATGATGGATGAGATCATCCAGATGCAGATCAATGACAATCCAGTGTCTTCTAAGAATCACCGGTGTAAGATACCTGATATCAAATCGCCAAGGAAATTGATATCGAAGCTTTGATTGCCATTTTGGTAGGTTCCCAGTCGATTCAGTCACCGAAGAGCAAATCGAATCCAATGGTGTGTCGATGCTTTGCGAAGTAAGATATGGATTCTAGTGTGAGCAATATGACGAGTTCCATCGTAAAATAAATAAAAATTACTACAAAGGTATTTTAGGTACTTCATATTTAATAAGGGCATTTTGGTATTTAAAATAAAATATAATTGCTGACATCAACATATATAGTATATTCCTTAATAGTGACTGAGGGTAAGGGGTCTGAGTCTAATTTGGTGAAATAGAGGGGGTGGTCTTATAATTGTGGCATTCTCTAGGGGGTGGCACTATAAATTACCCTATCTTAAATGGGGTAACATCTAGTGATAACATATAATCATAACCATGTTATTCAATTACATTTGTTTCATGACTTACATGTAATAAGCCCAAAAGAATACCATTCTATAATTCGGTATCAAAATGTCAAAAAGACCACCAAGTCTCTCAAGATGCCGCAAGCACAATCTGGGTTGTCCTTCTCGGCCTCTGGCATCCACTAGTCACTGACTCCATACTCAGGACTGGAAGAAGTAGAGTCACATCCCAAGGGCACCATGGTACCTGCATCTTTATCTAAAAAGTAATATTTCATGCCCCATTCACATAGAACCGGACCAGTGACTGGGTTCCCTCCGGGTAACCCAAAACCCCCAGGATCATCTGATACAGTAACCACATCACAACAAGCCACACGTGATCAATGAAATATGATAATAATATACTACAACAGAAGTCCTATCAAAATGATTACCTATACTTCCCCAAATACTCTTAATACCCAAATTGTTATACAAAAAGTATTTACATGTGGGCCTATAGACATGATATTTACACAAGAAATAGCAATTTAAATATCGAGAGCACAAAAAGGAAAATATACCAAAAGAATCAAAAGAGTGCAGTAAATAGAATCTGTCACTGTTGCCTTGCAACACAACCCTCGTAGGGGCAGCCGTCACCGTGTTCAAATTCTTTAGGGACCCACCAATCCCCCACTGAGGTTTCATCAGTGGGACCCCACACGGGTTCCTCTATAGAATATCCTACAAAATCATCTAAAAAGGTATGTACACGAGAGTGAGTTCACTAGCTCAGTAAATGGAAAGAAAGACGCACACAAACGAATGCAAAGCAAATGATACTATATGTATGAGATTCATTTTAATCTTATTCCGACTAAACAAATCATTCTAGGTCATAGGTAACGTGCTACTCACAACCACAGTGCGCATGTGCCCCGGATCCAAGACGCGTTCTCCATCTTGTGATACACCCACAGGGTTATTGGAGAAGGCCCACCGTGAGCACTCAAAAAAGTAAATCATGGCCGAACCATAGCAGAAATGTAAATCGTGGCCGAACCACAGCAGAAAAGTAAATCATGGCATAACCACAATAGAAATTAAAAGCAATACGATTGGCCCTCTGAATATATCACCAAGGTTTCCAACTATCCAAATGATCTGCCAGGCATACATCTAACCACCAAGGCGGTCCGCAACCGATGCTTCCCTCCAATGATAACCTAACACGTAAACCCTTGTTGGGAAGGGTCATAACACGAGGGAATATGAAATCCGAACCACATGTTCCTATATGAGATAGTACAACTGTATAGTTCTTTCATGTCCCATTCCATGGTGAACCAATGCATTTGTTTCCAAGCAGACTACGGCATCTAATCTAGAAATCCCATAGATATTTGGCAAGCCAGCATTATAATCATCATATGATAAATCCATTCTCAAGATTTCAACATATAACAATGCATATAGAATTTAAGATATACATGTTCAGTTCTAATGCATCACTCGTTCATCAATCATATGCATAAGCATGGCAATTGGTGTGTCAATATAGTCCATGAATGAGAAGGATGCCAAAAACACTCAAAAAATTAAGAATCAAAGTCCTCTTTCCACTTACCTATTCTTGTGGAAGAATCAGCACTCACAATACAGGTGAAATCCAGAGTGAGAAGATGAGTTTCTCAAAACCTAGCATAGATAAAGGGTTTAGAAATGTGTCCAAATCGGGATTATAATCGATGTAGGATATAGACATGATGTGTATAATAGCGTGAAGAAGGTTGTCGGTGAGTTGAGTTCAATCGGAGCTCATTTGGGCTATAGGTGGGTTATATAGATGGGTAGGAGAACCCACCTGTGCAATCTACCTAGACCAACAGGTCATACAGGCCGGTCAAGAACCCGTTAGTAGAACCTGAGGGAGCTGGTGTGACTAGTGGGTCACACCGACGGGTCAAGCACCCATCGGTCTTACCCGTCAGTTCTCTCGGATTTTGTTGTTTTCTTTCTTTCTTCCATTCCAACTCTTGAAACCCCAATAGGGTGATTCCCACATCATTTCCCACAAATTCTAAGTTTCATCTACTTGATTGTACCATGGATCTAAGACAACAACAAGATTTGGGGGAAGAAATCATACTTTCACTCGGAAAAATCCCAAATCTTGGAATTCTCTACCCAAACTCAAATGCCACTTCAATAATCACCAAATCTGTGTTTCCCTCCTCAAGTACTTTAAGGAAATCACACAATGACTTCATTATCCTCTAGATTCAAACATATACAAAGAGGGTTTCATCAAATCTCAAGGGTCATGGTGTGACTCACCTCAAAATGAATATCTCAATTCACCAGACGCTATTATGTCGACGGAAAGGTGACGTGCGGCTCCGGAATCCAAGGGGTGAGCCTCTTTCCCTTTTGTTCTCCCTTCTTCCTCTTTTCTCCCTCTCCTTTACTCCTCTCACCCACTTTGCTAAAAACTATAAATGAGGGAGAGAGTGTTATAAGGCTATTTATACCCTAGTGTTATAAATATCTTCTAGGGTCCATTTGGTTTTGTCCATTTATGGACCGAATCGCATTAAACAGAATTTCCGAGCGAGGTAGCCAACATCATCGGGCATACAAGACCTCATTATGACGAGCAGGCCGAGACACATGTGCTCATCCAATCCGGGCATGCTTGGGTCCATAATACCTCAATAGGTGGGTCACACTGGTGGGTCTCGGACCTACTAATGGCACCCACCAGTTGGCCAAGAAAGCCAATCTTGCTGTATTTTGGAGGAAAATGGAGTCTTAATATGTACTTCACTCTCATCACATGTTGTGGATCAAGTTCCTATCATTTAAATATGATAACGTACCTTAGCTACTCGTACATGGCCTTGTGATATGTGCAAGGGCATAACTTAGGCATGCGGATCATCTCGGGTACTGGCTCAATCTCATCTAGCCACCCTGCATTTGACGTCACCCTTGCCCTCATGGACCACAAGGCACTAGCATCAACCCGTTCTGGTTCAGACCCTGCAAGACCAAACTGAACCAACCGATCACTAAACCGAGTTTAAAGAGAAGGGCTCTACATCTACCCCCTTCTTTAAAAATTTCATCCTCAAAATTGAAGTTACCTGGTAGTTCGAAAAGATGAGGATATGTAGCCTAGATATCAGCTTCTTTCTCCTAGGATGCTTCCTCAAGTGAACGATTGGCCCATTGCACCTTTACAAAAGCAATAGATCGATTATGAAGAGTCTTTATCTTCCAGTTCAGGATTTCAGTAGGTTGCTCCTTATAAGTCATATTAGCCTCTAAGTACTCTAGTTCCATGGTTAGCACGTGTGATGGATCATGTACATACCATTTCAGCATTGAAACATGGAATACATTGTGCACATTACTAAAAGATGGCGGAAGGGCCAGCATATATGCTACTGAGCCAACCTATTTTAAGATCTGGAACGGGCCAATATATCTTAGACTCATCTTTCCCTTCCTATGGAACCTGTTTAAGCCCTTGGTGGGAGAGATTTTCAGAAATACTTTCTTCCCTTCTTGGAATTCAATGTCTTTTCTATGGTTGTCCGTATAGCTCTTTTTCCAGGACTAGGCTGCTTTGATTTTCTCACAAATAACATCAAATTTATCATAAGTCATCTGTATCATCTCTGGCCCAAGCATTTTCCGTTCTCCTACATCATCCCAATATAAGGGAGTTCTGCAACTTCTGCCATACAATGCCTTATATGGAGCCATTTTGATGGTGGCTTGATAACTATTATTATATGAAAACTCCATAAGAGGTATGTTTTCTTCCCAACTACCACTCATTTCCATTGCATAGGCTCTAAGCATATCTTCTCGTATTTGTATGGTTCATTTAGATTGCCCGTCAGTCTATGGATGGAATGTCGTACTTAGATTCACCTATGTTCCCATAGCATACTGGAGGCTCTTCCAAAATTTAGATATGAACCTTGGATCTTTATCCGATACTATACTGATGGTACTCCATATAAGCGAACAATATTCTCTATGTAAAGTTGCGCTAGCTTATCCATAGTGTAGGTAGTCTTAATTGGAATGAAATGGGCAGTCTTAGTAAGCCTATCAACTATCACCCATATTGTATCCATTCCCTTGGGTGAATGGGGTAGCCCGGTGACAAAGTCCATAGTAATCATATCCCATTTTCACTCCGGTACTAGGAGTGGTTGAAGAGTGCCATATGGTCAGTGCCGTTCTGCCTTGACTTTCTGACACGTAAGATGCTGTGCAACATTTAAGGCTACTGTGATCTTCATCCCTAGCCACCAATAACTTTGCTTAAGATCATTGTACATCTTAGCGCTTCTGGGGTGAAGCGTGTACTCAGAACTATGTGCATCCTTAATTATTTTGTCTTGGATCCCCATGTTATTGGGTACACAATTTGTCCCGAAACAATAGTGCTCTGTCATCGGCTATTGTGAAATCAGGATCATCCATCCTATGCTCTTGGATTTTAACTCTTATTTTCTGCAAGTCAAGATCCATGGGTTTTTTCATGATTATTTCATACCTAATGGATGGTTGCACCTGTGGGGCTGCCAAAGATAGGGTTAACTGCTTAATATCCTCTGGCTGCTGATCAAGCACTAAGGTAGATCCCTCATTCAAAATGATCTCATCCATTAACATGGCTTCTTGCTTAAGCCAAGGGCTGGTGGCCAAATAAGCAAGTGATACAGTTTGAGCCTTTTGGCTCAGTGCATTAGCAATTACATTAGCCTTACTTGGATGGTACTGTATATCATAGTCATAATCTCTTATGAGTTCTAGACATCTTCTCTTTTTCATATTCAGATCCCTCTGGGTAAAGAAGTACTTGAGACTTTTATGATCACTGAATATCTTGCACTTTTCCCCATACAAGTAACGGCGCCAGATCTTCAAGGCAAAGATAATTGCCGCCAACTCTAGATCATGAGTGGGATAATTCTTCTCATATTCTTTCAACTGTTTAGATCCATAGGCCACTACCTTGTAGTGTTGCATAAGAACGCAACCTAACCCAATTCTGGAGGCATCCGTGTAGACTGTCATCCTACCTGTACCTTCTGGTATCATCAGCACTAGGCTGACACCAATCGTTTCTTTAGTTCTTGAAAACTGTCTTCTCACTCCTTTGACCATTCAAATTTCAACCCTTTTTTGGTCAACTTGGTCATTGGGGCAGTGATTCGGGAAAAATTCTCAATGAACCGTCGATAGTAGCCTGCTAATCCCAAGAAACTTCTGATTTCGATGGCATTATTGGGAGCTTCCCACTCTACAACTGCTTTTACCTTCCTCGGGTCAACTTTGATCCCATTCTCAAACACTATATGCCCTAGGAATCCAACTTGTTTTAACCAAATTTACACTTGCTGAATTTTTCATATAACTGTTGTTCTCTTAATCTTTGAAGTACCATTCACAAGTTTTGTGCATGCTCTTTTTCTATTTTCAAGTATATCAAGATGTCATCAATGAAAACGATGACCCATTTATCAAGAACATCATAAAATACTCGATTCATTAGATCCATAAAGGCTGTTAGTGCATTGGTTAAACCAAAAGATAGTATTAGGAATTTATAATGACCATATCAGGTCCTAAAAGCCATCTTGGGTATATCACTGCTCTTTATCTTGAGCTGGTAGTAACCAGACCTAAGATTAATCTTTGAGAATACTTTAGCACCTTGCAACTGATCGAAAAAAGTATCTATACGTGGCAATGGTTAGGGTTCTTGATGGTCAACTTGTTCAATTCTCGGTAATTGATGCACATACGCTAACTCCCATCCTTCTTCTTGAAAAAATAGAACTGGGCCACCCCAAGGAGAAACAATTGGGCATATGAACTCTTTCTCCAACAAATCCTGCAACTGAGTCTGTAACTCCTTTAATTCAGGTGGTGCCATTCTGTATGGAGCTTTAGCTACTGGTGTCGCTTCAGGAACCAAATCAATGGCAAACTCTAACTCCCTGTCAGGCAGAAGCCGAGTTAGATCATCTGGAAAGACATCAGGGAACTCCCTAACTACATTTGATTCTTCTAATGGTGTGACTTTTTCTTCTATATCTTGTACTGAAGCTAGGTAGCCCAGACATCTATCTTCCAATAACTTTACCACCTGTAATGCAGAGGTAAGAATCTTTCTAAGTTGTTTTATTTTATCCGCTTGATACACAAGCTCTTCACCATCATCACTCAGTAGTTTAATTTGGTTTTTGGCACACATGACATTTGCTTGGTGAGTAGATAACCAATCCATGCCCAATATAACATCAAATTTCTGCATATTAAATTTAATAAGTTGAGCATCCAGCTTCTTCCCACCTATCTCAATGGAATATGGCCCGTACACTTCATTCAACTGTGTTACCTTACCTGTAGGTGTACTAACAATCAATTTACTTTCTAAAGCCTTGGGCATCACATCAATCTTACTTTCAAATCTTTTAGATATAAAAGAATGTGATGCACCATAATCAAATAATACATAAGCTGGCATTCCCGAGATAGATAGGGTACCTGCTACAACAACGGGGCTTGCCTCAACTTCTTTAGCTGACAAAGCATATATTCTTCCTTGAGGTGGACCACCTTGAGTCAAGGTAGGTCTAGGAATAGGAGGCTGATTCTCCACCACAGCTGGCTTGTATAGGCAATCCTTTGCAAAATGCCCAAGTGAATGGCATACATAGCACCTGTTCTAAGAGGCTAGCACTGGTAATGGTGCCCTCTATATCTAGCCCTATGTAGTAGGAGGTCAAGGTGGCCGGGGAGCCGTGGGCACTGTTCTAGTGTTTGAGCGAAAAGAGGTAGTACCCGATCTACTAGCTATTCGGGGCATGTAACCCAATGATCTATAGGACTGTTGATATGATGGACCATAATTATATGGCCCATGGAAGCTCTTGTTTGGGTTGCCTAAATCTGTATAGGGATTGGATCTCTTCCAAAGGTCAGGTGTAGTGGAGGGCTCTCCCTTCTGCTTGTCTTCTATAATCTTGGCTTTCTGGACAATCTGATCAAAATCAGTCAAGTCCATAGCCCCCAAAATTGTGCCAATAGATACTTTTAGCCTTTTAAAAAATTCTTTACCTTTTCCTCTACTGTTTTCATGTGTGGAGGGGCAAAGTAAAACAACTCCTCAAACTATTACTGGTACTCAAGGACAGACTTATTTCCCTAAGTCCAAGCTGAGAATTCAATCTCTTTGCAATCTCTAAAGGTTGGGGGTAATAATTCGATAGGAAAATTTCCTTGAACTATTCCCATGTTGGTTCTGGATGTGTTGCCAGCAAGATAGGCTTAAAAGCCTTCCACCATGAATCAACTTCTTTTCTTAACTATAACCCAGCATAGATGAGTTTCTAAGATTCTATACATTCCACCACCTCGAATATCTTTTCCACTTCTTAGATCCACTGGTCCGGCTCTAATAGATCACTTGTAATACCCTACTTCTTAAACCCGGTCTGATTACACGGTTGACCCAGTTTAACTATGCAGGACCCGAACCGGAGAGAATCAGAGCGGGTTCCTTATGGACTATGATGGCAAGGGTGACCTTAAACACCGGCTGGCCCGACAAGTCCGAGCCAGTGCCAGAAGAGACGGGAATACCCAAGCCGTGTACATGCACCTATCATAAGGTCATGTACGGATAAAGCAGGTATGTAGCCATATATTAAGGTACATACGTATATGACGTCGTATGCCAAGAGTGAGATTCGCATTGAGGCCGAACTCTGTTAAAATCCCAAGTTTTGGCCCTCAGGTGGGCAGACAGGTGGGCGCATCCACCCACCTGAGTGACCCACCCATGTGAATTGCTTAGTATTTTAAAGAAGTATATATAGCATTTATACTTTCTTTTATTTTCTCATTTATGACACTCGTACGTTGGTGAGAGGAGTAAAGAGGAGAGAGAAAAGAAAGGGAAGAGAAGGAAGAGGAAGAAGAGATGGATATCATTGGCGCCGAGGCTTGATCTCCCCATTCCGGCGCCATGGCTTCCCATTCCTTAAATCTAATCTAGATCTAGGTTAGAGCCATCCTATAAGACTTTGAAAGTATGAAGAATGGGTTGGGAAAAGCCCCATTTGAATCCCCAAAGAATGGAGGAAGTTGGGAAGAAATAGCAGGTTTCCCGCCAAGACCGGTGGGCACCCGCCTGAGAGGGCAGGGCCTTCGGGCACAACCGGCAGGCTAACCGATGGGCCACCCTGCCCGCTGGTCTTAGCAGACCCCCCTAGCCCAACCGGCAGGCCAACCTACCCGTCGGTCCAGACCAGTGGGCCAGACAGGTGGGCTGTCTGACCCACCTGAGAGGCTCCGAATGTGATTTTTCCGTCCGATTGGGCCCGAATCGGACGTGTGACCTTCTTTTAGGATTATAAACATGATCGTGTCATTGGATCATGTTAATTTTGATTCCAAAATGGTGAAGTACTAACCCTGCTCACTCATATTAGGTTCACCAAATCCTACGCTTCTCGCACCGGATCTCACCCGTACCGGACGGGAATCCTTGTACACTACGGGTAAGTGGGGAGAGGACGTTTGGCCGTGTTTCAAGGCATTGTTTGGCATTCATTTAATTGTATCTAGTCTAGTCATGCCATCATGAAAATGCTATGTAGATTAGTCATTCTCACATTGTTATGCCTGTGTGCTATGTTTACTTTCTAAATGCCAAGTGATGTGATGCTTATGTGATGAATGTTGACATCATTGTGCATGATGCATTAATAGACTAGATTTCATAGTCGGCTTGGAAACGAGTTCATTGGTGGCCCGTGGTATGGGACGCTGTGGCACTATGTAATCATACTATTGTCATATAGGAGCATGCGGTTTAGGATTTTCACCATCCCGTGCTACGACCCTTCCCAACAGGGGTTAAGGTGTTGGGTTACCATTTGGGGGGAAGCAGTGGTCGCGGTTGTCGGATCACTGTGGCGGTTAGACATAACACCCGACGGGTCATTAGGACAGTCGGCAACCCCGATGGTATATTCAAGAGGGCCAATCGTACTGCTTTTAAATTGCTGGAGTCAACACCTTTAAATTCAGTCATTTACTTTTCTGTTGAGAGCCAGTGGTCGGTATGTTTTTATTTTTCTGAGTACTCACGGTGGACCTTCTCCGACAGCCCTATGGGCGTATCACAGGATGGAGTTCGCGGCTCGTACCCAGAGTATACGTGTACTGTGGCTGTAGTAGCACTAAACCAAAGACTTAGTAATATTGCTTAGGTGGATGTGATTTAAAATGTATTGCATAGCATGTAGTGCATATGATTGTGTTTTGATGTGTGGACTGCTGTGTGGTCCATCTTTCCACTTACTGAGCTAGTGAGCTCATCCTATGTGTGCACCACTTTTTAGATGATTTTGCAGGTCATCCATCTGAGGAGCAAGGGTCGGGTCCCACGGTTGAGTTCCCTGAAGAGGACTGGTGGGCCCCTGAGGAGTTAGAGCATGGCACTGATTGCCCGTGCGAGAGTTGTGCTGCGGGACCGCAGTTCTGATGCCGAGCTGAGCTCCACTTTTGAGGCCGAGCTGAGCTCTACCATGTGATGCCGAGCTGGGCTCAACCCTTGATGCCGAGCTGAGCTCTAGCCTTTGATACCGAGCCGAGCTGTATACTCTGATTTTTTGGATGGTTTCCTTTATGTACTTGATATATGAATTGTACTTTTATTGTGTAAATATCATGCCTTCGGGCCCACATGTATATAACTATTGTATCACAATTCGGGTATCAAGTATTATAGGGATATTTATAGGTAAACCAAGTCTTTCGCTGATCTGATAATCTTTTATTAGTTGTGTGTATGCTGTGGTGGAATACAGTATCAGATGATCCTGGCAGGTTTGGGTTAACCGATGTTAACCCGGTCACTGGCCCGGTTCAGTGTGAACGGGGTGTGACATCACTCCCCACCTTAGTGAAGATAGGTGGCAAGTGCCTCTTAAATGATTCCACCTACCTTGCAGTAGTGGTAGCCAGTGGATAGTATGAAGGATATGCTAGATAATACTGGTATGAGGGAGGTACCATATATGGAGGTGTGCCATGAGGAGGAAACCGTGGAGTAACCCCAATTGGAGTACCTCCAGGCTGGTCCTATGGTGGTACCGTAGGTAATGCGCTCCCTTGTGTCTCAACTGGTGGTGCTTGAGGAGAAGCACCCCTCGACTGAACTCCAACTCCAGGTACAACAAGAGGATCTTGTGGGTAAGGTAACCCACGAGGATGTTGATCCATATACATAGGGTGCAACTGTTGCTATTGCTGGAGTAGCTGTTGCTGGAAAGCCTATTGTGATTATTGGATAAGAGCCGCAACATCATTGGGAGTAACAATAGGAGGAGGATCTAAAATTTCAGGGGTAGGTGAGCCCCCAACTATATCTCCTAGTCCAGGACTCACCCGTGGTCGAGGTTCCCGAAGGTTAGGTGGTTGTCCAATAGGACGGGAACCACATGGGGCCCCTCTTGCATTACTGTCAGATCTAGTACGTACCATGATGCTTCATACCTAGATTGCATCAACATTTGGTACAATTAAGTGCCACATTCACTTCATGTAAGCACAAGATCAAATCATGTCATGCCTCCCATCACGCAGTCGTAGTGCATTTCATCATCATAGCACGTATTCCCAAACATTAAGTTCTACATTGTATCACAATTACCCCACATGAGCATGCATGAAAATTCGTTTTGCATTAGTTTATAATTCTCATAAAAATGGGGTCTACAAGGCTTAAAAATCAAATCCCAAAAACTTTGGGGATTCTTGGTCCAAAAACCTACACCGATGGGTTATACCGGTGGGTGGGTCATTTTTATGACATGCCGGTCTTGTCGCGGATTCTGTTTTAAGGCCAGAAAAGCCCACATTTTCAAAACCTTTCATTTCCCTCTTCGTCTTCTCTTCTCCAAATCGCCCAAGGCACCCATGGAGTGTCCAAGAGAACCATTTCCAGCCCTACTCACACCTCTCCCTTGGATCTAGAGTCTCTATACTCCATTCAACCACAAGTAAGTAGGATTTACCTCTTCTCCTCTTTGGGATTTCGGTTGTCCTTGCTCAATAACCTCAAATATTCCATTTTCTTTTAAATTTCTTCCCATTAAATTGAATGTGGTATGTGGAATGGTCATTTCCTTGATATTCCTCCTTTCTAGCATTACATATGCCATCTCTATGGATTACTTAACCCCATTTTCTCAAAATTCTTGTTGTTTTAGGGTTTTCCCATTTTTCTTTTATTTCTTGTGAAATGTTTGATTCGGTGAGTCTACACACTCACATTTTATTGCATAATAGTGGTAGGAGTGCTACATTGCACATATACTTCATTTTTTCTCACTTTGGCAGGGATCTTCCCCATTTTATGGGTTAATGTTTTTGGAAATTTGGGGCTTTCACTCATTTCAACTTCATTATACCATAATATTCACATTCTCATGAAATTGACCCTTTCCTCAGATATTATTGTCATCATTCCACCATGATTTGGATATACTAGGTTATGCTACGCTTTGTGAAATTTTCCCATTTACTGTTCTTTTTGGAAAAATCTATCAATTTTTTTCAAGTGATAGGGAATCTTGATATTTATTTATCCATACTTTAAATACTGTCTCGTTGCTTGTCTTTTGTTGGTGTATTACCTTAATATTAGAATCTCTATAATGTTCATTCATTCTTTTATGGTTCTCCTCATTTGTCATTCCCATGTAATTTCATTATGTCAATGGTATTATACTCATAGAGTTATTCTCCTCATTTGTATGCTACATGCATTGTTTATCCAATGTTGATTATCATAGGTTGCATCATTTTCACTAATCCTTTCCTTGGGATCATAATGCTTTGTGTCCTCTCTTTCACCCTTTGCTTTACATCTTCCTCTTAGCATCTTATCGGTTTTTCTTACATACTCTTTTCCATCTATTGCAGGATGTCTTCCCGCAAAGGCAAAGGGGTAGCTTCCTCTTCTAGGAGCAGGCAAGCTTCTAGCAGGAGAAGGAGGGGTTCTGCTTCTAGCTCCTCAGCTTCCCAAGCTCGACCCATTAGAAACCTATCCAAGGAGTTTCAGGATTATGATAACAGTCTGTTTCACAGTCTCAAGGCTGCATGTTCTTGGGTTGAGTTCAAGAAGAGACCCGTCTTGTTGGAGAAAAATGTTGTAGTGGAGGACTTCGTTCGGGTTCGGCTACTTGAGCGATTCACCGCCCTTGGTTGGCAATCCATGTTATCCTTTGACCATCGTGGCTATCCCAATCTCGTGAGGCTATTCTATTGTAACTTGGAGGTGGTCTATGACGATAGGATGTACACCCTCACCAATCAGGTCAAGGGTCGAAACATCAAGCTTCCTATCGATTTGTTAATGGAGATTCTGGGCATCTCATTAGAGGGTATGTCGTATTATTGCTCTTCTAGGGGTAGGGCCTTGGGTCCCCATATGATCGAGAACTTCTAGAAGCAAGTCTACCAGGCCAACTGTGGTAGCGAGGCCCGACCTGAGTCCAAGACTTCCTATTATACCGAGGTTTGAGTTTTCAGTCGCCTGGCCTAGTTCAACCTACTTCCTCGTGCTGGGCACAGGAACAAAGTGAACTTCATGGTTGCTTATATAGCCTACTACCTCTACACTATATTAGATGGTCCTCCACGCTTGTGCCTTCCATATGTGATCATAAAGATGATGGAGTACCACGTAGCCCATTCGGCAGATGGTAACTACCCCTACTCTCAGTCTCTTACAAAGATTTTTGAGTACTTTCATGTTGACCTAGAGGGTGAAGTGGGTAGTGCCCCCTCAGACTGATTTGCCTGAGGCATCTTACATAAGATGGAGCTATTCCATCTAATGGAGCCAATGGTGGGGGAGGCAGCCCAGAAGGAGGGTAGTGACGATGAGGAGGATGAGGACTATATCCCCCAAGAGGAGGAGGATATAGAGATGGATGTGGAGATGGAGGACGAGATACCCCTCAGAGCAGTTCCACCATCTCCAGGCAGAGGGTTTGATTTCCAAGGTATGATGGCCAGTTTGAAGGCACTTCAGGAGGGTCAGGAAAAGCTCCTGAGAGGGCAGGTAGAGATGAAAGAAACTCATGTGAGAATGATCACATACATCAATGACATAGACCATACCTTGGACTTAGCTTCTAGGAACATGATGATGGGTCTCAGACATCTACAGGACGACATGGACTTGGTGAACCATCGAT
Organism: Macadamia integrifolia; assembly: GCF_013358625.1. Taxonomy (NCBI): domain Eukaryota; kingdom Viridiplantae; phylum Streptophyta; class Magnoliopsida; order Proteales; family Proteaceae; genus Macadamia; species Macadamia integrifolia. Next base: position 425,491 of record NW_024868131.1, read on the forward strand.
TCGACTACTGTGATTGCCGCTTGGGTATTAACTCAAGAGAGCAGGTGGAGGAGGTCATTGACTTGGATGACATTCATGATGAGGACTAGTGATACTGTTCCTATTTTTATTTTTTTTCTATTCTCTTTTCTTATCTAAAATTATTAGAACAGTTCTCGAGTGTGTAGAGAAATTTTTGGATGTGTTTATGTTGTCAATTCTCTTCTTATATATTGGCAATTCTCTATGGTTATGTAATCTATTATCTTTGTATGAAACTTTTGGTACTCTTAAATTACAAATATTTCATGGAAAAATTTTAATTTTTGTGTACTTTTAATTTTATTTGAAGTCTTTTATCATTCTCCCCAACCCCTTGTCTAAATTTGGGTTTCTAAGAATTTAATTCTTACAAACTGTGTGCGATTAGAGCATCGCGCTCTGATACCACCATTGTCACACCCCTTTCACATAGAACCGGATAGGTGACCGGGTTCCTCCGGGTAACCCAAAACCACTAGGATCATCTGATACAGTAACCACAGCATAGTAAGCCACACGTGATCAATGGAATATGATAATATACTATAGTAGAAGTCTCGTCAAAATGATTACCTGTACTTACAAATACTCTTGATACCCAAATTGTTATACATAAAGTATTTACATGTGGGCCCATAGGCATGATATTTACATAAGAAATAGCAATTTAAATATCGAGAGCACAAAAAGGAAAATATACCAAAAGAATCAAAAAAGTGCAGTAAATAGAATCTGTCATTGTTGCCCTGCAACACAACCCTCACACAGGTAGCAGTCACCATGTTTGAATTCTTCGGGGACCCACCAATCCCCCACTGGAGTTTCATCAGTGGGACCCGATATGCGTTCCTCTATAGAGTATCCTGCAAAATCATCTAAAAAGGTGTGTACATGAGGGGTGAGCTCACTAGCTCAGTAAATGGAAAGAAAGACGCACACAAGCAAATGCAAAGTAAATGACACTATATGCATGAGATTCATTTTAATCTTATTCCACCTAAACAAATCATTCTAGGCCATAGATAATGTGCTACTCATAATCACAGTGCATGTATGCCCCGAGTCCAAGATGCATTATCCATCCCATGATACGCCCATAGGGTTATCGGAGAAGGCCCATCGTGAGCACTCAAAAAAGTAAATCATGGCCAAACCACAGCAAAAATTAAAAGCAGTATGATTGGCCCTCTGAATATATCACCAAGGTTTCCAACGGTCCTAATGATCAGCTAGGCATAATTCTAACCACCACAGTGGTCCGTGACCGATGCTTCCCCCCAGTGACAACCCAACACGTAAGCTCCTGTTGGGAAAGGTCATAGCATGAGGGAATATGAAATCCTAACCACATGCTCCTACATGAGATAATACAACTACATAGTTCTTCCATGTCCCATTCCATGGTGAATCAATGCATTTGTTTCCAACCCAACTACGTCATCTAATCTAGAAATCCTATACATTTTTGGCAAGCCGGCATCATAAACATCACATGATAAATCCATTCTCAAGATTTCAACATAAAACAGTGCATATAGAATTTAAGATATACAAGTTCAGTTCTAATGCATTAGTCATTCATCAATCATATGCATAAGCATGGAAATTAGTATGTTAATATAGTCCATGAATGCATAGGATGCCAAAAACACTCCAAAAATTAAGAATCAAAGTCCTCTTCCGACTTACCTATTCTTGTGGAAGAATCAGCACTCGTGGTACAGGTAAGATTCGGAGTGAGAGGATGAGTTTCTTGAAACCTAGCATGGATAAAGGGTTTAGAAATGCATCCAAATTGGGATTATAATTGATGTAGGATATAGACATGACGCGTATAATAGCGTGAAGAAGGTTGTCGACGAGTTTGAGTTCAATCGGAGCTTATTTGGGCTACAGGTGGGTCATACAGGTGGGTAGGAGAACTCACCTGTGTAGTCTGCCTAGACCGATGGGTCATACAAGCGAGTCAGGAACCCACCGATCTTACCCAATGGTAGAACCCGAGGGAGCAGATGTGACTGGTGGGTCACACCGATGGGTTAGACACCAGTCGATCTTACCCACCGGTTCTCTCAGATTTTGCTATTTTCCTTCTTTCTTCCATTCCAACTCTTGGAACCCCAATAGGGTGATTCCCACATATTTTTCCACACATTCTAATTTTCATCTACTTGATTGTACCATGGATCTAAGACAACAACAATATTTGGGGGAAGAAATCATAACTTTACTTGGAAAAACCCCAAATCTTGGAATCCTCTTTCCAAACTCAAATGCCACTTCAATAATCACCAAATCTTTGTTTCCCTCCTCAAATACTTCAAGGAAATCACACAATAGCTTTATCATCCTCTAGATTCAAACATATACAAAGAGGGTTTCATCAAATCTCAATGTTTATGGTGTTACTCACCTCAAAATGAAGATCTCAAGTCATCGGACACTATTCCCGTTACGGAAAGGCGATGTGAGACTCTGGAATCCAAGGGGTGAGCCTCTTTCCCCTTCCTTCTCTCCTTCTTCATCTTTTCGCCCACTTCTTTACTCCTCTCACCCACTTTGCTAAGAACAGTAAATGAGGGAGAGATTTTTATAAGGCTATTTATACCCTACTATTATAAATATCTTCTAGGGTCCATTTGGTTTTGGCCATTTATGGACCGAATCGCATTAAACCGCATTTTCAGGTGAGGTAGCCAACATCATTGAGCATATAAGACCTCATTACGATGAGGAAGCCGAGACACATGTGCACATCCAAGCTAGGCATGCTGGGGTCCATAATACCCCAACAAGTGGGTCACACTGGTGGGTCTCGTACCTACCAGTGACACCCACCAGTTAGCCAAACAAGCCAAAATTGCTGTATTTTGGAGGAAAATGGAGTCTTAACATGTACTTCACTCTCGCCATGTATTGTGGATCAAGTTCCTATCATTCAAATACGATAACGTACCTTTCCTACTCATACATGGCCTTGTGATATGTGCAAGGGCACAACTTAGGCATGCGGATCATCTCGGGTACCAGCTCAATCTCATCTGGCCACCCTGCATTTGATATCACCCTTGCCCTCATGTACCACAAGGCACCGGCATCAACTCGTTCTGGTTCAGACCTTGCAAGACCAAACTAAATCAACTGATCAATAAATCGGGTTTAAAGAGCAGGGCTCGACACAACATATACGTGGGGTGAGCTCCAACTAGCTCAGTGAGGGTATAGTTCATGCACACACATAAACAATAATATATCGTGATGTCATGAGTACAAAAATAAACACATAGTCTATGATGCGAATGATGCAATCCATTTGATTATATAACTACCTAACATACAACTAAGTCAGGTTCATGCTCCTATAACACATTAGGTTGTATCCCTAGTCCCAGAGCTTGCACATCAGTCACCCAGCGATACAAACTCTAGTCATGATTAGGAGCCTGTCGGTCCTGGAATGCAACCATCGATCACCCAGTAAACCCCTGATAACCTTTTCTTTGCAGTCAAGACACTGGAATTATCATTGGCCATACCAAATTTTTCCCACCTCTGACAACAATCACATCGTATCGCTAGAGTGGCATTCCAGAAAAGTTCATCGAATATACCATAGTTGGTTTATCCAACACCTTACCCCTTGTTGGCATAAGGACATAGTATAGGGAATGTCACCTAGCCACAATGTACTACATGCCTTGCATAATGATATAGTTAGTATAGAATATGATACCAGAATCAGCCATCGACTGCATCACATCCATTTCCAAGCCTATCTAGCATACAAGCAGTTTGAGTATGGACTACGTGATACCAGAATTACCATTGGCCACAAAGCATACTCATTTCCAGGTATAGTCCTAGAGTTCATGATACCGGAATCACCATCAGCCACAAAGTGCAACCCATGATTATATATAAATCTAATTCATATACTCAATGCATAAATGCAACATCCATACAGCAATCATGGTACCAGAACTACCTCAGCCACACCGAATCCCATCACACATCTCAACATACATAACATATCATATTTCACAATTTCATAAACATAATAGTTCAATGGACATAATATGTCATAATATTCACATATACAATTAGCAATTAAGTGCATTCATAATTTCTAACACATATGAGCAATTTCTAAAATTATGAGACCCTCCACAAAATAAAAGTTAACCATCCATCACCTTGGTTGTACTTAGATGAACGTAAGTGTGAGGGTAGTGGCCAAAAATCTCTCTTCTCCCCCATTTGTGGGAGGGGAAAAAAGACTTGTCCTTTCATTCGGCACTCTCTTTTCTCTTCCTCTTTCTTGGAGAGGGCATGTTGTGTGTGTTTACTCGCGAGCCCCGGACCGCGGTACCACCACTCGGAGATATGTGGGGGCCTATTTTGCAGGATTGTAGGGACCATCATTAAGATGGTGATTTGATGATGGTCCAATATAGGGAATTGGGATCATGCAAAAGGGTTTGGAGTTGCCACCAAGGATTATGGGCTTAGGACCTGGGGGTGGGACCAATTCCTAAGAAAATGGCCCAAAAATTGGTCTGGTCCAGAGATTTAGGGTACGTGTCAGGTTGTAGAACTGGGAAGGTGTTAGGCACCCAATCTAATTGGTTCAACCGGTCTTCCTACTAATTTTTTTTGCTAGAAGATGATATTATTAAAAGCGAAGGAAAAATAAACCAACGATTGCAAGCACCAAGAAAAATTACGAGTCATAGGATCTCACCTTCGATATTGCCATCAGTAGGAACATAGACCACCCACTACTTAAATCTATAATAGGGCCTAGACGCTTCATCTCTCGCCATTAACTCTGAAATATGAAGTGGGAATCCTTTGTTGAAACAAGAGCATCTCGCCTTAGCAGCTTTCTTAGCTAGAAAATCTGCCAACGAGTTCCCTTCTCTAAAATTGTAAGTTATTTTCCATGGTGTCCTTTCCAAGTACGACCGGTCTTCTTACTAGATGCTTGAGAATGAACATTTATCATAATTATTCCTATTCCGTATGCATGGCTAGGTTATCAAACATATATACATTAATTAAATTTAAATAATTATGTACACTAAAACAAAGTCAATATAAAGTCTACATTGTGCTAATTTGGGTGAGAAATTATTCCTAAGCTTGACCCCTATTTCGGGTTAAGAAGGGTGGACCCTTAATTAGTGCTGGCACGAACTTTCTTGTGAGTTCTCCCAGCTCAGGGGAAGATGGTCTTGACCTACAACTTCCTTTTTCGAGAGATGCTGATTGTGGTAATATTCAGACAAAGTTCTGGCTAGGATCAATTACTTTCAGGCTTAGACTGAGGTGTCAATTTGGTAGAGTTTCAACTAGGGATGGGCTACTTTTGGATTTTAGCTAAGGTGGCACTCTGATAGAGCTTCTGCTAAGGATAGGCTATAGGAGGGCTAGGCTAAGATGGCACTCCGAAAGAGCTTCCACTGGGGATAGGCTATAGGAGGCTAGGCTGAGGTGGCACTTGTGAGGGTAGCGGCCAGAGATGGATCCCCGCCCTCTCTCTCTCTTCACCTTCATATGGAGGGGGTTTGAGTCGTGTGTGCTTCACTTGTGGGCCTGGAACCACCATATCGCCGCTTAAAGATACGTGGAGGCCTATTTGGTAAGGGTGTAAAATTCATCATTTGAGACAGGGGTTTTGATGATGGTCCAATTCGAGGATGAGGATCATGCAAATGGGGTTTGGAGTCACCACCTAGGGTTATGGGCCAAGGACCCAGGGGTGTGCCTAATTCCTTAGAAAAGGGCCCAAAATTTGGTTTGGTCCAGAGATTTGGGGTAAGTGTTAGGTTACAGAGTTGGGAAGGTGTTAAGCACCCAATCTGCCCAATTCAACTAGTCTTCTTGCTAGATGCATGACAACAAACATTTTTCATAATTATTACTATTCCACATGTATGGCTAAGTTATCATAGATATATACATTAATTGAATTCAAACTATTATATACACTAAAACAAGGCTTATTAGATATCTACATTATGCTTGAATGAGGAGAGAGATTATACCTGAATTTGACCCCTGTCTAGGGTCAAGAGGGGTGGGCCCCTGATTGGTACTAGCTCGGACTATTTTTCAGATTCTCCTAACTCAAGGGAATATGGTCTTGAACTCTAACTTCCTTTCTCGAGAGATGCTGATTGTTATGGTATCTGGACAGAGTTTTAGCTAGGAATGACTGCTTTTGGATTTGGATTCGGACAGAGCTTCGGCTAGGGAAGGCTATTTCTAGCTTTGGATTCGGATAGAGCTTCGGCTTGGGAAGGCTATTTTTGGGCTTGGGATGAGGTGGCACTTTGGCAGAACTTCCACTAGGGATAGGCTAAGGGAGGGCTAGGCTAAGGTGGCACTTCGGCAAAGCTTCTGCTAGGAATGGCTATTCTTAGAAAGATTTCAGGAACGCTCAAATAGAGGTTCGACTAGGAAAGGCTATTTTTGGGTTTGGGATGAGGTGGCACTCTGGCAGAGCTTCCACTAGAAATGGCTATTTTTAGGCTTGGGATGAGGTGGAACTTCGGTAATGCTTTCGCTGGGGATAGGCTAAGGGAGGGCTAGGCTGAGGTGGCACTTTGGTAGAGCTCCCATTGGGAATGGCTATTTCTGAAAAGAATCCAAGGACACTCGAACAGAGGTTCAGCTAGGAAAGGTTATTTTTGAAAAAGAAACAGGCTGATCTAAAAATGGATTGAAGAACTCCAAAGTCCCGAAGAACACTTTGAAGATCCGAATAGAGTTTTAAATCTTAACAAAGATCTCTTTGTAGACCCAAAGAGCCTAAAAAAGGGGGGGTTTCTATCTCAAGAACGCTCAAGAACGCTCATGAACACTAAAGAATACTCAAGGGATGTGGCTTAAGAACATACTTTTTTTGGCTAAAAACTGGATCTAACTAGGAATTTGGATTGAAGATCTTCAAGATCCCGAAGAACACTTCGAAGATCCAAATAAGTTTTTGGATCTTGACAAAGATCGCTTTGAAGATCAGAAGAAAATCAAGAGAGGGGAGGGGAGGAAAATTTCACTCTGAAAGGGGATTTAGGTGTTTGTTGGTGTGTTTTTTCTAAGGGAGAGGGGGTATTTATATTTTTTTTCAACCAAGTAGGAGAGGGGGAATCCCTTTATCCAATGGATGAAAGGGGGGCTCTTGCCTGAAGTGAAGAGATAGGATTTTTGTCCAATGGGTAAAAGGGGGGTTGAAGGCAAAAATGGGAGGGGAGGGCTTTTGTCCAGTTGGTAAAAGGGGCTTTTCAGAAAAAATGGAAGGAGAGAGAAATTTTAGCTCAGAAAAAGGTGATTTTCAAAAAAGTGGGAGGAGAGAGAAAGTTTGGAAAAGGTAGTTTTTAGAAAAACGGGAGGAGAGAAAGTTTTATCGGAAAATGTAATTTTTAGGAAAGCAAGAAGAGAGAGAAAGTTTGGAAAGGGTAATTTCAAAAAAGTAGGAGGAGAGCGAAAGTTTTGTCGGAAAAGATAGTTTTCAAAAAGGCAAGAGGAGAGAGAAAATTTTGTCAAAAAAGGTAATTTTCAGAAAAGCGAGAGGAGATAGAAAATTTTTATGAAAAAGATAGTTTTTGAAAAAGCAAGAGAGAGAAAACTTTTACGGGGGTGCGGGTGATGTCACGGGTGCGCGAATGCATGGTTGTGCGGGCAATGTGCACAGTGTGCGGGCCATGTGTGCATGGTGTGTGGGCATAGTTTGCATGGTGTGCGGCAGGGGCCCGCACACTATACGGGAGGCCCATGCACAGTGTACCATGGACTCGCGCACAGCGTGCAGTAGGCCCACGCACAGCTTGCAGCAGGCCCACACATAGCGCGCAGAAGGCCCATGCACAGCGTGCAGCAGGCCCACGCATAGTGTGTGGTAATCCCGCGCACAACGTGCAGCGGACCTGCGCTCAGCCTGCAGCAAGCCTTTGCACAGTGTGCGGCAGGCCCGCACACAACGTGCAATAGGCCCATGCACAGGTGTGCGACCAGGCAGGGCTTTGTAGGGCTGGCTGGGCAGGTTGGCTTGGCTGGGCTAGCTGGCTTGGATGGGCCAGCTGGTGTGCACGACATGCTGGTCGAAAAACGTGATTTTTTGGGAATGATTGCCAGAGATTCGTCTGTCCGATTTTGGCGTACCATATATCGTAGAAATCGTATTTTCGAGTACTATCCATCTATATGATCAACTTGACCGGATTCCTTTATATATAAAAAGTCAAAATTTTACCCCTTCCCTCCCACGTGGGGATTTCTAGGGTTTCAGACCCGGGACTGTCCATGCGTGCGGCATATGTGTGGGAAGGCGCGACATGCGCCGTGGAAAAATGTGATTTTTTGGGAATGATTGTCAGAGATCCGTCGGTTCAATTTTGGCATTTCATATATCAGCGGAATCATATTTTTGAGCACTATTCATCTGTATGGTCTTTGTGACCAGATTCCTTCACATATGACAAGTCAAAATTAGACCTTCTTCTCTCCTGCGTGGGGATTTCCAGGGTTTTGGGTAGGGGAATGTTTTCATCAGCATCTCTGTCGGTTGGAAGTCAGAAGTCACGTCCAAGATTCATATTTCATCATAGCCAGAGGAGGGTGACAAAGTTGGGTGTCTACAGAATGCCCCTCTTTGGACGAGGCCTATGCCAACGACTGAAAGGCAAAGAAAAGAACGACCACATTTTGTCACCCGGAGCATGTACTGCTGTCATCTTGCTCAGTTATGATGGAGTTCAAAAATGCAACAGATAATATCTCCTACCTACTTTGAAGTTGAGGACTTACCTGTGGCTGCCAATTGTGGAAAGGAATTCGCTGCTCTTTCAATCCTGTAAAAAGGTTAGTACTTCGATCCTGATCCTTCCTTAGCTAGGATTCGCATGTGCCAGTTCAGGGAAATATGGTCTCCAGGCTAGGTCTTTTGAGCCAATTTGGACTATCTGGGACCGATGGTTATGAGAGAGAAATTCTCTGTTCTTTCAATCTTGTAACAAATAAAAAACATTTTATTTTTTTATTTTCCTTAGCTAGGCTTCACATGTGCCAGGTCAGGGAATTTGGTCTTCCAGGCGGGTTCTCTCAAACCAGGCTGGGCTATCTGGTCTTCCAAGTGGGTTCTTTCGAACCGGGTTGGGCTATCTGGTCTTCCAAGCTAGTTTTTTCGAATTGGGCTGGGCTATCTGGTCTTCCAGGTGGGTTCTTTCAAATCGGGCTACACTATCTGGTCTTCTAGGTGGGTTCTTTCGAACTGAGCTAGGCTATCTGGTCATCCAGGAGGGTTCTTTCAAGCTGGGCTGGGCTATCTGGGACTGGGTCAATGAGATTGGACTATCTGGGGCTAGGTCAATGCAATTGGGCCTCCTACTCCTTATGATTATGTGAGTATCTGATCATTTTCCAATTAACTCTTGACTTCCTTTGGCTGATATGATCTTTCTCAGGTGTCTCCGAAGGTCTATGCAGAGAATAGGAGGATGCACTATGGCCTGTGCTATGTGATAGTTACCAAGGATCGGGAGATTACTCAGCAGGGTGCACTGATCGAGGACCTAGCCCAAAGGTTGGAGCAGGTTGGAGTAGCATCTGTGGACTCCGTGATGCTTCATAAGGATGGTTCAGTGTATGGTTCAGATGATGGCATCTAACCCATAGGGATTTGTTCCTGCATTTCCTGCAAACACAAACACCTAGATATTTTCTTTCTTTTTTCTTTTTCCCTCTCCTAGTTTGTTCATTATTTTATTTCAACATCTCTATGAAAACTTACTTTTGGCACAAAAGAAAATCTTTCTTCCTCTTTTTTTTTTTTTTTTTTTTTTTTCTGTTTGCTTACAATGCTTAGGCACAATCAATTCCATAACTCAAGTCATAATTAGAATAATCGGGATAACACGAAAATCCAAATATTTCCTCATTCCATTACCAAGTGAATTACATGAAAAGGGAGACCACTTTCCTACCACAAATGAGATAAGTGAATAACAAGGTGGGTGAAAGTTTACTAACTCTTATGGGTCCGTCTCCTCGAGCCCGTATTGTCAGCTGATGTACATAGGCAAATAAAAGGATGTGTGTGTTAGTCCCATCAGTCTGACATAGTTGTGGCCAAGGGTCTTCATCAAAAAATCTTCTTGTGGCTTCTCTAGGCACCTCGATGCGATATCCTGCATAGTCCTTTCCTACAAGTATTTCTTCCAATCGGTGATAAGGTCTAATTCCGGAACTTCTCTCTTATCCCAGTAACAAAAAACTCTGAGTGGGCTTCCATTTAATGGTATGGTGAGCTTTAGTTTCTTGAGGAGCCAAATCTAAAAAATAGCAGGACTCCCCTGATAATGGTCTAGTCCAAATTTATGGCCATAGCTCATGTCACCAAATCCCTTGAACGTTTCTGCAAGAACCGTAGGGACGATGTCACCTCCCTTCTTCAACTGTTTTACTACCTCAATTAAAACAGATGGTGCACCATGCCCGGAAGTGTGGAGAACATAACGAGCTGTCATGCAAAGTAAATAAGCATCCAAGGATCGCTGCCGATGGATTCCACCCATTGGTAGATATTGGATGAAGATCTGAGCCACCTTTAGAATGTCGATCTTCCCATACCTGACAAACTGCTTTACTTCTTCTTCTTTCCATTTGAAGAAATCCTGAATTTCATCTAAGCAATCCTTCTTTAAAGAGGGTTGGAACAAACTGCCTTTGGGTGGAGATAGCGTACAAACCCAAAATTCTTCAAGAGTTGGGAAAATCTCCACTAATCCAAACCGAAATACATGCAGGTCGGCATCCCAGTGTTGATGCACCTGTCAGAGTAATTGGTGATGTAGCTTCACACAACCAACTTGGCTAAGAAATGACACATTCATGGATTCCAACAATCCCGGTGCCCTCATATTTATGTCCAAGGTCCATTTCCTTAACGTCTTATCCAACGAGCCCATTAATTTTCCTGAAACCAATACAAACAACGAGATATGATGATTTATCAAAGCATTACTCATTGGCTAATGATTCAAACAAGTCTTTACCACTGTTGCATCAAGATTTTCTTTTTTGCTTTTGACTTTGACTAATCAAGAGTGGAGAATAAACTGGCCTTGATAAACTGGTGCCGGGTGGCGATTTTCTTTTAAGGGATAGAATCCTGGATAAGAATGGATGGACCATAGGTGAATGATAGATACTTATTGGCTTTTCATTCCAAATGGTGATTCTTGGGGGACACAAACTATGATGATCTTTTAAGATACATTGATTATTAATTTAGGAACCAATTTATTGCCTTAGATAGTTGAGACTGCACTTGCACATGTCAAGTTGCCTACGTATCCCTCGAAAGGAGTCAGGTCTGATGTAGTTCAGGCCATTCACCCTTCCAGACATAATATTTCTTGAGCTGATCTATGTTAACCAGTCCTGGTATTTCTTCACCATTGTGGTCTACGAGTTTCACAGCTTTTCCTGGTAAAATTTGTTTAACAATGAATGGGCCGCTCCAGTTAGGCCTGCATTTTCCTCTTGGGTCATGAATTGGGGCTCTTTGTTCTCGAAGAACAAGTTCACCCACCTCTTTGTGGTGGGGCTTCACATTTTTGTTAAAGGCCCTGGCCATTCTCAGTTGATACTTCTTCCGATTATCCATGGCCTTCATGTGCCTTTCATAAACAAAATTGAGCACGTCATGTCTAGACTTCACCCACTCTCCTTTAGGTAGCTGATTATCAAGAAGAACCCTCAGGGATGGTACCAAGATTTTCATGGGTAGAACCGCTTCAACCCCATATACCAAAGAGAAAGGGGTTGCCCCTGTCGAAGATCGTACATAAGTCCGGTATGCCAATAAGGCAAGGGATAACTTATCAGCCCAATCCTTGTGTGTTTCTGCCATTTTCTGCAGAAGACTTTGATATTCTTGTTAGCTACTTCTACTGCCCCATTGGTCTGTGGCCTGTAAGTGGTAGAGTGATGCCTTCTGATATCAAATTTTGTGCAGATTTTATCGGTCTTGCCCCAGAAATGGGATCCCTGATCTGATTTCAATTCCTAAGGTACTCCATATCGGGAAATGATGTTTTCCTGGATGAACTTGGCCACCTTAGTAGATGTGAGGACTGTATAGGACTGAGCTTCTATCAACTTAGTGAAATAATCAATGGCTACCAAGATGAATTCGTGGCCATTGGATGCTTTAGGGTTGACCTTTCCAATGATATCAATTCCCCAAGTGGAGAATGGCTAAGGTGAACTAAGTGAATGCAACTTTGTTGGTGGGATATGTATGATGTTATCAAATATCTAACACTTGTGGCATTTCTTGACAAAGTCCATGCAATCTGCTTCCATTGTGTTCCAGTAATATCCTAGCTTGAGGATCTTCTTAGATAACATCTTGGCATTCATGTGGGGTCCACAAAGACCTTAATGAATTTCTTCTATGATGGTTGTAGCTTGTTCCTTATCTACGAGCAACAACTATATTCTGTCATAGGACCGTTTGTATAACAAATCCTGTCACACCCCGTTCACACAGAACCGGGCCAGTGACCGGGTTAACACCGGTCAACCCAAACCTACCAGGATCATCTGATATAGTATTCCACCACATCATACATACAACTAAGAATAAGCTCATTAGTTTAGCGGAAGACTTGGTTTACCTGTGAATATTCCCATAATACTTGATACCCGAATTGTGATACAATAGTTAAATACATGTGGGCCCGAGGGCATGATATTTACACAATAAGAGTACAATTCACATATCAAGTACATAAAAGAAATCATCAAAAATTAGAGTATACAGCTCGGCTCGGTATCAAAGCCTAGAGCTCAGCTCGGTATCAAAGGTTGAGCCCAGCTCGGCATCACAAGGTAGAGCTCAGCTCGGCATCAGAACTGCGGTCCCGCAGCACAACTCTCGCATGAGCAATCAGTGCCATGCTCTAACTCCTCAGGGGCCCACCAGTCCTCTTCAGGGAACTCAACTGTGGGACCCGCCCCGTGCTCATCTGGTTGATGACCTGCAAAATCATCTAAAAGAGGTGCACACGTGGGATGAGCTCACTAGCTCAGTAAGTGGAAAGATGGACCACACAGCAGTCCACACAGCGATCACAACCATATGCACTATATGCTATGCAATACATTTTAAATCACATCCACCTAAGCAACATTACTAAGTCTTTGGTTTAGTGCTACTACAAACAAAGTGCGCGTATACTCCGAGTATGAGCCACGAACTCCATCCCGCGATACGCCCATAGGGTTGTCGGAGAAGGCCCATAGTGAGTACTCAGAAAAATAAAAATATGCCGACCACCGGCTCTCAACATGAAGTAAATGACTGAAAATTAAAGGTGTTGACTCCAGCAATTTAAAAGCAGTACGATTGGCCCTCTTGAATATACCACCGGGGTTACCGACTGTCCTAATGACCAGCCGAGCGTAATGTCTAACCGCCACAGTGACCCGACAACCGTGACCACTGCTTCCCCCCAAATGGTAACCCAACACCTTAACCCCTGCTGGGAAGGGTCGTAGCACGGGTAGATGATTATCCTAAACCGCATGCTCCTATATGACATAGTACAATTACATAGTGCCACCGTGTCCTATACCACGGCCACCAATGCACTCATTTCCAAGCCAACTACGGCATCTAGTCTATTAATGCATCATGCACAATGATGTCCACATTCATCACAGAAGCATATTATCACTTGGCATTTAGAAAATAAACACAACACCCATGCATAACCATGTGAGGATGACTAATCTACATAGCATTTTCATGATGACATGGCTAGACTAGATACGATTAAATGAATGCCAAACAATGCCTTGAAACAAGGCCAAACGTCCTCTCCCCACTTACCTGTAGTGTACAAGGACTCACGCTCGGTATGGGTGAGATCAGGTGCGAGAAGCGTATGCTTTGGTGAACCTAACATAAGTGAGCGGGGTTAGTATTTTACCATTTTGGGATCAAGGTTAACAAGATCCAATGACAAGATCATGTTTAGAATCCTAAAAGAAGGTCACACGTCCGATTTGGGTCCAATCGGACGTAAAAATCACCTTCAGAGCCTCTCGGGTGGGTCGGACAGCCCACCTATCTGACCCACCAGTCTGACCCATCGGTCTGGATCGGTGGATAGGTCGGCCCGTCGGTTGGCCCATCGGTCTGGCCTGCCGGTTGGGTCAGAGTGTCCTGCTAAGACCAGTGGGCAGGGTGGCCCACCGATCGGCCCGTCGGTTTGGCCCGTTGATTGGGCCCGAAGGCCCTGCCCTCTCAGGCGGGTGCCCATAGGTGGGCCAAGTGGCCCATCAGTCTGGCCCACTGATCTTGGTGGGAAATTGCTGTTTCTTCCCAAACTTCCTCCAACCTTTAGGGATTCAAATGGGGCTTTTCCAAACCCATTCTTCACTCATTCAAGGTCTCATAAAATGGTTCTAACCTAGATCTAGGTTAGATTTAAGGAATGGAAAGCCATCTTACCTTCTTTGCTCAAGAACACCTTCAAACCCCAAAAATCACCTCAAACCCACAATGCTTCTCCAACCTTGTAAATACTTCTTCAAATCCTTCAAGATCAACATATAAATCATCTATTAAACCTTAGATTCATCATTTCAAGGGGAATTTACAAGATCTCAAGAAACCCTACCCAAATCAAGGGTTTTACTTGGGTATGGTGAAGGTTTAAGTAACCCAACCTTTGCTCACCTCCAAACGTAGATCTAATGTTGGAGATCTCTCTTCTGGCGTCGGAATGGGAAGATCAAGCCTCGGTGTCACTGAAATCCATCTCTTTTTCCTCTTCCTTCTCTTCTCTTCTTCTTCCCTTTTCTTTTCTCTCTCCTCTTTACTCTTCTCACCAACGTATGAGTGTCATAAATGAGAAAAGAAAAAGGGAAATAAATGCTATATATACTTCTTAAAATAATTAAGTATTCACATGGGTGGGTCACTCAGGTGGGTGAATGCGCCCACCTGTAAGCCTACCTGAGGGCCAAAACTTGGGATTTTGACAGAATTCGGCCCTCGGCACGAATCTCACTCTTGGCATACGATGTAATATACTTATGCGCCTTAATATACGACTACATACCTGCTTTATCCATACATGGCCTTATGATAGGTGCAGGTACACAGCTTAGGTATTCCTGTCTCTTCTGGCACTGGCTCAGACTTGTCGGGCTAGCTGGTGTTTAAGGTCACCCTTGCCATCATAGTCCATAAGGAACCCGCTTTAACTCTCTTCGGTTTGGGTCCTGCATGGTTAAACTGGGTCAACCGTGTAATCAGACTGGGTTTAAGAAGTAGGGTATTACAGATCCTCTTGGAGAATAAACTGGGTGGCATATCTTCTTAGATACTTCTTCTCTCTATCAGTTGCTTCAACTAGATACTTCATTTCCCTGATGAAATCCACTATGTGAGCGAACCAAGATCAACCATTTACAGTGAGAGAGTTCACCAAATTTTGATAAATGGGCCTGCTTCTTTGTTCTACCAAGAATGGTCAGACTCTAGCCATAGGGTGGAACTTTACCATAGAAGCCAAGGTTGCAAGGGCATCAGCAAACCTGTTATTATCCCTCTGGAAGTATTCGAACGAGATCCTCTCAAAGTATTCAATCACCTCTTCCAGATGCTCTTGATATGGCTTCAGCTTTTCATCTTTAGTTTTCCACTTTCCCTGTGTCTGATAGATGACAATGGATGAATCACCATAAACCTTGATCCTTTTCACCCCAATGGTTAAAGCAATTTTGAGCCCCAAAGCATAAGCTTCATACTCAACAATGTTATTGGCACAGGGGAAGTCGAGGTGGAATGACAAAGGCAAATAAAGACTGTCAGGAGTGACAAGCAATATTCTTGCACCACATCCCTTCTGTTTGGCTGCTCCATCAAGAACAACTGCCATTCATTAACTGTATCTTCTTCCTCTACAACTGCGATTCCTTCATCGAGAAAGGCATCATCCAAGGACCTTCCATCTTTTGTGGGGTGAGCAGCTAAATGATCGGCTATGGCCTGCCCCTTAATAGATTTTTGAGTAACGTAGATGATGTCAAATTTTGATAGCAAGAGCAACCAACGGGCCATCCTTCCTATTAAGGCTGGTTTCTCGAAGAGATATTTGATGGGATCCATCTTTGAGGTCAAATGCATCAGATAGGAAACCATGTAGTGTTGTAACCTTTTAGTTGCCCAAATCAATGCAGCACAAGTTCTTTCCAAAGATGTGTTCCAAGTTTCATATTCCAAAAACTTCTTGTTGAGGTAATATATGGCATACTCTGCCCCCTTTTCCTTTTCCTTCTATGTTAGCAAAGAGCCCATGGAATACTCTCTTACGGACAAGTACAACAGAAGTGGTTCTCCTTCCACTGGCAGTATCAATACTGGTGGGTTCATAAGGTACTCCTTGATCTTGTCAAAGGCTTGTTGGCATTGGTCATTCCGTTCTGTGGGTTGATCTTTCTTCAGCAGCTTGAAAATTGATTCACAGATTGTAGTCAACTGAGCTATGAATCTGTTAATATATTGGATGTGACCCAGAAATCCTCATATTTGCTTCTCAGTCCGAGGTGTGGGCATATCCTAAATTGCCTTGATCTTGATAGGGTCGACTTCAATGCCTCTTTCACTCACCAAAAATCCTAACAACTTTCCCGTCGTTATCCCGAATACACACTTCTGAGGGTTCAACTTCAGCTGATACTTCTTGATTCTTTCAAAGAATCACCTTAGTGCGAGAATATGCCCTTGTCGATCTTTAGAATTTACTATCATGTCGTCCACATAGACTTCCACATCTTTGTTTATCATGTCATGCAATATGGTCGTAGCTGCCCTTTGATAGGTTGCCCCAGCGTTCTTCAGTCCAAAAGGCATCACCTTGTAACAATAGGTTCCTTATGGAGTGGTGAAGGCTGTTTTCTCACAATCCTTTAGGTGCATGCTTATTTGGTTGTATTTTGAGAATCCATCCATGATTGATAATAATGCATGCCCTGCCATATTATCCACCAATACATCAATGTGAGGTAATGGAAAGTCATCTTTAGGCCTTACTTTGTTAAGATCTCAGTAGTCTATGCACATCCGTACCTTTCCATCTTTCTTCGGTACTGGTACAATATTGGCCAACCATTAGGGATACTTTACCATTTATAAGAAACCCACATTCCATTGCCTCCCAACTTCTTCTCTGATCTTCTCACTCCATTTTGGCTGCATTCTTCGGAGCTTCTGTTTGACCGGCTTTGCCCCAGGGTAAGTCGGTAATCGATGCTGTACAATGTTGGGTTCGATACCAAGCATGCCACATAGGACCAAGCAAAGACCTCGGTGAATTCCTTCAGAAGATTACTCATCCGTTCTGCTTCTTTGTCATCAAGGGTAGTGTAATTTTTACCTCTCGAAGTCATTGGTTGGTTCCTAGACTAATAACCCGAGTATCCTCACTGATGGGCTGGGCTTTCTTTGATTTGCATTGTTTTATTAATTCTTGATATTTATTAAGATCATCATCAAAAAAAGGAGGCAAGTCATACTCGGAATCAGAAATTTTATTCATGAAAGGAGTAACAGACTTGTCATAAAAGGACTCTGGACTCTTCTCAAAAGGGGAGATTGACACAGAATCATAAACAACAGACTCGACTATAGACTTGATAACTGGCTTAAAGCTTTCACCAGGGGTAATCAGGCTAGTTAACTCAATAGCATGAGCAAACTTGAAATCTTCTTTAATGCTTGTCCAGTTCAGAAGTGGTTCAGTGGCTTGATGGATGAGGAGATATGGCAAAGGGCCTTCCTCCCCTTCTGAGAAAGTTACTGCCATTTCTTTAGTGGAGCAATGGTTCCTCTGGATAGGTGCCTGCTTCTTCATGAATACCAACTGACCAATCTTGTACTCTCAGAAGCTGAACTTTCTGAGGGGTGAAGATTGATGGAGACTGCTCAATCCTTTTTCTATGAAGTCTATCTTTTCGAGCCTGTCGAGGGATGCCATCGTGATACCTCGTTCACATCTTTGACCACCTTCACGAGCCTTACCATTACAATTGGTTCAGGCATAGTATATACAAACCATCATCCTCTGTGCTCTCCTCTGCTTTGCATATACGCTTCTTCCTCTGAAAGGATGGGGCTTGAGCTCATGCAACTCTCGGGCTCTTGGCTCTTGTAGGAGAGAGCAAATAAAACCTTTCAAATCAATGGGAAGTGGCAGACTCCAGGTGAGCCTTATCTTCTTCTCCCATTATCTCTTCATGAGAACTCGAGGACTAGGTGCCTCCTTTGATTGGATCAATGTTGTAGGATCATCAGAGGAAGACCCAGTCTCAATCAGTGCAATTTCTGTTATCCCAGTGATGCAACTGTCTTGGTCACCTTCTTTGGCTAGCATTTTCTATTGTTCCACTTCATGAGTCACCCAATCGAACATGTCTTGGCAGAAAATTTCAAGTCCTTGTTGCATCTTAGCGGCGGTTTCATCAAACCATAGCTCCACATTTCCACAAAAGGGGAAATCCTCTCCTTTTTTCACAAAATACCCATTGAGAGCAGGGTAGTTAGAAACTGAGATCTTTCTAGTCATCCTCAGCACTTTCTACCCCTTGACAGTTGGAGGAGTGTACCCGAGACCATTCTTTCCCTTGTTCATCGCCAAACTAGGCTGCTTTGGAACTCCTTGGTGATTTTTCCCCAGTCCCATGCCAAGAAAATACTGCATGTTCTTCATCATCTGATTCACTGGCAGACTCCAAATGGCGTCATAGTTAGCCGGGATTTTCTCCTTTGGAGCTTCTCTATTTCAAAGCCACTTAGACTTCCTGATCTTGTACTTCCCCATCTTCAATGTTGGCCAAAGTGTTAACCACTTCAGGATCTTCGGCCACTAAGACCACCTTCCCCTCATGAATGAACTTCATTTTTTTATGGAGACTAGAGGACACCGCCTTCGCAGGATGCAACCAAGGCCTTCCCAAGAGCATGTTGAAAGCTGTCGGTATATCAATGACTTGGAAATCAACATCAAACTTCACCAGGCCAATCTTTACAGGAAGGGTAATGATGCCAAGGATCTTCCTCTTTGTATTATCATATGTCCTTATAGTTTGGGTGGTTGGCCTCATTTCTTCCAAGTTGACACCGATACTCTTTGCTGATCTCAATGGCAGCACATTCAAAGTGGACCCATTGTCGATAAGAACTTGGGAAACTACTTTGTCAAGGCATTCAATTGTAATGTAGAGAGCCTAATTGTGTTGGGTTTCCTTAGGAAGCTCAGAATCTGAGAACATTAGGACTGCATTGTATATGTTGCTCCTACTATTTATGCGAGGTGTGTCGGATTTATCTCGATTGGCACTTGCACATTAGCGAGAGACTTCAAGACTGCTTCACGGTGTGAAGGGGAGGCCATCAACAATCCCCAAATGAAGATGTTTGCCTGGGACTTCTTGAGTTGAGCTAAGACTGGGTTCTCTAGCTCTTTCTTCACGCTGCTAGTTCTGGCCTCATTAGCCCTTGACTGCTCTACTGCTAGAGCCTTGCCCTTGTAGTCTTTCCCACTTCTAGTCCATCACATTGATTGGTTTTTTCACAATAATCTCTGTGGGATAATTATCTTCATCATCACTATTGGTTAGGGTGATTATCCCCACCATAGAATCATCTTCTTTTGTTCTCCTTCCCTGCTTGGGGTGGGAAGCCAAGGACCTCCACAAATTTCCACCACCCTGGCTCGTAGCTTCTTGTCTGCATTAGAAAGCTGTTGGAATGTAGCATCTATCACCTTTGAGATTTTTTCAACTGGTCCTATTTCCTCCAGATCATCCAATTGCTCCTGATAGTAAAGATCACTGACGGTTACTTCCCCTAACATTTTATCAATTTCTTTTACCTTTTCCTGCATCCTCAATGTGTTGGAATGCACTTCACACTATTTATCTTCCAACTCAGATGTGGAGTATTGTTCGTCCATATAAATTATGTCGGCTCTCCAGATTCCCCCTCATTTTCTGAATCTGATGTAGAATCATCTCCCTCTATGCACAAGGAAGGGTAAATGCTATATGTTGGATCGGCTATTAGGTCATCATTTCCAATGGCGTAGACTGAGAAACATGTCGAATGTTCTGGTGAGTAATATTCTGACTCATCATCATAATAATTGTACCAAGGCCCTTGGTAGTCATCCCAGTCTGGGTACCCATCATCCTCAGAGTCATCTCCATCCTTCTCATCTTCATTTTTATCCTCATCATCATTGTCATCATCCTCTTCTTTGCTAATTTCACTCCCACTTGATTCTTCATCAGATTCCATAGAACCATCAAATTCTCTGGCATCCAAATGCTCATAGTATTCAGATTGTATGGACCGAAAGATTTCCATAGGGTTGGTTCTATCATTACTAGATCGAATTTGGACCAGTCTTGACTCATCATTATCTATGTCACTCCCTATGTGGATTAAGAAAGTATATTCTTTGATCTGCTCCCCTATGGCCAATGTGGTTACTGCTCTGAGAAGATCAGCTATAATCTCTTCAATTACCTCTGGATTATCTTTTGAAGTTACAATAGGCTGAATTAGGGAAGTGGGATCACTCTCCTGGTCTTCCCCTAATGCATTTACTGACCCTATTGATGAAGTCATCTTTGGGGAATTTGGTAGTGTAAGCATATCCTCCTAATAGTACCCATCTGACCATCCTTCTTTTGGGTTATACACCGAAACTTGAGAATGGGATAGGTATGAGGGTGATGACGGATATGAAGTGGGATGGTATGCAGATGCTGTAATGTGAGAACTAGGATATGAAGATTGGGGGTGATAGGATGAAGAGGGTCCTCCAGTTTGATGGTGGGGGGAAGGTTGATGATATGGCTGAGGTTGATAATATGGCAAAGGCTAATAATGCGGTGCAGTGGATTCTTCTGATAAGGTGGGATGGACTGGAGGCACCCGATCTTCTGACTCTTCCTCTGATGATTCTCTTCTTCTGGGGGTTCTTATGACTCTAGCACTTTGACTCATGATTTTCCTATAAGCGCTGGCATTCATATGATTCTTTCAAGCTCTAGGTACAATGAGTTGAGTAGGGTCACTCTCTATAGTTTCTTCATCCAGATTGTTCACATGATCGGGGAGTGGATTGGTATTGACATTAGGAGGTTGTTTGATCTTGACCTCAATGGTTTCATTGTGTACCAAGTCTTAAATTACATGCTTCAAACCCAAACATCTTTTAGTATTGTGTCCCTTCTGAGCGAGGTAGGCACAATATTCATGATCCCTATACCAAGCTGGAGGAGGGTTGCTGATCACTCTTGGAGCCACTGTCCCTAGCAATCCTTGCTTCTTTAACTTCTCATATGCGGCCATTATGGGCATTCCTAGATGAGAAAGCTGTCTTCTTGGGTGAGGAGCCTTCTGGGTGGGTGCATCTGCTTGTACTATGAAGGGCTGTGAAGAAGTGGCTGGTGAGACTGACTCCTAAACTGCGCTTACCATATTAGTTTCTAGACCCTTTTCCCTTCTGACTCAGGTGTTCTTGCTTGCATCTTGGGAGGATCCTTGATACTGGGCCTCTCTCAAAATTCTATTCTCCACCCGTGTGCCGGTGGCTATCAAGGCATCAAAAGTTTACAAATGCTGATAGTAAAGAACATCATAATAGGGCTTTGACAAGTTCTCTATTAACATCTCTACCGGCTCTACTTCTGAAGGCCTATCTGCCATCTTGGTGGCCTTGTCTTTGAATCTCATCAAGAAGGTGGTGAATCCTTTCTTAGGCTATTGTCTCAATGTCTCAAGCTCCTGACGTTTCACATCCACCTCAGTATTATATGGGTACTGTTTGGTAAAGGCCTTCACTACTATCACCCAATTCTGAGTTTGTGATGACTCTAACTGTGTGAGCCACCTCAGTGCTAGTCCTAATAGGGTTAACATGAAGGCTTGCCCCCATCTAGTTATCTATAAGATACCATGACTTGGTGATGCTGTGGAAGACCTTGAGATGAGCCTTGGGGTCTCCTGACCCGTCAAATCTATCAGTCTGCCACTTAAATTTTTTTAGAATTCTCGCTCTAGAGAAGAAGATCATTTCCTCAGAATCCACTGCTTAGCCTTCTGAGTTTTTTTCCTCTCGAATCATGCTCTCTAACTTCTCCAACTACTCTATGAGCTTCCTTTCCTTCTCTGTCTCTGGAGGCTTAAAGTGGATGTGTGCTACGAATTCCTCTTCTTCATCTTCGATCGCTACCCTAGGAGTAGGGACCTTGGAATAGGCCCCTCGTTGACCATTGGGACGGGTAGGTGAAGATCCTCTCTGAATGGTTGGCCGGACATGCTCTGGTTCCCCTAAGTTGACTTGGGAAGAATTCCCACGATGACTTGTAGCTCCATTTTGATCTACATCTCCTGTTGCTGGTGTCGGCTAATTCATGGGATCAGCTCTGGGAGGGTTTTAAAGTGTATGCAGTATTTGAGCTATCCTTCTTTTGACTTCAGCCATCTTTATCTATAAGGTCTCCACGAGATGGACCTAGGCCTGTTCGGGTGTTTCCATGTTGGGTGGATCCATGCTTACTGGGCTGTAATCACCTGGTAGTAGACAATCTCAAAGAGATGACGGAGGTGATTCTGGATTTAGGTGGGTCAACTAATTACCCTAACATGTCTGAAGGGACCGCAACGACTACTTGAGATGTGGAATTGTGCCTGAACCAAAAGTGGTTTATTTTAGGATTCTTGAATTCCCAACCCCTTGTTCACACATTCACTAGATTATTAACCAATGATCCATCCAAAGTTAGTCCGCTTAATAATAGGGGGTGGATATGGTTCAATGCCCTTGGTCCACCCAATGTCATAAGCGGGAGATTCATACAAATGGCTTGTCG
The DNA here is from genome assembly GCF_013358625.1 of Macadamia integrifolia. Classification (NCBI taxonomy): domain Eukaryota; kingdom Viridiplantae; phylum Streptophyta; class Magnoliopsida; order Proteales; family Proteaceae; genus Macadamia; species Macadamia integrifolia. The sequence continues at coordinate 448,474 of NW_024868131.1, forward strand.
AGAATATTCCCATAAGACATTCCATGTAATAAAGTCATGCTTTCCTTGCTCTTTTCCCACTAGGTGTCCTTCCTCCTAATTTCTCGGCACTTCTCAGGACTTGACGTGACTCTGGCGGGATTGCCCCTGAGTCACGTATCTGGACTTTTTCCTTATGGAGGAGGGACACCTTTTATCCAAAACCCACTTTAGGAAAGCAATTCTTTATGATGGGAATATAGTGTAGGAACATTCCTTTTCAAGATCACAAACAAGTTCTACAAGATGCTCCTAGCTTTTTCATCTATTTTCTATATGATGCGAGCATGTAGTGGATGGAATAAGACCAACAAGGCTTCCTTGACAGGATCTATATATGTAAGGTATGTGATCCTTTTGATATACCCATAGGTACGAGATCAAGGGGGTGACTTCCTTGCCCATTACTCGTGACTACACACGAGGTTAAGCAATTGGCCACGGGGTGGTGGAACCGTGAGTGATTGTGTGCAAAAGTGTAACGTAAGGTAACCATCGTTCAATCTTAGAATTTCATAAAGTGCTCGGTCATCCTCCAGAGTACTGGCACAAATACAAATATCCTCATCGTTTGCTGACGCATTCAATCTCAGAATGCTATAAAGTTCACAGACCCCCCCGAGGGTGCTGGCACAAATACAACATCCTCGCCATTTGATGATACCTTTCATTCTTGTATAGGAAGTGGGTATCATTTGCTTTTAGAGTACTCTCCATGACATGTGCTGATCTCCCTAAGGGTGTGGGCATGACAGGGAGTCCATCGCCAAATGATTTCACTTCGAGCACGATGCATGATGCGTTTAGAAAATAAAATTACAAACATGGGGTTAGCCAAACATGTTTTAAAAAAAATGTGGTCGAAAATGTTCTTGCATTTAAAGGTAGCATTTAGAATTGGAAGCTTGACATTTGTCCCAAGTGGAGTCGCCACTGTGAGGGTAGCGGCCGGAGATGGATCCCCATCCTCTCTGCTCTCTCTCTCTCTCTTCACCTATGGAGGGGGAGGGGTTTGAGTCATGTGTGCTTTGCTTGTGGGCCTCGCACTGGCTTATCGCCGCTTGGAGATACGTGGAGGCCTATTTCACAAGGGTGTAAAATCATCATTTGAGATGGGGGTTTTGATGATGGTCCAATTTGGGGATCAAGATCATGCAAATGGGGTTTGGAGTTGCCACCTAGGGTTATGGGCCTAGGACCTGGGGGTGGGTCCAATTCCTGAGAAAATGATCCAAAATTTGGTCTAGTCCAAAGATTTGGGGTAAGTGTCAGGTTGCAGAGTTGGGAAGGTGTTAAGCACCCAATCTGTCGGGTTCAACTGGTCTTCTTGCTAGATGCTTGAGAACAAACATTTTCTACAATTATTACTATTCCACATATATGGCTAAGTTATCACACATATATACATTAATTGAATTCAAACTATTATATACACTAAAATAAAGCTTATTAGATGTCTACATTATGCTTGAATGAGGAGAGAGATTATACCTGAATTTGACCCCTGTTTCAGGGCAAGAAGGGTGGGCCCCTTACTGGTACTAGCTCAGACTATTTCTCACATTCTCTTGGCTCAGGGGAAGATGGTCTTGACCTCCAACTTCCTTTCTCAAGAGATGCTGATTATGTTGGTATCTGGATAGAGTTCTGGCTAGGAACAATCACTTTTGGATTTGGATTCAGACAGAGCTTCGGCTAGGGAAGGCTATTTCCTGCTTTGGATTCGGATAGAGCTTTGGCTAGGGAAGGCTATTTCCAAGCTTGGGATGAGGGGGCACTCCATCAAAGCTTCCGCTGGGGATAGGCTAGGGGAGGGCTAGGTTGAGGTGGAACTTCGATAGAGCTTCCACTGGGAATGGCTATTCGTGAAAAGATTCCAGGGACGCTTGGACATAGGTTTAACTAGGAAAGGCTATTTCTAGGCTTGGGATGAGGTGGCACACTGGTAGAGCTTCCACTAGGAATGGCTATTTCTAGGCTTGGGATGAGGTGGCACTCCGACAGAGCTTCCGCTAGGGATAGGCTAAGGGTGGGCTAGGCTAAGGTGGCACTTCGGCAGAGATTCCACTGGGAATGGTTATTCCTGGAAAGATTCTAAGGACACTCGGATAGAGGTTTGACTAGGAAAGGGTATTTTTGAAAAAGAAATGGGCTGACCTAAAAATGGATTGAAGAACTCCAAAGTCCCAAAGAACACTTTGAAGATCTAAACAGAGTTTCAGATCTTAACAAAGATCTCTTCGTAGACCCGAAGAACCTCAAAAAGGGGGGGTTTCTATCTCAAGAACGCTCAAGAATGCTCAAGAACACTTAAGGGAGGTGGCTCAAGAACATACTATTTTTGGCTAAAAACTGGATCTAACTAGGAATTTGGATTGAAGATCTTCAAGATCCGGAAGAACACTTCAAAGATCCGAATGAGTTTTTGGATCTTGATAAAGATCGCTCTGAAGATCAGAAGAAAATCAAGAGGGGGGAGGGGAGGAAATTTTCTCTCTGAAAGGGGATTCAGGTGTTTGTTGATTATTTTTTTCTAAGGGAGAGGGGGGTATTTATAGTTTTTTTCAACCAAGTAGGAGAGGGCATTCCATTTATCCAGTGGACGAAAGGGGGGCTCTTGCCTAAAGTGCGGAGATAGGATTTTTGTCCAATGGGTAAAATGTGGGTTAAAAGCAAAAATGGGTGGGGAGGGCTTTTGTCCAGTGGGTAAAAGGGGGTTTTCAGAAAAAAATGGGAGGAGAGAGAAATTTTAGCTTAGAAAAAGGTGATTTTTGAAAAAACAAGAGGAGAGAGAAATTTTGGAAAAGGTAGTTTTCAGAAAAGTGAGAGGAGAGAGAAAGTTTTTCCAGAAAAGGTAATTTTTAGAAAAGCTGGAGGAGAGAGAAAGTTTGGAAAGGTAATTTTCAAAAAAGTGGGAGGAGAGAAAATTTTTCCAAAAAAGGTTTTCGAAAAAGCGAGAGGAAAGAGAAAATTTTATCGGGGGTATGAGTGATATCACGGGTGCGCAAATACATGGGTGTACAGGCAATGTGCACGGTGTGTGGGCACAGTGTGCATGCTGTGCGGGCCATGTGTTCATGGTGTGTGGGCCATGTGTTCACGTTGTTCCGGCCATGTGTGCACGGTGTGCCGGCATAGTGTGCAGTGGACCCATGCAGAGCATGCAGTAGGCCTGTGCACAGCATGCAGTAGGCCCATGCACAGTATGCGGTAAGCCTGTGCATAGCATGTAGCAGGCCCTGCACAGTGCACGGTAGGCCCATGCACAACTTGCAGTAGACTCGCGCATAGAGTGTAGCAGGCCCATGCATAGGTGTGCGGCCTGTCAGGGCTGGCTGGGCTGGTTGGCTTGGCTAAGCCGGCCGATGTGCGCAACATACGCACGAAAAAATGTAATTTTTTGGGAATGATTGCCGAAGATCCGTCGGTCTAATTTTGGCATTTCATATGTCGTCGGAATCATATTTCTGAGCACTATTCATCTGTATGGTCATCTTAACCAGATTCCTTCATATATAAAAATTCAAAATTAGACCTTCCTCTCTCCCGCGTAGGAATTTTTAGGGTTTTGGGTAGGGGAATGTTTCCATCAGCATCTCTGATGGTTGAAAGTCACGTCCAAGTTCCATATTTCATCATAGCCAGAGGTGGGTGACAAAATTGGGTGCCTACAGCACTCTAGCAGAGCTTCTGCTTGGAATAGGCTATGGGAGGGCTAGGCTAAGGTGGCACTCCGGTAGAGCTTCCGCTGGGGATGGGCTATGAGAGGGCTAGGCTGTGGTGGCACTTCGGCAGAGCTTCCGCTGGGGATAGGCTATGGGAGGGCTAGGCTGAGGTGGCACTCCAGCAGAGCTTCCCCTAGGGATGGGCTTTGGGAAGGCTAGGCTGAGGTGGCACGTTGGCAGAGCTTCCGCTAGAAATAAGCTATGGGAGCGCTTGATGAAGTTCAAAAATAGGCTATGGTAGGGCTTGACAAAATTCGAATGATTGAAGAACTTTGAAGGCCCAAAGAACACTTTGATTCTATGAAGATTGCTTTGAAGACTTGAAGAACTTTAAGGGGGGAACAAAGGAAAAGTTTCTCCTACACAAAATTCTCACTCAAAAACACTCGGATGATTGGAAAACCTAAAAGGCCCGAAGAACACTTTGAATCTTATAAAGTTCTCTCCGAAGACTTGAAGAACCTCAAGGGGGAGGGGAGAAGAGAGGGCAGAGCTTCTCTACAAAGGGTGCTCACTAGGACGCTTAAGTGTGAAAAACCAAAGGGTGGGGGGTATTAATAGATTTTTTGGACCAATGGGGGGAAAATGGGAATTTCCTTAGCCAATGTGGTTAAAAAGTGGATTTTGTTGGCCAATGGGGTAACGAAGTAATTTTTTGGGCCAGTAGGGTGAAGGGGTGAGTTTCTTTGGCCAATGAGATGCAAAGATGCATTTTTGGGCCAATGGGAGGAAAGAGGTAATTTTTTGGCCAATGGAGAAAAAAGATGCATTTTTGGCTAATAGTGTGAAAAGATACTTTTTTGGGCCAATGGGAGTTTGTAGTGTAGGGTACGCTAGTGGGGTAGTGCAGAATACATAAGCGGGTGAAGAGGGAATCTCCTCACAAATCCGATCATCAGAGTGAGGATCTCGATCGTCAGTGGGGGCATTGGGTGACAAGCGGGGGCATCAGGCTGCAGGTAGGGGCATTGGGCATCAGGCAGGGGTGCTAGGCATCAAACGGGGTGTTGGGCATCAGGCAGGGGCACTGAGCATCAGATGGTGGCATCGGGTAGTTGGTGGGAGCAACGGGCTATAGGCAGGGGCACTGGGCTACAGGTGGGGGCGCTGCACAAGCTATAGGCGGGGGTGTTGGGCTATAGGTGGGGGCATCGGGCATCAGGCTACAGGTGGGCGCACCGAACATCAGGGTGGGAGCAACGGGCTACAGGAGGGGGCACTGGGTGAGGGTGCAGGGTGCTAGGCTGGTGCATGCAGGGTGTGTAAGGTCGATCAGTGCGAGCGAGGGAAAGCAAGGCTGGGCAAGATTGATGCACCGTGCACAAGGCTATGGGGTGGAAAGGTGTGGGTGCTTGTATGGGCGGGATTTAGATGCTCATGACAAGGTGTGGGTGCTTGCATGGGTGGGGTTAGTATGCTTAAGGTGTAACTTTTGGGAATGATAACAGAAGATCCGATGGTCCGATTTTGACGTACCATATATCGTTGGAACTATGATTTCAAGTACTATCCATCCATGTGATCGCTTTGGGCCGGATTCCTTCGTATATGAGAAGTCATAATTGGACCCTTCTTTTCTCTCACACGGGATTTCTAGGGTTTTTGGGTGAGTATGTTTCTGGGTTGGGTTACCTTAGTTAATTGTCATCTCTGTCGATTGGAAGTGAGAGGCTGTGTCCATGATCCGTAAGTCATCATAGCCGGGGGAGGGTGACAAAATTGGGTGTCTACAGAATGCCCCAGAGCATATACAATCATCATCATGCTCGACAATGACAGAGTTGAAAATGCAACAGGTAATATCTTTAACTACTCACAGTTTAGAATCTTACTTGGATCATCAATTCTTGGAAAGAAATTCACTGCTCTTTTAATCCTGCAAAAGATGTTAGTACTTTGACTATTGACTTTCCTAAGCTGGGCATCTATGTGCCAGTCTAGGGGATCTAGGGCTATCGATTATAGGAAAGAAATTCGTTGTTGTTTCAATCTTGCAATAGACATTAGTATTTTAATTCTTCGCTTTCCTAGGCTAGGCTTCCTTCTGCCAATCCATGGAATCCGGGGTTGTCAATTATAGGAAAGAAATTCTTTGCTCTTTCAATCCTGCAAAAGACATTAGTGTTTTAAGTCTTGGTTTTTCCTAGGCTGGGCTTCCTTCTGCCAGTCCATGGAATTCAGGGCTATCGATTATAGGAAAGAAATTCGCTACTTTTTCAATCCTGCAAAAGACATTAGTATTTTGATTCTTGGCTTCTCCTAGGCTGGGCTTCCATCTGCTAGTCCATGGAATCTAGGGCTATCGATTATAGGAAAGAAATTTGCTACTCTTTCAATCCTACAAAAGACATTAGTATTTTGATTCTTGGCTTTTCCTAGGTTGTGCTTCCTTCTGCCAGTCTATGGAATCCAGGGCTGTCAATTATAGGAAAGAAATTCGATGCTCTTTCAATCTTGCAAAAGACATTAGTATTTGATTCTTCGCTTTTCCTAGGCTGGGCTTCCTTCCACCAATCCATGGAATTCGGGGCTGTCGATTATAGAAAAGAAATTTGTTGCTCCTTCAATCCTGCAAAAGACATTAGTATTTGATTTATGGTGTTTCCTAAGCTGGGCTTCCTTCCGCCAGTCCATGGTAAATGGGGCTGTCGATTATAGGAAAGCAATTCATTGCTCTTTCAATCCTGCAATAGACATTAGTATTTGATTCTTGGCTTTTCCTAGGCTGGGCTTCGTTCCGTCAGTCCATGGAATTTGACCAATGGGATTGGGCCACTTGGGGCCGGCTCAATGAAATTCTTTCTTTCTTGATTTTTGTCTTTTGACCTTTTGATTTGGATTCTTGAATTTGGACCTTTGAATTAGAATCTTTGATTTGCTTTTGATTTGGATTTTATTTGAATTTTGCTTTTCACATAAAATTGATTTGAATGTGCTTTGAAATTGATTTGTATATGCTTTGAATTTTACATTTCACATAAATGTGATTTAAATTTTACCTTTCACATAAATGTGGTTTGAATTTTACCTTCCTCATGAATTTGATTTGAATGTGCATTTAATTTTACCTTCCACATGAATGTGCTTTGAATTTTACCTTCCATATGAATTTGATTTGAATGTGCTTTGAATTTGATTTGCATTTTGTATCTTGTGGTAAGAATCTTTGAATTACACCTTGGAATTGGAATCTTGAAGATTTTTTTTAAAATCCGAATTTTGAACAATAAAATGGTCCCCCCCACTCACTTCTCATTTCCGATTCTTTCGAGTTGAGAGCAAGTTGTGGGTGGGTGGGTGAGTTCAAGGTTTTGTATTTCTTTGAAGATTTGAAGTACTTTGCATTTGGGTTGATTTTTCTTTGAATTTCTTCGAAGATCTTTGAGTTTTCCTTGAAGCTCTTTGAAGATCTTCATCTTTTCTTTGAAGATCTTCAATGTTCTTGAGGAGGGATTTGTTTGGAGAGTTTGAAATCTTTTTGGGATTTTTTTATAAATTTTGGAATTTCTTGGGGCTCTTTGCAATTTAAAAAAAATATGGCTGAGAGAAAGAAGAGAAGGACTCCCGGAATATATGGCCGAGAGAAAGAAGAAAAGGACTCTTGGAAGGTGTTGATTAGATGGCATAGAGAGTCGTGGTACTTCAGCTCGATGAGACGAGGGTCTCGTGGATTGGTATGTTGGATGGACACTTCAGAAGACCCAGGGTCACATATGTAACTCCATATGGGGTGCATGGGTAAGTCTTTATTTTTGAAAAATCATACATTTTTTTTCACTTTTTATTATTATTTTTTATTTATTTTTTATTTTTTTATTTTTTAGGTGCCCCATGGGAAAGAACCACCCGCATTGGCCAGATATGGCCATCAAAATTCAAACTGGGATTGGTATAAGGTACTTCCCTATAGAGTTAGCAAACCGTAGATGCATCTTATCTAAGTAGACTGGCCTCATTGGAAACCAAAAAGTTTAGTCTGAGATTGGTAGGAGGCCTGATTGAGTGATGGTAGCTGAGTACCCATTCTTTCCATCTCCCTAGAGGCAAGATCACCATCAGGCCTTTATGCTTCTATGCCTTGACAAGTATACCATTTGGGGGGAGGCCCCTAATACTGCCTAAGACCCTGGAGGCAGAGGACTTCACGAGCTTGATTGGTGTTGCCATTCTGGCTGACCAGAAATCTATTCGTCTAGGTGAGATTAGTGCTCGCTGGTGGAGGCCCAGTGTGAGGGTGAATCCTGACACAATGACACAATTGGCCTATTCTTTCCTTTTGTATGCTATGGGTCAGTGTCTTTTCAACAACCTCTAAGGTGGGATTGACATCCGTGTGGCCTTTTTTGGAATCTTTGGTAGATAGATGCTTTAGACTGGGGTGGGGCAGCCTATGCGTATCTGTTGCAGTCTATTAACCTTCTAGCATATGGAGACTCCAGGGAGTAGGCTACATTATCCAGGTAATTTCCCATCCATACACACCTTTCCCTTCATTTGGTTGCACTTCCTTACTTTGAGTTTTCAAATCATCCCTAGTAATTTCCAGGTAATTTCCCATCCATACCATGAGCATTTGGGGATCATGGCCCCCATACTGAAGGGCTCCCACGGGCATCATTCTTCCCTGTGCCCACGAGATAGGGAAATGGTTAGATACTCAGGGGTGTCTGCTATCCTATAGGGACCACTGCTCGTTCTCTCCTAAATGAGCTTATAGAGGTAAGTCATATTTGGTGTTGAGTTTCCCTTTGTCTTGTGTTGTACTTACTTCTTCTGAACGTGCAAGTTATCCGGAGACCATATCGACATTTTGAGTTCCCTTTCATGGGGGAGATTTTTTGGGCTAGATACTTGACTAAGAACAGGGTTCTGTTCAGGGGACCTTGGGGCCATGCTTGGTATTTGGGGGAGCAGGTCACTCTTTAATGGTCTAATACTGATTTACACTTTCCTCCTTGTCTTCCTCTGCCTACCATACATCATCCAGAGCTCATCCCTGAGGACTAGGTCGAGGGGTTGGCCAAAAGAGGATGGGATGCCTCCTTCCTAGACATGAATGGGAGTTATGAGACCTTCCTTGAGGAGGAGACAGTCTGCATCCCTTTTGATCCTACGGGCCCCATGGATGTTTCCTTTCTTGAGTTTCCTTTTCATATATCAAGTCCTTCTTATTGATGTTCTTTCAGTGGAGGACACGCCGTGTGGCCGCTTCTTCTGTTCGGCCGCAAGTGGGTGCTGCTGGCCTTTCCATTGTTGGGCCTTCCACTGCTGTAGGTGGATCTCATAACATGGCCACTATCCCGTTTCATGGCTTCCTGGGTTGGTCTTATCCTAATGCAGCCAACCCCGGTATCCTACAGCTCCTTAAACGCAGACTGGATAGAGATGCTTCCCTTGGACTACCCATCCCCTATGACTCTATGTGTGTGTGTGTCCAAACACTTCTTATTTGATTGTCCTTTAACTTCTTTTGGCTGACATGCTCTTCATCAAGTGTCTCCAGAGGCCTACACTGACCTTAAGTGAATGCACCAGGGTCTATGTGAGGTAGTGCTTTTTAAGGTATCATCCTTTCCTTAACCTTGTCCTTCTTCTTTATTTGCTCTTATTTTGACCATTCCTTATATTTCCTAGGACGGGGAGAATACTTCTTTAAGGAGACAAGTCAGCTCTCAGCAACAAGAGCTTGCCCGACGGGACCCTCAAATTCTGAATCTTACCTGGAGGATGGCAAACTCGGGATTGGCACCTAATGACTTCTCGATGTTCCTTGAGGATGACCTCGAGTACGGCGTGGATGAAAATGTTGATTCTTAGGGACTTGTTCTTGTTGTTCCTACAAACACAAGCATATGTATATGTATATTTTCTTTTTCCCTCCCCATATTCATTCATCTTCATTTTTTTTTTTTTTTGACCTTTTGTACTGCCAGGATTGGCATTTTATGAATGGAAATCTATGTTTAGCATAAAGAAAATCTGTTTAGTTCATGAATTTGAATTTTTAGGTCACGATTAATTCCACAACTCAAGTATTAGAATAATCAGAATAATGCGAAAATCCAAATATCTCCTCACTTTACTACCAAATGAATTACAGAGAATGGAAATAACTTTCCTACCATAGATAGGATAGGTAGGTAACAATGTGGGGAGAAAGTTCTTGAGGTGGGTAGAAGTTCACCAATTCCTCTGGGTCCTCTACTTCCAGTCCATACTATCGGTTGATGTAAGTGGGCAAGTAAAAAGATGTGTGAGTCAAACCCATCAACCTGACGTAAGTTGTATCCGAGGGTCTTCATTATAAAATCATCTTGCACACACCCTAGGCATCTGCATGCAATATCTTGTGCAGTTCTTCCTTGTAGGTACTCCTTTCAATCAATGATGAGCTTGAATTCCAAAGCTTCGCTCTTGTCTTAGTAGGAAAGAACTCCAACTTGGCATCCATTTAATGGCCTAGTCAATTTCAATTTCTCAAACTGCCAAAGTTGAAAGATAATAGGACTTGCTTAATAATGATCAATTCCAAAATTACAGCTGTTGCTCATGTCTTCAAATCCCTTAAGTGCCTCTGCAAGGACCGTGGGGATGATATCACCTCCTTCCGTTAATAGCTTTACCACTTCTGTCATAACGAGTGGTGCACCCCATATGGGAGTCCGGTGATCATAGTGAGCTATCATACAAAGTATACAAGCATCCTGTGATCATTGCTATGGATTCCTCCCATTGGTAGATACCGAATGAAGATCCTAGCTACCTTTAGAATGTTAATCTTCCTATATCTAATAAACTGCTTCATTTCCTCCTTTTGCCATCCAAAGAAACCTTGAATTTTCTTGAAGTAATCTTTCTTCAAAGATGGTTAAATCAATCTGCACCTAGGTGGAGATAGCATACAAACTCATAACTCTTATAAAGTTGGGCAGATCTCAACCAACCCAAACCAAAAAATGTGAAGATCAGTGTGCTAGTGTTGAGGTACCTGTCGGAGTAGACAGTGTTGTAACTCTATACACCCAATCCGGCTGAGCATCTATATACTCATAGATTCTAGCAGTCATAATGCCCTAATGTTTATGTCCATGGTCCATTTTCTTAATGTCTCATCCAAGGAGTCCATGACCTTTCCTAAAACCATCATAAACAAAGAGGAGATGTGATTTTTCAAAATATCACTCATTAGCTACTGACACAAACAAACCTTTACTACTGTTGTATCAAAGTCCCTTTTTTCTTTTACTAATCAAGGATAGGGAAACAACTGGCCTTGATTTGCAAGTGCCTAGTGGTGACTTTTGGGGAATGGAATTATGGATAAGAATTTGGAGGACCATAGGTGAATGACAGATACCTAATGGCCTTGTATGCCAAATGACGATTCTTGGGGGATACAAGCTATGATGATCTTTTTAGATACCTTGATTATTAATCAAGGAACCAATTTATTGCCTTGAGATTATCGAGATCGCACTTGCATATGTTAAGTTGCCTACGTATCCCTTGAGAGGAATCAGGCCTAGCATAGTTCAGGCTATTTACCCTTTTAGACATAATATCTCTTGAGTTAATCCATGTTGACCAGTCTGGGTATTTCTTCACCATTGAGATCCATAAGTTTCACTGCCTTGTCTGGTAGAATTTCTTTGACAGTGAAAGAGCCACTCCAGTTGGGCCTAAATTTTCCTTTTAGGTCATGAATTGGGGCTCTTTGTTCTCGAAGAAAAATCTCACCCTGCAGATCTTGTCATTTTTACCCCATAAATGGGATCCTTGATCCGATATCAGCTTTTGGGGCACTCCATATTGGCAAATGATATTTTCTTAGATGAATTTTGCCACTTTAGTAGACGTGAGGACTACATATGACTGAGCTTCTACACACTTGATGAAATAATCAATGGCTACCAAGATGAACTCGTGACCATTGGATGCTTTAGGGTTGATCTTCCCTATGACATCAATGCCCCAAGTAAAGAATGGCCAAGGAGAACTGAGTGAGTGCAATTCCGTTTGTGAGATGTGCATGATATTGGCAAATATCTAATATTTGTGGCATCTCTTGATAAAGCCCACATAGTTTGCTTCCATTATGTTCCAATAGTATCCTAGTTTGAGAATCTTCTAGCCTCTTGGCACTCATATTGGGTCCAAAAAGACCTTGATGGATTTCGTCCATGATTGTTCTAGCTTGGTCTTCATCTACACACAACAACTATATTCCATCATAGGATTTCTTGTATAACAAATCCCCTTGAAGTATAAACTGGGTGGCATACCTTCTTAGGAATTTCTTCTGTAGCTTCAATGGATACTTCCTTTCCTTGATGAAGTCCACTATGCAAGTAGTTTCCCCTATAGACTTCCACATCTTTGTTCATCATGTCATATAGTATGGCTATAGCTACTCTTTGAAAAGTTGCCCCAGCATTCTTTAGCCCAAAGGGCATCACCTTGTAGCAATAAGTTCCCCACAGAGTGGTGAAGGCAGTTTTTTTACGATCGTCTGGGTGCATGCTCACTTGATTGTATCCCGAGTATCCATCCATAAATGGTAGCAAGGCATGCCCTCCTGTATTGTCAACTAATACATCAATGCGAGGTAGTGGGAAATCATCCTTAGGGCTTACCTTGTTAAGATCTCAAAAATCTACGCATATTCATACCCTGCCATCTTTCTTTGGCATCGATACTATATTGGCCAACCATTAGGGGTATTCCACCACTTGTAGAAACCCTGTATTCCATTGTTTCATGACTTCTTATCTGATCTTTTCACTCCATTTTGGACGCATTCTTCTGAGTTTTTGCTTAACAGGTTTTGCCTCGGGGTAGGTTGGCAAACGATGTTGCACAATGTTTGGGTCTATTCCAGGCATATCATTATAAGACCAAGAAAAGACTTCGGCGAACTCCTTCAGAAGACTAATCATTTGCTCTGCTTCGTCATCATCTAGTGTAGTACCAATTTTTACCTCTCGAGGGCATTGTTCGGTTCCTAAATTAATCATCGGGGTATCCTCATGGATGGGTTGGGCTTTATTTGGTTTGCATTGTTTTATTAGATCATGATATTTATTAAGATCATCATCGGAAAAAGGAGGCAAGTCATAATCAATAATTTCATTCATGAAAGAAGGAGTAACAGACTCGACATACACAGACTCTAGACTTTCCTCAAGAGGGGAAACTAACACATAATCCTAAACAGAAGACTCAACAACAAACTTGATGACTGACTTGATGCTTTCATCAATGGTATTCTATTTGACTGACTCAGTAGCATGAGTAAACTTGAAGTTCTCTCCAATGCTTGTCCAGTTCAGGAGCTCAATGGCTCGATGGATGAGTAGATGTGGTAAAGGGCCTTTTTCTTCTTCCAAGAAGGTCACTCCTTTCTCTTCAGTGGTGCAATTTTTCTCTTAGACAAGTGCCTGCTTCTTCACAAATACGAGCTGATCAACCTCATGCTCTCTGATGCTAAACTTTCTGAGGGGTGAGAGACGGTGGAGACTGTTCAATCCTCTTTCAATGAAGTCCAATTTTTCAAGCCTATTGGTGGAGGCTATTCCTGCTCGGTCACATCTCTGACCACCATCACGGACCTTTCCATTGTAGTTGATTCGGGCATAGTACATGCAAACCATCATTCTTTGTGCCCTCCTTTGCTTTGCGTACATGCTCCTTCCTCTGAAGGGCCTAGGTTTGAACTCATGTAGCTCTTGAGCTCATGGTTCTTATAGAAGGGAACAAATGTGGCTCTTCAAATAAGTGGGAAGCTGTAAACTCCAGATGAGCCTATCTTCTTTTCCCATCCTCTCTTTAGGAGGATCCGAGGACTTGGTGCCTCCTTTGACCAGATTAATGCTTATAGGGTTGCTAGAGAAAGACCCATTCACAATCAATGCAATTTCTCCTATTCCAGTGACGTAACTCTCCTGCTCATCTTTTGTGATTTGTAACTATTCCAGATCAAATTCTGTGGGAACCTTCTCTTGAGGTGTGTTCGAATGAATCAAAGATGTAGGATCATTCTTTTGACTTTCCCTAAGAACATTTATCGACTTTGTTGATGAATTATTTCTAGAGACTCTGGCAATACAAGTATATTCTTCCAACTATACCTGCCAATCCATCCTCTTGGATTTGTGTCGACACCCAATTTTGTCACCCTCCGCTGGCTATGATGAAATATGGATCTTGGACTTCTGGCTTCTGATCGACAGAGATGCTGATGGAAACATTCCTCTACCCAAAACCCTAGAATCCCCATACGGGAGAGAGGAAGATCTAATTTTGACTTTTCATATATGAAAGAATCTGGTCAAGATGACCATATAGATGAATAGTGCTTAGAAATACGAATTCGACGATATATGATATGCCAAAATTGGACTGACGAATCTCCGGTAATCATCCCCAAAAAATCATACCTTCTAGCACATATGCGGCGCACACAGACTGTCTTGCTAAAAACCTAGAAAAATCCCTCACCTAACCTAAACACCCTAAAATTCATCTCCTACCTACCCAGATAACCCCAAAAAAGCCCCGGGTCTGAAACCCTAGAACTCCCCGAGCAGGAAGGAAGGGGTCCAATTTTGGCTTTTTATATACGAAGGAATCCAGTCAAGATGATCGTACAGATAGATAGTGCTCTAAAATACGATTTCGATGATATATGGTACGCCAAAATTGGATCGACGAATCTCCCGCAACCTTCCCTAGAAAATCACATTTTTTCCACGCGTATGTCGTGCACACCGGCCACCCAGCCAGCCTAGCCACACACTATGCATGGCCCCACCGCACACTTTACGCTGCCCTGCCACACACTTGCACAGCCTCGCCGCACACTATGTGCAGCCCTGTCGCACGCCGTGCACATAGCCTGCACACCCATCATGCATGCACCCATTGTGCACCTTGCCCGCATAGCCATGCATTCGCTCACTAGTGACATCACCCGCACTCCTTGGCTAAAATTTCTCTCTCCTCTAACTTTTCTAAAAACTACCTTTTCTAGCTAAACCTTCTCTCTCCTCCCGCTTTTCTAAAAACTACCTTTTCTGGCTAACCTTTCTCTCTCCTCCCCCTTTTCCAAAAATTACCTTTTCTGGCTAACCTTTTTCTCTCCTCCCACTTGTTCAAAAACTTTCTTTTTCGACCAAACTTTCTCTCTCCTCCAGCTTTTTGAAAACTATCTTTTCTGCCTAAACTTTCTCTCTCTTCCCGCTTTTCTAAAAATTACCTTTTCTAGCTAAACTTTCTCTCTCCTCTGGATTTTCTGAAAATCACCTTTTTCTAGCTAAAATTTCTCTCTCCTCCTATTTTTTCCAAAAACTGCCTTTACCTACTGGACAAAAACCCTCCCCACCCATTTTTTCCTTCAACCACCCCTTTTACCCGTTGGACAAAAATCCTATCTCTTCACTTTAGGCAAGAGCCCCCCTTTCGTCCACTGGATAAAGGGATTCTCTCTCTCCTATTTGGTTGAAAAAGACTATAAATACCCCCCCTCCCTTAGATAAAACACACCAATAGACCAGAATCCCCTTTCAGTGTGAAATTTTCCTCCCCTCCCCCCCTCTTCATTTTCTTCTGATCTTCGGAGTGATCTTCGTCATGATCCAAAAACTCATTCAGATATGTGAAGTGTTCTTTGGGATCTTGAAGATCTTCAATCCAAATTCTTAGTTAGATCCAGTTTTTAGCCAAAAATAACATGCTCTTAAGCCACCTCCCTTGAGTGGTCTTAAGTGTTATTGAGTGTTCTTGAGCATTCTTAAGCATTCTTGAGCCTTCTTAAGATACAAACACCCCATTTGAGGTTCTTCGAGTCTACGAAGAAATCTTTGTTAAGATTTGAAACTTGATTTGGATCTTCAAAGTGTTCTTTGGGACTTTAAAGTTCTTCAATCCATTTTTAGGTCAGCCCATTTCTTTTCAGAAATAGCCTTTCCTAGTTGAACCTCTGTCCGAGTGTCCGTGGAATATTTCTAGAATAGCCATTCCCAGTGAAAGCTCTACCAAAGTTCCACCTCAGCCTAGGCCTCCCTTAGCCTATCCCTAACGGAAGCTCTGTCGGAGTGCCACCTCATCCCAAGCCCAGAAATAGCCTTTCCCAGCCGAACCTCTATCCAAGTGTCCCTGAAATATTTCTAAAAATAGCCATTCCCAACGAAAGCTCTGCCAAAGTGCCACCTCAGCCTAGCCCTCCCTTAGCCTATCCCTAGCGGATGCTCTGCCAGAGTGCCACCTCAGCCCAAGCCCAAGCCCGAAAATAACCTTCCCTAGCCAAAGTTCTGTCCGAATCTGAATTTGAAAGCGACCGTTCCTAGCCAAAACTTTATCCAAATACTATCACAATCAGCATCTCTCGAGAAAGGAAGTTGGAGGTCAAGACCATCTTCCCGTAAGCTAAGAGAATCCGAAAGACAGTCCGAGCCAGTACCAATCAGGGGCCCACCCCTCTTGACCATTAACAGGGGTCAAATTCAGGTATAATTTCTCTCCTCATTTAAGCATAATGTAGATATCTAATAAGCCTTGTTTTACTGTATATAATAATTTGAATTCAATTAATGTATATATGTGTGATAACTTAGCTATACATGTGAAATAGTAATAATTGTGGAAAATGTTTGTTCTCAAGCATCTAGCAAGAAGATCGATTTAACCAGACAGATTGGGTGCTTAACACCTTCCCAACTCTGTAACCTGGCACTTACCCCAAATCTCTGGACTAGACCAAATTTTGGGTCCTTTTCTCAGGAATCGGGCCCACCCCTAGGTCCTAGGCCCATAATCCTGGGTGGTGACTCCAAACCCCATTTGCATGATCCCGATCCCTGAATTGGACCATCATCAAAATCTTGTCTCAAATGATGAATTTTACACTCTTGCGAAATAGGCCTCCACATATCTCTAAGCAGCGATGCGGCCATGCGAGGCCCTCAAGCAAAGCACACATGACTTGAGCCCCCTCCCCCTCACCATGAAGGTGAAGAGAGAGAGAGAGAGAGAGAGGAGAGAGGATGGGAATGCATATCCCATCCATCTCCGACCGCTACCCTTATAATTTGATGGTTTGTCTATTAACCCATGGGAATGATGTAACGGTGATGAGGGATATGGGGTGGGGTGATATGATGGGGATGTGATGTAGGAAGTATGGTATTCTGATGAAGGTAGTGGATGATAGGATGATAAAGGGAGTTCTACTTTCTGGTGGTATGGTGAGAAGGAGGACAATGGTGAAAGTAGATGCTATGAGGCAGTGGGTTCTTCTTCTAGGGTCGTTGACAAAGGAGGGAAGGCGGGTATCTGATCCTCATCTTCTTACTCTTCTTTTGATGGATCTTCTTTCCCATGGGTTTTCTTCAAGTGATCTCTTTGAGCCCATAGCTTGATGAGTTGAGTGGGGTTACTTTCTGTTGATTCATCCTCTATTACACTGACTGTTGCATGATTAGGAAGTGGGTTGGTAATGGCATTGGGAGGCTATTTGGCCTCGACTTCAATGGTCTCATTGTCTACCTAATCTTGGATTGCATACTGTAAAGTGATGCACTTTTCAGTAGTATGTCCCTTCTAAGTGTGATAACCGCAATAGTTATGATCCTTATACCAAGCTGGGGGAGGATTAATGAGTACCCTCAGAGTTACTATTCACAACAGTCCTTTCTTCTTCATCATTTCTTATACTTCCGCCAAAGGCATTCCCAATTCTGTAAACTGTCTTATTGGGTGAGGAACTTTTTGGGAAGGAGCATTTAATCGTACCATAAACAACTGTGAAGAGGAGATAGGTGACACCGACTGTTGAATCGCACCTATCAAATTGGTTTCAGGATTCTTTTCTCGCCTAACTTTGGTATTCTTTCCCATATCTTAAAAATTTCATTGATATTGTGCATCCCTTAGAATATTGTTCTCAACACATGTCTCGATGGCTATCAATGGATCAAAGGTCTGCGGCTGCTGATAGTAGAGAATGTCGTAATATTGTTTGGACAACTTTTTAATCAACATCTCCACATATTCTACTTTAGAAGGTTGATCTATCATTTTTGTGGCCATGTTCCTGAACCTCATTACGAAAGTGGTAAACCCCTCCCTAAGTTGCTGTCTCAAGGTTTCGAGCTCTCCACGTTCCACATCTACTTCAATGTTGTGGGGATATTGTTTAGTGAAGGCTTTCACCACTGCTACCCAACTCTGTGTCTGTGTGGGTTCTAACTACGTGAGCCACCTTAATTCTGGTCTCGATAGTGTTGACCTGAATACCTACCCCATCTGTTTATTAGCAACTTGCCATATCTTCGCGATATTGAAGAATGCCCTTAAATGAGAGTTAGGATCCCCTGACCCATCAAATTTGTCTATTTGACACTTGAATTTTTTTAGGATTCTTACCCCAAAAATCTTATCTGAATATGTTGCTTGACTTTCCTGGACTTTTCTTGTTCGGATCAAATTCTTAAGTTTCTCCAATTGTTCTCTTATTTTCCTTTCCCTCTCCGTCTTTAGAGGTTCCTGTTGAATATGTGCCGCAAACTCTTCATCCTTATCATCAGTTACAGCTTGAGGGGGATCCCTGGTGGAAGCCTCTAGATGACATATGGGCCTAGTTGGTTCTGGCTCTGCTGGAAGGGGAGTTGTGTCAGCCCCAAGATCAGTCCTAGTAGGTTTCATAAAAAATACAACACTTGAGCTAATCCATGCTTGACTTCAGCAATTTCGGCTTGTAAGGTCTCAACCGGGTGGACCCATGCATGCTCAAGTGATTCAGTGTTGAGTGGATCCATGTGAGCTAGACTGTAATCACTTGGAATGAGACAGTCTCAGAGAGACGATGGATGTGACATTAGACTTAAGCGAGTCAATCGGTCACCCTGACATGTCCAAACGGACTACAGAGAATACTTGAGATTTGGAATTGTTCCTGAACCAAAAGTGGTTTATTTTAGGATTCTTGTATTCCCATCCTTTGTTCATTCATTCACACAATTTTCAACCAATGATTCATCCAAAGTTAGTCCACTTAATGATAGGGAGTGGAGAGGGGTTGATGCCCCTAGTCTACTCAATGTCATAAGTGGGAGATTCACACAAATGGCTTGACCAGAATACTCCTATAAGACATTATCTGCTAATAAATTCATACTTTCCTTAATTTTAGTCCACTAGGTGACCTTCCTCCTAGTATCCTTGGGTCTTTTGGATAGTTTGGTATCTTACGGGACTTTGACGGGAATCACTCCAGAGTCACGTATACCAAACCATCCATATCTTATTTTTAAGGAGGAAGAACACCTATTATCCGAAACCCACTTAGGAGAGCATTTTTTTATGATTAGAATGCATTATAGGAAGATTCCTTTTCAATACCTCAAACAAATTCTATAGATCAGTTTGTGGCATTCCTAGCATTCTCCATCTATTTCTGATATGATACGAGTATGAAGTGGATGCAAATAGGACTGACAAGGCTTCCTTGACAGGATCTATATACGCAAGGTACGTGATCCTTTTGATATACACGTAGGTACGAGATCAAAGGGTGACTTCCTTGCCCATTATTCGTGACTACAGACGAGGTTAAGCAACTGGCTATGGGGGTGGTGGAACCGTGAGTGATTGTGTGCAAAAGTGTAATGCAGGGAATATCATTATTCGATCTCAGAATGCCATAAAGTGCACGGACCTCCCTGAGGGTGTTGGCACAATTATGAATATCCTCACCATTTAACAATACCCCACACCCTTGTACAGGAAGCGGCCACCATTTTCTCTTAAAGTACTCTTCATGACATGCACTGACCTCCCCGAGGGTGCGGGCATGATAGGGAGTCCCTCGCCAAATGATTTCACTTCAAGCACGATGCATGATGTGGTTAGCGAATACAATTACAAACATGGGGTTAGCTAAATATGTTTTCAAATAGATGTGGTGGAAAATGTTCTTGCATTTAGAGGTAGCATCTAGTGTCGGAAGCTTGACATGTCCCAAGTGGAGTTACCACTATGAGGATAGCGGCCGGAGATCTCTCTTCTCCCCCCTTTTGGGAGGGGAAAAAAGACTTGTCCTTTCATTCATCCCCCTCTCCTCTCATTCTCTATCTTGGGGAAGGTGTGTCTTGTGTGCTTACCCATGGGCCCCGCACCACCGCACCACCACTCAGAGATACATGGGGGCCTATTTCGAGGATTATAAGGATCGTCATTGAGACGGGGATTTGATGATGGTCAATTATAGGGGATTGGGATCATACTAAAGGGTTTGGAGTTACCACCTAGGATTATGGACCTAGGACCCGGAGATGGGCCCAATTCCTAAGAAAAGGGCCAAAAAATTGGTCTGGTCTAGAGATTTAGGTTACATGTTAGGTTGTTGAATTGGAAAGGTGTTAGGCACCCAATCTACCCAGTTCAATCGGTCTTCCTACTAGATGCTTGAGAAAGAAATTTTTTCACAATTAATCCTATTCCGTATGCATGGCTAGGTTATCACACATATATATATTAACTGAATTTAAATAATTATGTACACTAAAATAAGGTCAATACAAAGTCAACATTGTGCTAATTTGGGTGAGAAATTATACCTCAGCTTGACCCCTGTTTCGGGTCAAGAGTGGTGGACCCCTGATTAGTGCTGGCATGAACTTTCTTGTGGGTTCTCCCAGCTCAGTGGAAGATGGTCTTGACCTCCAACTTCCTTTGTTGAGAGATGTTGATTGTGATAATATTCGAACAGAGTTCTGGCTAGGAACGATTACTTTCGGGCTTAAACTGAGGTGTCAATTCGGCAGAGCTTCCGCTAGGGATGGGCTATGTTTGAGATTTTAAAATGTAACCGCAATCGTACGATTAGTGTAGCTACGGTCAAACATAGGGAGAGCAACCACTTTATTTTTTTGGTTCGTTTAATAATGCGAAAGTGAACTGATTAATGATTGTGATCTAATTCTAATTACCATCCAAAACATATGTATCTAAAATAACGTCCCAACCATTCGTCATCTAAGAATTTAAACATGCAAACCACGTAATTAAAATTAAATAAATAAATAGCTGAAAATAAACACCCCACGCAATTAAAAAGCAATGAAGGAAAAAAAATGCTGAAATAAAAATAAAGTAAAAGAAAGGGGATAAAGCTAGAGAGAGACTCACAAGTAGGTTTCTGTACTTAGCCCAAGGGATGCATCATAATATGAGCTTCCCTACTTGACCAGAGAGTCACTCTTAGAAGGGTTACTCTACTTGGCTTTAGGAAAAGTGAGGCAATTAAAATAAAAACAATAAAATGATGGTTCTATGGCTAGGAGGGGCAAAGCCAACACATACACTAGCCATGAACCTTGGGGGAGAGGGAAAGGAATAATATAACAACTGAAATTAAAATCCTAAATTAAGAAATAAAGGGTAGTTAGAAGAGGGAAAGAGAGGGGGGAGAGAAGATTACTGAAGGAGCCTACTTACTTGAATCAATGCTTGAACTTGAAAGCTTGGGTGATTTGAGATACTACCAGTACTAAAAACCAGATATGAAATAAACCAAATCTGAAATTTCTAGTACTAGAGAAAACAAATCTTGAAAAAAAAAAACTGAGCTTGAAAAAAAAATAAAAAATCTCCACGGCTCATGATCTTGTCACCTAGATCTAAGCCTAGAACTATAACTATAAAAATTATAACTCAATTACATAAATCATAAATATAAAAGACTGAATAAGAATAAAAGAGTGCTTGCATTAATTGACATAAAAAGCTATTACAAAAGTGATTAAAGCAAAAATAAAAAAGAACTAAAACCAAAGAGAGGGAGAGAGGGAGAGAGAGAAGAGAACTAAGCATAAACTAGAAAATAAACTAAAGAGAGGGAGAGAGGGAGAGAAAGAAGAGAACTAAGTATAAACTAGAAAATAAACTATGGGGAATAATAATCAATCAGAGAGGGGAGGAAGGGGCTTTTATAGGGCTTTGGTCTTGCTTCCTTCCTTCTACAAGTCTTCTTTAAGAAAAGAAAGAAAATTAAATAAAATTGAATCTTGATAAAAATTCTCATTCTCTGAGATATTGTGTGAGGAAAGAGAGAATCTGTTTTCAAAATTAACAAATTCTATTCCTTCCCTGCAATATTAACCAATATCTTGCAATCTTGATTAAATCAGAAAAGAATCTCTGCATAGCATCTTCAAGATCTTGTGAGGTAGCAAGGAGAGAGAATAATCTTCAGGATTTTATAGGAGAGAGGATGTGGTACTTATGAGTGGGTCCCACCTTTGGACAAATTAGTTCAAGCTTGGACCGGTTCTTGATTCACTTTAAGCACTTTCTCTTGTAGACTTGGAAACTAGAAAAAAAACAAGAAAAATAAAAGTAGTACTATCCAAAATGGGGCAAAATGTACACTTATATCCCTAAGATTTCAGACATTATTGTGCTCATCAAATTCCCCCATACTTGATTTTTGCTCGTCCTTGAGTAAGACAAATAAATAAAGAAACGAAAGAAAAAGCCTAACTCACTTTCGTAGGAATCACTGTTACATTTAGCATGTGCAACAAGCCTTTAAACCCCTAAGTTACCCTAGTAGACGAGTTGTGTCTCATGGGTGTTTGCAGTGAATATACACCCAAAATTCAAATTAACTTGAAAAATTACCATTTAAAGTTTCCAATAACTACAAAACACACACCCTCTTTCAATTATAGCACATCAACTGAAGAACCCCCACACTTGAACTTTAATACTCCATCTAGATTTAGGAATAATCACACATCTCAAATAGGGACAACCCTTGTATCTTCTAAAGCACGACCAATCCTAAGGCAAACCACATTGTAAGGTAGGGACCATGAACTAGGGTTTCGGAGCGTTACCAATCATAAACAACATGGCATAATGGTATCTTTTTTTTTTTCTTTTTAGTAGAGAGCTCATTCTACTCCACTACATTTGGCCTGAATAACATGGTGGAGCAAACACCAGAAACCTAAGTTACTAAGTAGCTTCGCTTTATGCATATGCTAACAAAGACAGTGATGCTAAGTTCTTTTCGGAAGTGTTCTTTCCTAAGAGGTTCGATCAAAACACCCCGCTTCATGAGGCGCAGTGTACTGTCTAGCTCCTAGAAATTTTATACTTACTTTTTACTTTTTGACCAATTTTCACTTTCTTTGCATATCCATATCATATATTTTTATACCATGCCAAGAATATGGTCTCAACTCCTAAACTAAGAACAAGGACAACAACAAACAAATGGTCCTACACCTTAAGACAAGTATCTCTAAATCATTTAAGTGAGGTCCCACTTTAAGACATATATTCATTACCATCCTCCCAATAGGGATCATAGTACCAAGATGGGTCCTAGATCTCAATTTCCTTTTTTTGTTTTTTTTTTTTAGGGTGTGTATAAAGCACCGGAAAACTCTTAAAAGTAACCTCAAGTTCTAAACAGTCAAACCCTCCCTCCATACTTAAATTGTACAATGTCCACAATGCAGAAAAAGAAAAAAAATGATAAGATAATAGAACAAGAAGGACAAAGGAGAGGAAATTATCAAATGGGATCAAATATCATCATAAAGAGGCTAATGGAGAATCATGACCTCTGTATTATGCATTGAAGGCAACTCAAGGATTAGCTTCAAACGGTGCCCATTAACTTTAAAAATTTCCCGAGTGGATGGATTCATAACCTCTATGACACCATGGAGGAATACTGTTTGCACAAGGTAAGGACCTTCCCACCGAGAACAAAGTTTTCCTGAAATGATATGCAATCTAGAATTGTACAACAAAACCTTATCACCAGGCATAAAAGATTTCCTAACAAGTTGCCTATCATGAAAAGCTTTAGTCTTTTCCTTGAAAATTTTTGCACTATCATAGGCATCATTTCGCAATTCCTCCAACTACGATAGTTGGAGATCTCTATGAGCTCCTGAGGTAGACAAATCAAAATTGAATTTCTTAATCGCCCAAAAGGCACAATGTTTTAACTCAACAGGAAGGTGGTAGGCTTTCCCGTATACCAAACGGTATTGGGATTGACCAAGTATGGCTTTATAAGCAGTCCTATATGCCACAAAGCATCCAACAGATGGTTAGACTAATCCTTTCGATTTGGGTTAACTGTCTTCTCTAGAATTTGTTTGATCTGTCTGTTTGACACTTCTACCTGCCAACCGGTTTGGGGGTGGTATGGGGTAGCGAACTTGTGGGTAATCCCATACTTCTTCACTAATGCCTCAAAAGGCTTATTACAAAACTGCTTTCCCCTATCACTAATGATAGTTCTAGGGGTACAAAATCGTGAAAAAATGTTTTTCCTTAAGAATTGAATGACCACCTTATGGTCATTGGTCTTACAAGCACGATCCTCAATCCATTTGGACACATCGTCCATAGCCAATAAAATATATTCATATCCACATAACTTAAGGAAGGGGCCCATAAACTCTATTCCCCAAATATCAAAAACCTCAACCACGAGGATTGGGTTGTGAGGCATCATGTTCCTTCTACTGATTTTTCCTAAAGACTGACAAGAAGGACAAATCTTACAATAAGCAAAGGCATCCTTGAAGAGACTGGGCCAATAAAATCCACATTACAATACCTTGGCTACAGTCTTAGTAGGCCCAAAATGGCCACCACAAGCCTGATCATGGCAAAAAGAAAGAATAGAATGGTGCTCATGATTAGGGATACATCTCTGGATAGTTTGTTTAGGGCATGATTTAAAAAGGTAAGGATCATCCCAAAAGAAATACTTAACCTATAAGTGAAAACGGTACTTCTCTTAGGAAGACCAATAATCCGAAGTCTTATTTGTAACTAAAAAATTTACAATATCTGCAAACCAAAGTTCACTAGTTGCTGCAAAGAGTTGCTCATTGGGAAAATGCTAGTTAATTGGAGTATTCACAGTCAAAGAATTGGGGTAATCAGGACAAATGGTCTATAACCAAATTTTCACTGCCTTTCTTATCCTTAATTTCTAAGTCAAATTCCTGCAAAAGAAAACCCATCTGATAAGACATGCTTTAGCATCCTTTTTCTGAATAAGGTATCTGATAGCTACATGGTCAGTGTAAATAATTACATGAGATCCTATCAGATATGCACAAAACTTTTTTAATGCAAATACAATAGCTAAAAATTCTTTTTCAGTTGTGGTGTAGTTCAGTTGTACATCATTGAGAGTTCTACTGGTATAATAGATAACACGAGGAAGTTTATCAACTCTCTACCCTAAGACTACCCCTATAGCAAAATCAGATGCATCACGCATTAATTCAAAGGGCTCAATCCATAAGGGAGCTTAAATAATGGGGGTTGTAGTCAACACCTTCTTTAATTGCTCAAAGCACATGAGGCATTTACTAGAAAATTTGAAGGGTTACTCTTTATCCAAAAGTTTGGTGAGAGGTCTAACCATGTGATTGAAGTTCTTAATGAACCAACAATAGAACCCTGCATGACTTAAGAAGGAACGAACGTCCTTAACTGACTTGGGAGGTGGTAAATTAGAAATTGAGTCCACCTTAGCTCTATTGACCTTGATCCCTTCTTTGGAAATGACATGACCCAACACTATGCCCTGTGTAACCATGAAATGACATTTCTCCCAATTGAGGACTAAATTAGTCGATTTGCATCATTTGAGTACTAAAGAAAGATGATGCAAAGAATTAGAAAATGAGGAGCCATGAATAAAAAAATCATCCATAAATACTTCCAAAAAGTGCTCCACCATATCAGAGAAAATGCTCATCATGCATCTTTGGAACGTGGCAGTGGCATTACAAAGCCTAAAAGGTATACGCCGATAAGCAAAGGTTCCATAGGTGCATGAAAAGGTGGTCTTGTGTTGGTCATCTAAGGCAATTTGGAATCTAGTTATAGCCAGAATAACCATCAAGGAAACAATAATACTCATGTCTAGCTAACCGCTCTAACAATTGATCAATGAAAGGCAAAGGAAAGTGGTCTTTCCAAGTTGCCGCATTTAACTTCCTGTAGTCAATGCACACACGCCATCCTGTTTGGACACGGGTAGGGATCAACTCATTTTCAGTATTTTGGACTACTGTGACCCCTGACTTCTTTGGCACCACGTGCACTGGACTTACCCACTCGCTATCAGAAATAGGGTAGATGATACCATGATCCAAGCACTTTAGGATCTCTTTCTTGATAGCTTCTTGCATCATAGGATTAGCCCTTCTTTGTGGTTCCCTAGAAGGTTTTGAATCCTCCATGAGGTGAATATGATGTTGAACGATTGAGAGGCAAATTCTTATAATGTTTTCTATGGTCTAACCTAAGGCTTCCTTATTTTCTTTTAAAACTTTGATCAACTCTTCCTCTTGACTTGAAGTTAAATCTGAGGTGATAATAATTGATAGAGTTTGATCTTCTCCTAAGAAGGTATACCTTAAGTTAGAGGGCAACTCTTTCAAATCAAGCTGAGGGGGCTCAACAATTAAGGGTTTATGAAGAGAATTTGAAAGAGGACCAATGGGCTCCATGGGTGTATGAAGGCTTCAAACATCAGAGAAGAAATTTTCAGTATCATCCTCTAATTCTTTTATACACTCTTGGAATTCTGAATCAAAGTCAATGTCAAAAGTTTTAACAATATCATCAGAAAAATCCTCAAGCATATTGACCTCTTCATCAAGATCATCAGAAGAAATTATGGGTTTCTTACCCAACCTATACATGTTGAACTCCATAGTGTGGTTGCCAAAAGATATCCTTAGTAGACCATTCTGGAAATTGATTAATGCATTGCTGGTAGCCAGAAATGGTCTTCTAAGAATGATAGGGATCTTATCCCTAGTGGTGAAGGGTTTGGTATCCAAAACAATAAAATCTACTGGGAAAATAAATTCTCCTACCTTAAGTAGGACATCTTCGACCATCCCTTTTGGAATCTTGACAGAACGGTCGACCAACTGGAGAGTGGTCCCTATAGCTTTCAAATCTCCTAATCCAAGTTGTTGATAAACATGATAAGGTAAAAGGTTCACACTTGCACCAAGGTCAAGTAAGGCATGATCAATACGAGTGTTTCCAATGACACAAGAGATGGTGAGACACCTGGGATCCTTATACTTGGCTGCTATAGGTTGTGTGATCATTGAACTGATATTAGCTGCCAAGAACGCCTTTTTACGCACACTTATGGTACGCTTGTGAGTATATAAGTCTTTGAGGACTTTGGCATAGGCTGGGATTTGAGTTATGACATCTAAAAGAGGGATGTTTACCTCTACCTTCTTGAAGACTTCTAAAAATTTTTCTATTGAAGATGTCTTCTTCTTATTCATCAAATGGCTAGGATCGGGGACAGGAGGAACATAAACACTGTCAAAAGTTCTCTCATTAATAGAATCAGTTTTTATGGCTTCCACCAAATCATTCTTAATCTCTTCAGGTCCATCTGGCGAACCTAGAATGGGAGGCACAGTAGTAGCCTCGATAGTCGGAGGGTCAACAGAAATGTCAGATGGTGGAGAATGAGTGGTACGATTCTATAGATACTCTCGACCATTCCGTAGGGCATATACTGCATTACATTGGTTGGAGGGCCATTGGTGTTGTTGAGTCTGTACAACATTGAGCTGAGGAGCAGGTAGCCCTTGTGGAGTCAGCACCTGATGTCTAGGATTCGGCTCTGGCTGACTAGGAAATTTTCCTTTCTCCTTCTCATGCATGATTGTGACAAGTTGGATGAGTTGCCTCTCCACATTATTATGGCTTTTTATGAGAAGGGCCATGCTTTTCTCTAGCTCACTAATTCTTGTCGCCTCTTCGGTGGATGTAAACCCTGGGGCTTGTTGATAAGGTGCTTAGAAAGGGGGCCCAGCAAAATTTAACTGAAGACCTAGATTAGGCCAAGGGAAAGAATTAGGTAGTGGTGCAAAATTGGGCCTCTAGGGACTAGGCTGCCCTTGGTTATGAAATTTGGATGGACCTCCTTGATTCCCTTGGCTCTATGAAAAATTAGGGTGATTTCTCCACCCTGGATTGTAAGTGTTGCTAAATGGGTTATTCAGGTAAAGAACATTAATACTTTCATTGCCCCCAGAACTGTTGGGGCATTCTTCCATTACATGTCCAGGGGAGTGACACCAATTGCACATAGAGACCTGATTTTGGACTTGGTGGACTGGGGCATGTGCTATAGGGACAAGGGCTTCTATTCTCTTAATGAGGCTATCTAAATGGGCCTCCTTGGCTACTATCCCATCGATATAGTACCCTTTACCTCCTATAGTTCTCTCACTTTCCTGAGTAGACTCCCATTCTTTTGTCTTTTCAGCTAGGTCAACCAAAAGGTTTCAAGCTTCGTTTTTGCCTGCATAAACTGTGAAGCCTGTAGGACACATAGACTCTAACATCTGCTTGGTATGGTAGTCTATCCCTTCATAAATTATTTGGCAAAGATGCCATTTGTCAATCCCACGATGGGGACACTCTTGGAGAAGGTCTTGGAACCTTTCCATGAGTCTAGAAAATGACTCTTGAGGTTTTTTTCAGAACTGCATGATCTCGCTCTTAAGTTTGTTTGTTTTATGCAAGGGAAAAAAATTTCTTAAGAACGCTACCGTAAACTGATCCCATGTGGTAATGGAATTAGTTGGAAGCCCATATAACCATCTTTTTGTTCCATCCTTGAGCGAAAAGGTAATACATCTAAGTTTAACAGCATCATCACTGAGCTGTTGTATCTTAATGAGGACACAAACCTCCTTAAATTCTCTCAAGAACAAATAAGCATCTTCAAAGGATAGCCTATGGAAGTGGGGTAACATAGTGATGAATTGAGTTTGAAGCTCATAATTTTTCCTTGTGGCACTTGGTAATCTAATGCAAGAAGGTTAGACTGCCCTGGCTGAGTAGAATCTATCCTTTAAAGTAGGCTTAGATTGTTCTGCCATTCTTAAAATAGGTACTCTTACTAAACGATTGGTAGAATCACGGGTCCACACACTCATACAACAGAAAACTACCCACAACTAGAGTAAGACAAACTCAAAAGAGTGGAAAGAAAAACTCTTTTTTTTATTTGATTTTTTTTTTGGCTTTTTGAGAGCTTACTAGCAGGGATCTGGGGTTGCTCAGGTCAATTCCTGAGGTACTGCTACAGGGCAAAACCTGTCTTTATCATACCGTGAGGCTTGGTGACCTCCACCGATACACTACTATTGCAAGTTATTCTTCTTAGGAATTAAATAAAAGAAAAAAAAAACAAAACAAAGCAAACAAAGCACTCCGATTTATCAAAAGAAAGCGAAAAATAACATGGAACTGTTTCTTTAGCAACGGCGCCAAAAACTTGTTTGAGATTTGAAGATATAACCGCAAGTGTACGGATCAGTGTAGCTACGGGTTGAACACAGGGAGAGCAGCCACTTTATATTTTTGCTTTTCTTTTAATAATGCGAAAGTGAACCGATTAATGATTGTGATCTAATTCTAATTACCGTCCTAAACATATTTATCTAAAATAACGTCCTAACCATTCGTCATCTAAGAATTTAAACACACAAGCCACACAATTAAAATTAAATAAATAAAAAGATACAAATAAACACCCCACACAATTAAAAAGCAATGAAGGAAAAAAAATGCTGAAATAAAAATAAGGTAAAAGAAAAGGGATAAAGCTAGAGAGAGACTCACAAGTAGGTTTCTCTACTTAGCCTGAGGGATGCATCATAATATGAGCTTCCCTATTTGGCCAGAAAGTCACTCTTACGAGGGTTACTCTACTTGGCTTTAGGGAAAGTGAGGCAATTAAAGTAAAAACAATAAAATGATGGTTCTATGGCTAGGAGGGGCAAATCCAACACATACACTAGCCATGAACCTTGGGGAAAAGGGAAAGGAATAATATAACAACTGAAATTAAAATCCTAAATTAAGAAATAAAGGGTAGTTAGAAAAGGGAATGAGAGGGGAGAGAGAAAATTACTGAAGGAGCCTACTTACTTGAATCAATGCTTGAACTTGAAAGGTTGGGTGATTTGAGATACTACCAGTACTAAAAACCAGATCTGAAATAAACCAAATCAGAAATCTCTAGTACTAGAGAAAACAAATCTTGAAAAAAAAATTGAACTTGAAAAAAAAAAATGCTCCACGGCTCGTGATCTTGTCACCTAGATCTAAGACTAGAACTATAACTTTAAAAATTACAACTCAACTGCATAAATCATAAACATAAAAGGCTGAATAAGAATAAAAGAGTGCTTGCATTAATTGACATAGAAAGCTATTACAAAAGTGATTAAAGCAAAAATAGAGAAGAACTAAAAAAAAAGAGAGTGAGAGAGGGAGAGAGAGAAGAGAACTAAGCATAAACTAGAAAATAAACTAAGGGGAATAATAATCAATAGGAGGGGGGAGAGAGGGGCTTTTATAGGGCTTTGGTCTTGCCTCCTTCCTTCTACAAGTCTTCTTTAAGAAAAGAAAGAAAATAAAATTAAATTAAATCTTGGTAAAAATCCTATTCTCTTAGATATTGTGTGAGGAAAGAGAGAATCTATTTCAAAAATTAACAAATTCTATTCCTTCCCTGCAATATTAACCAATATCTTACAATCTTGATTAAATCAGAAAGGAATCTCTGGATAGCATCTTCAAAATCTTGTGAGGTGGCAAAGAGAGAGAATAATCTTCAGGATTTTGTAGGAGGGAGTATGTGGTACCAATGAGTGGGTCCCACCTTTGGACAAGTTAGTTCATGCTTGGACCGGTTCTTGATTCACTTTGATCACGTTCTCTTATAGACTTGGAAACTAAAAAAAAAACAAGAAAAATAAAAGTAGTACTATCCAAAGTGGGGCAAAATGTACACTTATATCCCTAAGATTTCACACATTATTGTGCTCATCATGCTACTTCTGAATTTTGGTTGAGGTGGCACTCTAACAGAGCTTTCGATAGGGATAGGCTATAGGAGGGCTAGGCTGAGATAGCACTCTAGCAGAGCTTCCGTTAGGGATTGGCTATAGGAGGGCTAGGCTAAAGTGGCACTCCGGTAGAGCTTCCGTTAGGGATGGGCTATGGGAGGGCTAGGCTGCGGTGGCATTCTGGCAGGGCTTCCGCTAGGAATAGGCTATGGGAGGGCTAGGCTAAGAAGGAACTCCGACAGAGCTTCCGCTAGGAATAGGCTACGGGAGGGCTTGACAAAATTCGAATGATTGAGGAACTTCAAAAGCCCGAAGAACACTTCGAATCTATGAAGATCGCTTCAAAGACTTGAAGAACCTCAAAAGGGGGGGATGAAGGCAAAGTTTCTCCCACACAAAATGCTTACTCAAAAAAACTTGGGTAATTCAAGATCTTTAAAGGCCCGAAGAACATTTCAAATCTTATGAAGATCTCTCCGAAGACTTAAAGAACCTCAAGGGGGGCAGGCGAGGAGAGAGGACATAGCTTCTCTACAAGGGGTGCTCAATAGGAGGCTTGAGTGTGAAAAACCAAAGGGAGGGGGGTATTTATAGATTTTTTTGGACCAATGGGGTTAAAAAGTGGATTTTCTTAGCCAATGGGTAACAAAGTAAATTTTGGGTCAATGGGGTAAAGGGTGAATATCTTTGGCCAATGAGGTGCAAAGATGCTTTTTGGGCCAATGAGGTGAAAAGATGCTTTTTTTTGCCAATGGGAGGAAAGAGGTAGTTTTTTGGCCAATGGAGAAAAAATATGCTTTGTTGGCCAATGGCATGAAAAGATACTTTTTTGGCCCAATGGGAGGTCACAGTGTAGGGTACGCTAGCGGGGCAATGTGGAATACACAAGCAGGTGAAGAGGGAATCTCCTCACAAAAAGCCTCACTGGAATGAGGATTTTGGTCACCGATGGGGGGCATCGGGCATCAGGCAGGGGCACTGGGCATCAAGCGATGGCGTTGAACTCTAAATTGGGGAGCTGAGCATCAGGCGGGAGCGTTGGACTACGGGCGGGGGTGTGGGGTGCTAGGCCAGTGCATGAGGGGCGTGCAAGCCCGATTGGTGCATGCGAGGGCCCATAGGGCTAGGCAAGATTGGTGCACGCGAGGGCGGGCAAGGCTGCAGGGTGGTTGCTCGCATGGGTGGGGTTTGAATGCTCTTGGCAAGGTGTGGGTGCTTGCATGGGCAGGGTTTGGATGCTCATGACAAGGTGTGGGTGCTTGCATGGGCGGGGTTTGGATGCTTAAGGTGTAACTTCTGGGAATGATTACGAGAGATCTGATGATCCGATTTTGACGTATTCTATATTGTTTGTATCGTGATTCTGAATACTATACATCTATACGATCACTTTGGACCGGATTCCTTTGTATATGAGAAGTCATAATTGGACCCTTCTTTTCTCTCACACAGGATTTCTAGGGTTTTTGGGTGAGTACGGAATGTTTCTGGGTTAGGTTACCTCTGTAAATTGTCATCTCTGTCGATTGGAAGTGAGAGGTTGCGTCCACGATCTGCAAGTCATAATAGCTAAGGGAGGGGTGACAAAATTGGGTGACTACAATAAGTCCAAGTGTGTTAACCGAATATCAACTCACGATCGATTTCGTTGTACATGGTTATCCCTGTCCTATGTACAAGAGTAGTCAGGTGTTAATAGGTGTCGAAAACACCTGAGGGGGACCCACAAGGGTTGCCCCAAGAACATAAGTTTCATCAAATTTGGGACACAACAATGTCACCAGAACTATGCCATCAAAAATAGACCATTTCCAGGATATTATTGGAACATAATGGAAGCAAATTACATGGACTTTGTTAAGAAATGCCACAAATGCCATATATTTGCCAATATCATACATATCCCGCCAACAGAGTTGCATTCGCTCAGTTCTCCTTGGCCATTCTCCACTTGGGGCATTGATATCAGAGGGACGGTCAACCCTAAAGCATCCAATGGTCACGAGTTCATCTTGGTAGCCATTGATTATATTACCAAGTGAGTAGAAGCTCAATCATATGCAATCCTTACATCTGCGAAGGTGGCAAAATTCATCCAAGAAAACATTATTTGCCGATATGGAGTGCCTCAAGTGTTGATATCGGATCAGGGATCCCATTTCTGGGGTAAGACTGATAAGCTCTGCACAAAGTTCAGTACCAAAAGGCATCGCTCTACCACTTACAGGCCACAGACCAACAGGACAGTAGAGGTGGCTAACAAAAACATCAAGGTCATCCTACTAAAAATGGCTGAAACACCCAAGATTGGGTGAAAAGTTGCCCCTTACCTTATGGGCATGTCGGACTTCTATGCGATCCTTGACGGGGGCAACTCTTTTCTATTTGGTGTATAGCGTTGAAGCAATTCAACTCGTGAAAATCCTAGTGCCATCCGTAAGGGTGCTCTTAGATAGTCAGCTCCCTGAAGGAGAATGGGTGAAGGCCAGACATGACGAGCTCAACTTTCTCGATGAAAGGCTTATGAAGGCCATGGATAATCTAAAGAAGTATCAACTGAGAATGGCAAGGGCCTTCAATAAGAATGTGAAGCCCCATCACATAGAGGAGGGTGAGCTTGTTCTTTGAGAACAAAGAATCCCAACTATCAAAGAGATTCTATGAGGTAAGCCTGTGAAACTCATAGACCATAACGGTGAAGAAATACCCAAACAGGTCATTATGGATCAACTCAAGAGATATTATGTCTGAAAGGGTGAATAGCCCAAACTACGCTAGACCTAATTCCTTTCAAGGGATACATAGGCAACTTGACATGTGCAAGTATAGTCTCAACCATCGAAAAGTAAAAAATTGGTTCCTAGATTAATAATCAAGGTATCTAAAAGATCATCATAGTTTGTGTCCCTCAAGAATTGCCATTTGGCATGCAAGACCATTAGGTATCTTTCATTCACCTATGGTCCTCCAAATTCTTATCCAGAATTCCACCCCCAATAGTCAGCACTCGGCACCAGTATATCAAGGCCAGTTCATTCCCCACCCTTGATTAGTTAAAAAAAAATATATATATATATATAAAAGAGTTTGATGCAAATCATGCAACAGTGGTCGAGGCTTAGTTATGTCAATAGCTAATGAGTGATACTTGACAAATCATCACAACTCCTTTTGTTTGTGATGACTACAGGAAAGATCATGGGATTTTTGGAAGAGATGTTGAGAAATAGACCTTAGATGTTAACATAAGGGCACCAGGACTGCTGGAATCTATGAATATGTCAATGCTCAGTCGGATCGGGTGTGTAAAATTACATCACCATTTACTCCGGTTGGTGCTTCAACACTGGGATACCAATCTTTATGTATTTTGTTTTGGATTAGTTGAGATCTACCCAACTCTTGAAGAATTTTGAGTTTGTATGCTATCTCCACCCAAGGGTAGGTTAATCCAACCATCTTTGAAGAAAGATTACTCAGATGAAATTCAGGACTTCTTTGGATGGAAAGAGAGGAAGTGAAGCAATTCGTTAGATATGGAAAGGTTGACATTCTAAAGGTGGCCAAGATCATCACTCAATATCTATCATTGGGAGGAATCCATCAATAAAGATCCCAGGATGCTTATCTACTTTTCATGATAGCTCGCTGTGAGGGTAGCAGTCGGAGAATTCTCTTCCCCTTGGGGGGGAGAAAGGACTTTCATTTGGCCCTCTCTACTCTCTTTCTCTTTGTTAGGGAGGGTTGTGTCATGTGTACTTTTCTATGGGCCTCTCACCACCATAACACCGCTCGGAGATACGTGGAGGCCTATTTCGCAAGGGTGTAAAGTTCATCATTGAGACAGGGTTTGATGATGGTCCAATGAGGGGGATTAGGATCATGCGAAAAGGGGTTTGGAGTCTCCACCTAGGATTATGGGCCTAGGACCCAAGGGTGGGCCCAATTCCTGAGAAGAGGGTTCAGAAGTTGGTCTAGTCCAGAGATTTAGGGTACGTGTTAGGTTACAGAATTGGGAAGGTGTTAGGCACCCAATCTGCCCGGTTCAATCGGTCTTCCTACTAGATGCATAAGAACAAACATTTTCCACAATTGATCCTATTCCACATGCATGGCTAAATTATCACTCATGTATATTGAAGAATTTAAAAGATTATGTACACTATAAAAAAGTCAATATAGAGTCTACATTACGCTAATTCGGGTGAAAAATTATAGTTGAGCATGACTCCTATTTCGGGTCAAGAGGGATGGGACCCCTATTAGTGCCGGCACGAACTATCTTTTGGATTTTCCTGGCTCAGGGAAAGATGGTCTTGACCTCCAACTTTCTTTCTTGAGAGATGTTGATTGGATAGAGTTCCGAATAGGAATGGTTACTTTTAGATTTTGACTGTGGTATTGATTCGACAGAGCTTCCGATAGGGATGGGCTACTTCCGGGTTTTAGTTGAGGTGGCACTCTAGCAGAGCTTTCATTAGGGATAGGCTATGGGAGGGTTAAGCTTTGGGTACTTGATGAGCACATTTATGTGTGAAATCTAGGGTAGTAAAACATGCATTTTACATATTTAGAATGGAGCTACCTTGGGTTTTATTCTCTTTTTGCAAGTTTTGTATTTTCAAGGCCTTAAGGATTATCGAGCACTATATCTTCAATTTTACACGTAAAGAGGTCCTATTTCTTTTCATGGTTGCGAAGAGGACGAAATTCTGAGCAAGATGGTCGTGTTCAATTAAAAGTACACATTCGTTTGATCACCTGTACAAATGATTATTCTTTTCGGGTCAGAAAAAGAATAATGGATCAGAACTTAACCGAGATGCAGAACCAGCCCGTTTGTAATTGTCCCAGAGGTACAAGGAATACTCCAAAAGCCAACAAGGATCGATGGACCACATCTTTAAGTGATTAAAGATTTGTTTTTGATAACAACAACTACCTAGCTTAGTTGGTGAGCTATGGTGTACAAAATTCCCTTGCTCACCAAGAGGTCTCAAGTTCGAATCTCATGGTTGTTTTTTTTTAGAGAATTTGTTGAAGATTTCCTGCTTTTCACTCACTTAAAGCACTAAGGGCATGGAGGGGATTTCCACATCAAATTAGAAGCAAGCAAAATCGTGGAAGCAAGAAGAGAAGAAAAAGAAAAAAAAAAAGGAAAGCAAAATCGTGGAAGCAAGAAGAGAAGAAAAAAAAAGGAAAGAAAAAAAAGGGGAGAACCAAAGATTGTCCAAATCTTCTCTCTCCTCCACATCATCACCAAAGATTGTCCAAATCACACAAAGGAAGAAAAAAAAAATCGTCCCTAGGAGAGAGAAAAAAAAGAAGAAAAATAAATTAGAAAAAAAAGGAAAGAAAATAAGCAAAAAATTATAGGAAATTTTTCAATATTTATTTCTCTCTTCTCTCTCCTCCATCTTAGCACTTTTGGATTCAAAAGATCTCACAATCAATTGTGGGTTTCTCTCTTTTAGGAAAGAGAAAATTGTTACCCTACCTCTCCATTCCCTATAAATACAACTCATGTAAGAGGAGGAGACACAATTCATTCTTCTTCTAGTTTTTTTGTTAGTTGCTCTCTCTTTCTCTTGCTCTCTCTTTAGTTCTAGTTCTTCTCTATTTTTGCTTTAATCACTTTTGTAATAGTTTTTTTTTATGTCAATTAATGCAAGCACTCTTTTATTTTTATTCAGTTCTTTTTATGTTTATGATTTATGCAATTGAGTTGTAATTTTTTAAGTTATAGTTCTAGGCTTAGATCTAGG
This sequence comes from Macadamia integrifolia, assembly GCF_013358625.1. NCBI lineage: Eukaryota > Viridiplantae > Streptophyta > Magnoliopsida > Proteales > Proteaceae > Macadamia > Macadamia integrifolia. The sequence goes on from NW_024868131.1 coordinate 484,936, forward strand.
TGACAAGATCACGAGCCGTGGAGCAATTTTTTTTCAAGTTCAAGCATTGATTTAAGTAAGTAGGCTCCTTCAGTAGTCTTCTCTCTCCCCTCTCATTCCCTCTTCTGACTACCCTTTCTTTCTTAATTTAGGATTTTTATTTTCAGTCGTTACATTATTGCTATCCCTTTCCCCCAAGGTTCATGGCTAGTGTATGTGTTGGCTTTGCCCCTCCTAGCCATAGAACCATCAATTTATTGCTTTTATTTTAATTGTCTCCCTTTCCCTAAAGCCAAGTAGAGAAACCCTTGTAAGAGTGACTCTCTGGTCAAGTAGGGAAGCTCATATTATGATGCATCCCTCGGGCTAAGTAGAGAAACCTACTTGTGAGTCTCTCTCTAACTTTATCCCCTTTCTTTTACTTTATTTTTATTTCAGCATTTTTTTTCCTTTATTTATTTATTTTTTTTTTAATTGCGTGGGTTGTTTATTTTCAGTTATTTATTTATTTAATTTTAATTGCGTGGCTTGCGTCTTTAAATTCTTAGATGACGAATGGTTAGGACGTTATTTTTAGGACGGTAATTAGAATTAGATCACAACCATTAATCAGTTCACTTTCGCATTATTAAAAGAAAAAAAAAATAAAGTGGCTGCTCTCCCTGTGTTCGACCCGTAGCTACACTGATCCGTACGCTTGCGGTTACATTTTAAATCTCAAACAGTACTCCTACATAGCTTTCGATAGTATGAGCTATTTTTAGACTCTGGCTAAGGTGGCACTCCGTAGAGCTTCTGCTGGGAATAGGCTATTCTCTAGGATTGAGGAACTTCGATGGCCCGAAGAACACTTCGAAGATCCGAAGAACACTTTTAAGATCTTATGAAGATCTCTTCAAAGGCTTGACAAACCTCAAAAGCAGGAGGGAGACTAAGGGAAAATGTTTCCTACCAAAAATCACTCAAAGAAGGCAATGGATTGAATAGTTTCGAAGGCCTGAAAAACACTTCAAAGATCCGAAGAACACTTTGGATCTTATGAAGATCTCTCCAAAGACTTGAAAAACCTTAAGGGGGGAGGGAAGGAGAGAGGGCAGAGCTTCTCTACAAAGGGATGCTCACTAAGAGGCTTTGGTTGTTGTGGTGTGAAAAACCAAAGGGAGGGAGGTATTTATAGGATTCTTAAACCAATGGGGTGGAAAGGGGAAATTTCCTAGCTAATAGGGAGAAAAAGTGATTTTTCTAAACCAATGAGATGAAAATATGGAATTTTGGCCCAATGGGTGGAAGATGATTTTCTTTGGCTAATAGGAAAAAAGTAAGTTTTTTTGGGGCAATAAGGTAAAAAGATACCTTTTGGGCCAATGGAAGGTTGCGGCGTTAGGTATGCTAGCAGGGGTAGTGTAAAGTTCATAAATCAGTGGAGAGAAAATCTCTTCACCCAACAGGTCAATGGAACACATATTCTGGCCATTGACAGCAGCACACGAGGCTCGGTAAGGGTGGCTGGGGTAGCCATGGGTGCAGTAGGTAGGTAGGGTGTGCGCAAGGAGGATGGCAGGGGTGTGCGACACATGGCCCACGGGATAGGCAGCGCTACGTGGTATGGGGCGCATGGTGCAAGAATAGTGCGACGACAAGCAGGTAAGGTTGTACGGTGGGCTGGCAGGGGCGTAAGAGAAATTCGGCGGGCAATCGAGGAGTATACTGGCAGGGGCGTAAGAGAAATCTGGTGGGTAATCGAGGAGTATGCTGGTAGGTGCATGAGGCTTGCAGGTGAGGGTGCGAGGCTGGCAGGAGGTGGGGAACGACATGCATGCGGGGGCCTGTGAAGGCTAGCTGGCATGCACAACATATGCATGAGGGGCGCACGGGCTAGGCTAACGGGTGCTCAAGACTGGAAGGTGGGGCACAAGGCTGGTAAGCGGGGGTACGTGGTGTGCACGCTGGGGCACACGAAGTTGGTGGGCATGGCTGGCATGAGTATGGGGGCACATGGGGAAGGATGGTGGGGGTGCGCTGTGCCGTGTGTAGGGATGGCTGGCTGGTATGGGTGGGGCTGTGCAGGGGTTGGCTAGCTGACATGTACAGGGTTGTATGCTGCTAAATGGATTACATGCACAGGGTTGTGCACGCGAGGCAGGCATGGCTGCATGCATGAGGCAGGCATGGCTATACACACGTAAAAAATGTAATTTTCCAGGAAAGATTGTGGGAGATCCGACGGTCTGATTTTAACATACCATATATCGTTAGAATTGTGATTCTGATTATTATCCATCTATGTGTTCATTCTGACTGGATTACTTTATAAATGAAAATTCATAATTGGGCCCTCTTCCCTTCCGCATTGGATTTTTGGGGTTTTGGTTGAGCGGGGGATGTTTTGGGTTTCCTTAATCAATTATCATCTTTGTCGATCAGAAGCAAGAAGTCACATCCAAGATCCATAATTCATCATAACCGAAGGGGGGTTGAAAAAATTGGGTGTCTACAGAATGCCCCTCTTTGGCCGAGGCCTGTGCCAATAGCCAAAGGGCAAAGAAAAGAATGACCACATTTTGTCACCCAGAGCATGTACTACCATCATTTTGCTCATTAATGACGGAGTTGAAAAATGCAACATGTAATATCTTTTAGCTACTTTAAAGTTTGAGACTTACCTGGGTTGCCGATTGTCGGAAAGAAATTCACTGCTCTTCCAATCTTACTAAAGTCATTAGTACTTGATCTTTGTCTTTTCTTATGCTGAGCTTCCATGTGCTAGTCTAGGAGATTTGGTCTCCAAGCTAGGTCTTTTTACACAATCTAGGCTATCTGAGACCGTCAATTACAAGAAAGAAATCCGCTGCTCTTTCAATCTTACAAAAGAAAAACATTTGGATTCCTGATTTTTCCTTGGTCAGGCTTCCATGTGCCATCCTAGGAAATTCATCAATGGGATCGGCCCACTTGGCGTCGATTCAAAGAGATTGGTCCACCTGGGGCCGGTTCAATGAGATTGGGCCACTTGGGACCAGGTCAATAAAATTGGGCCACCAAGGGCCAGCCCAATGAAATTGGGCCACCTGGGGCCAGGTCAATATGATTGGGCCACTGGGCTAGTCCAATGAAATGAGGCTACCTGGGGCCGATTCAATGAAATTGGGCCACCACCTGGGACCGGTTGAATGAGATTGGGACACTTGGGACCGAATCAATAAAATTGGGCCACTAAGGGCCAGCCCAATGAAATTGGGCCACCTGGGGCCAGTCCAATGAAATGAGGTCACTTGGGGCCTATTCAATGAAATTGGACCACCTGGGGCCGGGTCAATGAGATTGTTTCTTTTCTTGATTTCTTTCATGTCCCTTGATTGGGATTCTTGAATTTTGAACCCAGAGATTGGAGATTTGAATTTTACCCTTTTTAATTTAGAATCTTGCTCTTTGCTTTTGATTTGGATTCTTGCTCCTTGCGTTTTATTTGGAATCTTGCTTTTTTGCTTTTGGAATCTTACTTTTTTGCTTTTGATTTGTACTTCAATTTCATCTGCCAATGGGATTTGACTTTCACCTTCCCTCTTCATATGATATAATTTTTATCTACCACACAAATTTTGATTTGGATTTCACCTTCCCTTTTCATGTGATGTAATTTTTTATCTACCCATTTGCTTTATATTTCACCTTCCCTTTAATTTTTACCTTCCACTTTCATGTGATATAATTTTCATCTACCACAAGAAATAATTTTGAATTTGGTATTTTGTGGTAAGAACTTTTAATTTACACCTTGGAATTGGAATCACAATTTTATTTTTTTTGAGAAAACGAATTTTTTACCCATAAAATGGTCCTCCCTTCCTGTTCATCCTCCATTCCGATTTTTCTGAGTTGGGAATGACTTGTGAGCGAGTGAGCTCGGGTTTTTGAATCTTCTCAAAGATTCGACGCTTTTTACATTTTCTCAGTTTTCTTCAAATTTGTTCAAAGATCTTCAAGTTTTCCCTTGAAGTTCTTCATCTTCTTCTTGAAGATTTTCATAGTTCTTGAGGAAGGAGTCATTTGGAGAATTTAACATCTTTTTGGGTTTTTCACAAATTGTGAAACTTCTTGGGGTTTCTTGTAATTTTGAGAAATATGGCTGAGAGACGAAAGAGAAAGACTTACAGAGAGGTCCCGCTGGATGGTTGCAGGAATTCTTCTTAAGCAGAAGAGAGTCCTGCGGATTGGTGTACCGGACAAATACTTCACGAGACTTAAGATCATATTTGCAACTTAGTATGGGGAAAATGGGTGAGTCCTTGTATTTTATTCATTTCTCCTCATTCATTTATTATTGTGTTTTTTTTTTTTATTACTCTTTTTCTTGACCATCTCTTATATTCCTTTGGATGGAAAGCTTGTTGCCTCAGAGAGCCAAGTTAGCTCCTACCAGTAGGAAAATTCCCAACAGCAAGCACAGATTTAGGATCTAATCCAGAGGTTGGAAAACTTAGGATTGGCACCCATGGATTCCTCGCCATTCCATGATGGTGATCCTGAGTATGGTTCAGATGAGGACTTTGACTCTTAGGGATCTGTTCTTGTAGTTCCTGCAAGCACAAACACATGTATATCTTTTTTCTTTTTCTTTTTCCCTCACCCTGTTTGTTCATTTTTTTTTTTTTTAGCATTTTATGAATGGAAACCTATCTTTGGCACAAAGAAAATCTCCTTTTGTTTATGGTTTGGAACATTTAGGTAAAATTAATTTCACAACTCAAGTCTTTATTTGAATAATCAGGATAACACGAAAATCCAAATATTTCCTTATTTTACTACCAAGTGAAATACATGAAAATAACTTTACTACCATAAATGAGATAGATAGGTAACAATATAGGGAGACAATTCTTGGGGTGGTTAAAAGTTCACCAACTCCTCTAGGTCATCTGCTTTCAGTCCATACTATCGGCTAATATACGTAGGCAAGTAAAATGACATGTGAGTTAATGCCATTAACCTGACGTAGTTGTATCCAGGGGTCTTCATCAGAAAATCTTCTCGTGACTTCCCTGGGCATCTCCTAGTAATATCCTTTGTAGTTATTTCTTGTAGGTACTCTTTCCAATCAATAGTGAGCTTGAATTTTAGGGCTTCCCTCCTTTCCTGGTAGCAAAGAGCTCCGAGTTGGCATTCTTTCACTGGCCTAGTCAACTTCAGTTTCTCGAGGAGCCAAATCTGAAAAATAACAGGACTTCCTTGATATTGATTAAATCCAAATCCATAGCTATGGCTCATGTCATCAAATCCTTTGGGCATTTCTGCAATGACCATAGGGATGATATCACCTCCTTTCTTCAATTTCTTTTCCACTTCTATCAGAACGAGTAGTGCACCACGTTCGGGAGTTTAGAGAACATAGTGAGCTATCATACAAAGTAGATAAGCATCTTGTGATCTTTGTTGATGGATTCCTCCCATTGATAGATACTAAGTGAAGATCTTGGCCACCTTTCAGAATGTCAATCTTTCCACATCTAACGAATTGCTTCACTTCCTCCTCCTTCCATCCGAAGACATCCTGAATTTCCTCTGAATAATATTTCTTCAAAGATGGTTGTATTAACTTGCCCTTGGGTGGAGATAGCATACAAACTCGAAATTCTTCAAGAGTTGGGAAGATCTCAACTAATCTAAACTAAAACACATTAAGATTGGTATTCCAGTGTTGAAGCACTTGCCAAAGTAAATGGTGATGTAATTTTACACATCCGATTCGACCAAGCATTGATATATTTATAGATTCCAGTAGTTCTGGTGCCGTCATGTTTATGTCCAAGGTCCATTTTCTCAATGTCTCATCCAGCAAGTCCATGACTTTTCCGACAGCCATCACAAACAAAAGGGGAGGCAATGATTTACTAAGTATCACTCATTAGCTATTGACACAACCAAACCTTTACCACTGTTGCATCAAACACTTTTTATATAAATATATATATATATATATATATTAACTAATCAAGGATGGGGAATGATCTGGCCTTGACATACTGGTGCCAGGTGGTGACTATTGGAGTGTGAAATTCTGGATAAGTATTTGGAGGACTATAGGTGAATGATAGATACCCAATGGTCTTGTATACCAAATGGCAATTCTTGGGGGACACAAGCTATGATGATCTTTTGGATACTTTGATTGTTAATCTAGGAACCAATTTATTACCTTGAGATGGTTGAGACCGAATTTGCACATATCAAGTTGCCTATGTATCCCTTAAGAGGAATCAGGTCTAGCATAGTAAGAACATTCACCCTTCCAGACATAATATTTCTTGAGTTGATCCATATTGACTAGTCTGGGTATTTCTTCACCATTGTGGTCTATGAGTTTTACAGCTTTGCATAGTAGAATTTCTTTGATAGTGAATGGGCCACTCTAGCTGGGCCTGAATTTCCCTCTCGGGCCATGAATTGGGGCTCTTTGTTCTCAAAGAACAAGCTAACCCTCCTCTATGTGATGAGGCTTCACATTCTTATTGAAGGTCCTTACCATTTTCAGTTGATACTTCTTCCGATTATCTATGGCCTTCATACGACTTTCATTGAGAAAGTTGAGCTCATCATGTCTAGCCTTCATCCATTCTCCTTCAGGTAGCACCCTTATGGATGGCACTAGTATTTCCACTGGTAGAACTGCCTCAACCCCATACACCAAAGAGAAAGGATTTTTCCCTATCGAGGATCACACAGAAGTCTGATATGCCCACAAGGCAAGGGGCCCTATTGGTTTGTGGCCTGTACGTGATAGAGAAATGATATTTTTTTGGATGAATTTTGCCACCTTAGTAGAGGTGAGGACTACATATGACTGAGCTTCTACCCACTTGGTGAAATAATCAATGGCTAAACCAAAATGAATTCGTGACCATTGGATGCCTTGGGGTTGATCTTCCCAATGATGACATTGCCCCAGGTAGAGAATGGCCAAGGAGAACTAAGTGAGTGCCACTTCATTGGCGGGATGTGTATGATATTGACAAATATCTGACATTTATGGCATTTCTTGATAAAGCTTACGCAATTTGCTTCCATTGTGTTCCAATAATATCTTAGCTTGAGGATCTTTTTAACTAGTATCCTGGCATTCATGTGGGGTCTATAAAGGCCTTGATGAATTTCCTCCATAATGGTTGTAGCTTGCTCGTCCACACACAACAACTGTATTCCATCATAGGATCTCTTGTATAACAAGTCTCCTTGAAGGATAAATTGGGTGGCATATCTCCTAAGGAATTTTTTTCTCTTTCAGTTGCTTCAATTGAATACTTCCTTTCCCTGATGAAATCTACTATGTGAGCAAACCAAGACCGACCATCTATAGTGAGAGAGTTCACCAAATTCTGATAAATGGGTCTGCTTCTTTTTTCCATTAAGAATGGTTGAACCCTAGCCATGGGATTGCACTCTACCATGGAAGCCAAGGTTGCAAGGGCATTGGCAAATCAATTGTTATCCCTTTGGAAGTATTCAAACAAGATCTTCTCAAAGTGTCCAATCACATCCTCTAGATGTTCTTGATATGGTTTCAATTTCTCATCTCTGGTCTTCCACTTTCCTTGCGTCTAATAGATGATGATGGATGAATCACCGTATACCTTAATCCTTTTTACCCCAATGGTCAAGGCAGTTTCGAGTCCCAAGGCACAAGCTTCATATTCAATAATATTGTTGGTATAGGGGAAATCAAGGCGGAATGATAAAGGAAAATAAAGACCATTAGGGGTGACAAGCAATATTCCCACACCACACCCCTTTTGATTAGCTGCTCCATCAAAGAACAACCGCCATTCATTAGCTATGTCTTCTTCTTCTATTACTGTGATTTCTTCATCGGGCAAGGCATCATCCAGGGCTCTTCCATCTTCTATGGGGTGGGTAGCCAAATGATTGGCTATAGCTTGACCCTTGATAGATTTTTGAGTAACATAGGTGATGTCAAACTCTAATAACAACAGCAACCATTGAGCCATCCTTCCTATTAGAGTTGGTTTCTCGAAGAGGTACTTGATTGGGTCCATCCTTGAGATCAAACGTACCTGATTAGCCACCATATAGTGTCGCAACCTTTTTGTTGCCCAAATTAGTGCAGTATAAGTTCTTCCCAAAAATGTATACCATTTGTCATATTCCAAGAATTTCTTTCTGAGGTAGTATATGGCATGTTCCACCCCCTTTATTGTCTCTTTTTGTGCTAGCGACGAGCCCGTGGAATATTCTCCTACTGATAAATACAACAAAAGTAGTTCTCCATCCACCGGTGACGTTAATACTATCGGGTTCATAAGATATCCTTTGATCTTATCAAAAGTTTGTTGGCATTGGTCATTCCATTCTGTGGGTTGAACCTTCTTTAGTAACTTGAAGAACAGTTCGCAGATCTTAGTCAATTAAGCTATGAACCTGCTGATAAACTGAATGTGACCTAGAAATCCTAGTATTTGTTTCTCAGTGCGAGGCATGGGCATTTCTTAGATTGCTTTGATTATGATAAGGTCGACTTCGATGCCCCTTTCACTTACTAAGACTCCCAACAACTTTCCTGTCGTTGCCCCGAGTACACACTTTTGAGGATTCAACTTCAACTGATACTTCTTGATTCTTTCAAAGAATCGCCTTAGTGTGGGAATGAGCCCCTGTCGATCCTTTGACTTTACTATCATGTCATCTACATAGATTTCTATAGCCTTGTTCATCATGTCATGCAATATGGTGGTAGCTGCTCTTTGGTAAGTTGCCCTGGCGTTCTTCAGTCCAAAAGGCATCACCTTGTAATAATAGGTTTCCTATGGAGTGGTGAAGGTTATCTTCTCTTGATCCCCTGGGTGCATGCTCACTTGGTTGTATCCCAAGAGTCCATTTATAAATGATAACAAGGCATGCCCCGCTGTGTTGTCCACCAATACATCAACGTGCGGTAATAGGAAATCATCTTTAAGGCTTACCTTGTTAAGATCTCAGAAGTCTACAAACATCCGTACCTTGCCATCTTTCTTTGGCACCAGTACAATGTTGGCCAATCATTGGGGGTATTTTACCACTTGTAGGAACCTCGCATTCCATTGCTTCACAACTTCTTCCTTGATCTTTTCACTCCATTCTGAACTCATCCTTCTGAGCTTCTGCTTGACCGGCTTTGCACCATGGTAGGTCGGCAAACGGTGTTGTATAATGTTGGGGTCTATACCTAGTATATCCTCATAAGACCAAGCAAAGACTTTGGCAAAATCCTTCAGAAGACTAATCATTTGTTCTTCTTCTTTGTCATCTAGGGTGGTACCCATTTTTACCTCTTGTAGGCATTTGTTGGTTCCTAGATTAATAACTTGAGTATCCTTATAAATAGGTTGGGCTTTCCTTGGTTTGCACTGTTTTATTAACTCTTGATATTTATTAAGATCATCATCAGAAAAAGGACGCATGTCATAATCAAAATCAGTAATTTCATTCATAAAAGGAGTAATAGACTCGCCATACATGGACTCTGGACTTTTCTCAAAAGGGAAGGCTGACTCACAATCATAAACAAAAGACTCAACAATTGACTCGACTACAGACTCGATAACTGGCTTATTGCTTTTATCAATGGCATTCAGGGTGGTTGAATTAGTAGCATGAGTAAACTTGAAATCTTCTCCAATGCTTGTCCAGTTCAGGAGTGAGTCAATGGCTCGGTGGATGAGCAAATGCGGCAAGGGACCTTCTTCTTCTTCTTCTAGAAAATTCACTGCTATCTCTTCATGGGTGCTGTCATCACACTTGTTTCTTCACAAAGATGAGATGATCCAATTCATATTCTCTAAAGCCAAACTTCTTGAGGGGTTAGGATTGCTAGAGACTACTCAATCCACTTTCTATGAAGTCCAATTTTTCAAGCCAACTGATTGAAGCCATCCTTGTTCCTCAGTAACATTTCTAACCACCATCACAGGTCTTCCCATTGCCGTTGATTCAGGCACAGTGCATGCAAACCATCATTCTTTGTGCTCTCCTTTGCTTTGCATAAGTGCTTCTTCCTCTGAAAGGCCTGGGCTTGAGCTTATGTAACTCCTGAGCTCGTGGATTTCGTAGAAGGGAACAGATGTGACTTTTCAGATCTGTAGGAAGTGCAGACTCTAGAAAAGTCTTATCTTCTTTTCCAATTCCCTCTTCAAGAGTACTCGAGGACTTGGCAATTCCTTTGACCAGATTAGTGTTGTGGGGTTGTTAGAGGAGAACCCATCTTCATTCAGTGCCACTTCCACTATTCCGATGATTCAACTGTCTTAATCATTTTCTTTGGCTAGCATTTTCTGTTGTTCTACCTCATGAGTTATCCAATCAAACTCATCTTGAAATAATACTACAAATCCTGGTTGCATCTTTTCAGTTGTTTCATCAAACCATGGTTCAACATTTTTGCAAAAGAGAAAATCTTCTCCTTCCCTTTCGAAGTATACATTTAGAGTGGGGTAGTAAGAGGCGGATATTTTCCTAGTCATCCTAGTACCTTCTGCCCTTTGCTACTATTATTGTTCCTTGGTCCGGGGGTTTGAGGAATGTACCCAAGGCCACTATTTCCTTTGCTAACCACCGGGGTAGGTAATTTTGAAATACCCTGATGATACTTTCCCAATCTCATCCCTGGAAAGTATTGCATGTTCATCATCATTTGATTCACCGGAGGGCTCCATATAGCTTCATAGTTACCCAAAATCTTTTCATCTGGAAATTCCTTGGTGAGTACTGCACAAGTTTTCTCTATTTCAAAATCACTAAGTTGAACTTCCTGGTCTTGTTCTTCTCCATTTTCAATATTGGCTAAGGTGTTCACAACTTTGAGATCCCCGGCTATTGTAATCACCTTCCCCTAATGAATGAATTTATTTTTTTGATGAAGAGTAGAGAACACTGCCTTCGCATGATGTAACCAAGGCCTTCCTAAGAGCATGTCGAAAGATGTCGATATATCAATGATCTAGAAATCAATATCAAACTTCATCGGCCCAATCATTACGATGATGGTGAGGATGCCAGATTTTCCTCTTGGTGTTGTTATATGCCCGTATGGTTTGGTTTGATGGCCTCATCTCTTCAAGGTTGAAGACAATACTCTTTATCGATCTCAAGGGTAGAACCTTCAAAGCAGACCCGTTGTCAATGAGAACCTGGGGAACCACCTTGTTAAGACATTCTACCTTGATGTGTAGAGCTTCATTATGCTGGGCTCCTTTGGGGAGTTCATAGTCTGAGAACATCAATGGGTGTACCGCATAAGTTACCCCTACTATGTGTGAGAGATGTACCGAATCTATCTTAATTTACACTTGTACATTGGTGAGAGACTTCAAGATTGCTTCATGGTGTGTGGGGAGGCCATCAACAATCCCTAAGTCGAGATATTAGCTTGGGACTTTTTGAGCTGAGCCAAGACTGGATTCTCCGGTTCTTTCTTTCAAGCCACTAATTCCTGCCTCGTTCTTCCTTGACTATTCTATGGCTAGGGCCTTGCCCTTGTAGTCTCTTCCACTTTAATTTTCCATCACGTTGACAGGTTTCTTCACGATGATCTCCGTAGGATAACACTCCTCATCATCACTATTTGTTATGGTAATTATTCCTACCATAGGATCATCGTCCTCTTTTGATTCTTCTTCCTTTCTAGGGGTGGGAAGTTGAGCTCCTCCGCAAATGTCAAGGGCCCTGGCTCGCACCTTCTTAACTACATTGGAAAGTCGTGCAACTGCTGTATCTACCATTTCTGCAAGTGTGGCATGTCCCTCTATTTTTTTAAGGATTCTCAACTGCTAGGTATAGCATTGTTCAGTAATGGCTACTTTACCTAACATTTGATCAATCTCGTCAGCCTTGAGTTTGATGTCAACCAAATGATTATAGACATAAGCCATGTGTTCTGCTATAGGATTTCCTTCACCTTCAAAAGTTATATCATATCCTTCACTATCTTCTGAATCGGATGCCGGATCTTCCCCTTCCACGTGGATTGTGAGTGTCGACTGAATAGCATCTGTGGGATCAACCATTGGGTCATCCTCTCTGATTGCATACACCGAATATCCTCCTAGATCCCTGGGTGAATAATGCCCTAATTCATCATCTTCATTATTGTCCCAAGGCCCCTGGTAGTCATCCTAGTCTAAGTACTCATCATCACCATGAGACTCAGAGTCATCTTCATCATTCTCATCTTCACTCTCATCCTCATCGTCATCATCATCATCCTCTTCTTCACTAATGTCCCCCTCACTTGGTTCTTCATTAGATTCCTCTTGACCATCAAATTCTCTTGCATCCAAATGCTCGTAGTATTTAGAGCGTATGGATCGAAAAATTTCGATAGGGTCAGACTTGACCTCCCTGGCCCGAAGCCAGACTGGATTCATCATCTTCTGTGTCACTCCCTATGTGGATTAGGGAGGTATGTTCTTTGACTTGCTCCCCTATTGCCAATGTTGTTACTGCTCTGAGAAGATCATCTGTGATCTCTACAATTATCTTTGAATTATCCTTTGGAGATATGGTTGTCTGAATTACTAAAGTGGAGTCATTACCTTGGCCTTCTCCCAAAGCATTCACCAATCCTGTTGATGATGTTATCTTTGGGGAATCTAGTAATGCAAGCATATCCTTCGAGTTGTACCCATCCATCAATCCTTCTTTTTCAAACCTTGAGAATGGGATTGGTATAAGGGTGATGAGGGATATGTGGCAGGGTGATATGAAGGTGATGTAACATAACAAATAGGGTATTACAAGGAAGATAGGGGGTGATAAGATGATGATGTCCCTTCACCTTGATGGTGTGGTAAGGTTGATGATATGGTGGAGGTTGATGATGTGGCAAAGGCTGGTAATATGGTGATGGTGGTAAGGTGGATGCTTCTGTTGATGCAGGAGGAAGAATAGTGAGTGCTTGATTTTCTAATTCTTCTTCTGATGGCTCTTCTTTTTTGGGAGTTCTCATGGCCTTAGCCCTTTGACTTATGGCTTTCCTGTAGGTGCAGGTATTCATATGATTCTACCAGTCCTGAGATGCAATGAGTTGAGTGGGGTCACTCTCTGTTGCCTCTACGTCTAGGTAGTTCACATGATCATAGAACATGAGGTGACAAAAGTGCTTATCCAACTGATACATGTGAGCGACCCTTCAGAAGGAGTCACACTCCTTTTCACAAGTATTCTTAACAAGACCATTGATGTGCCCTACCAATTCTAGAGGAAGAGACAACTTTTGCACAAGCAAGAGTTTCTTTCTCTACTTAATACACCTCTCTTCTTGATGCTTCTTAGAATCCCTAATTAATGGGTTGGATCATAGAATCGAGGGTCCCAATTTTTCCAGTCACTCATTGTTGCCAACATGTTGATGGTTCCATGGTCTGGGAGTGCATTAGTATCGACATTAGGGGATTGCTTGACCTTAACTTCAATAGTCCCATTGTCTACCAAGTCCTAAATTGCATATTGCAGACCCAAGCATCTTTTAGTGTTGTGCCCCTTTTGAGTATGGTAAGCACAACATTCATGATCTCTATACCAAGCTAGGGGAGGATTGCTAATTACTCTTGGAGCTACTATCCCTAACAATCCCTATTTCTTTAGCTTTTCATACGCCACTGTCATGGGCATTCCCAAATCAGTGAACTGTCTTCTTGGGCGAGAAGCCTTCTGAGCAAGGGCATCTACTTGAATCACAAATGGTTGTGAAGAGGTGATAGGCGAGATTGTTTGTTGTATTACACTTACCATGCTGGTTTCAGGACCCTTTCTGCATCCAACACTGGTGTTCTTCCCTGCTTCTTGGGAGGATCCTTGATACTGAGCTTCCTGTAGGATTTTATTTTCCACACGTGTGCCAATGGCTATCAAGGCATCAAAATTTTGCAAATGTTGATAGTAGAGAACATCATAATAAAACTTTGACAAGTTTTCAATCAACATTTCTACTTGTTCTACTTCTGAAGGCCGATCTGCCATCTTGGCGGCCTTGTCCCTAAACTTCATCAAGAAGGCGTTGAATCCTTCTTTGGACTACTATCTCAATGTCTCCAGCTCCCGATGCTTCACATTCACTTCAGTATTGTAAGAGTATTGCTTGGTGAAGGCTTTCACCACTATTGTCCAATTCTAAGTTTGGACAGACTCCAATTGTGTGAGCCACCGGAGTGTTGGTCCTGATAGGGTTAACATGAAGGCTTGTCCCATCTAGTTGCCAGTAAGTTGCCATGACTTGGCAATGCTGAGGAAGACTTTAAGATGAGCCTTGGGGTCTCTTGACTCGTCGAATTTGTCGGTCTGCCATTTGAACTTCTCGGGAATCCTTGCCCCAAAAAAAAAACTCATTTCATTAGAATCCATTGTTTGACTTTCCAAACTCTTTCCCGTTCGGAGCATATTTTTCAATTTCTCTAATTCCCCTCTGATTTTTCTTTCTCTCTCCATCTCTGGAGGTTCCATTCAGATGTGCACTATAAACTCTTCTTCTTCATCTTTAAGTACTACCCTGGGAGGAGAGACCCTGGAATAGGCCCCCTGTTGACTATTTAGACGGGTAGGTGAAACTCCTCTCTGACCAGTTGGCCTGACTTGATCTGGTTCTCCTGAGTCAACTCGAGAAGAATTCCCACAATGACCCGTGGGTCCGTTCTGATCCAACTCTCTTGTAGCTTATACTGGTTTAGCCCTGGGAGGATTTTGGAGTGCATGCGGTATCTGGGCTATTCCTCACTTAACTGTGGCCATTTTTTCCTATAAGGTCTCTACGGGGTGGACCCATGCTTACTCGGGGGATTCAAAGTTGTGTGGATCCATGTTAACTGTGTTGTAATCACTTGGTGGTAGACAATCTCGAAGAGACGATGGAGGTGATATTGGACTTCATTGAGTCAACTGGTAACCCTGACGTGTCCAAATGGACCGTGGAGAATACTTGAGGTGTGGAATTGTGCCTGAACCAAAAGTGGCTTATTCCAGAATTTTTATATTCCCAACCCTTCATTCATCTACTCAATTGTTAACCAATGATCCATCCAAAGTTAGTCCACTTGATGATAGGGAGTGGGCAGGGGTCCATGCCCCTAGTCCACTCAATGTCATTAGTGGGAAGTTCATACAAATGGCTTGACCAGAATATTCCTATTAATACATTCACCATCAATAAAGCCATGCTTTCCTTAATCTTACCCCACTAACAGACCTTCCTCCTAATTTCCTAGGGTCTTTTAGATAATTCCACATTTCGTGGGGCTTTGACAAAAATCAGCCCGGATCACATATGCCAAATCATCCATATTTCATTTCCAAGGAGGAAGGACATCTTTTATCTGAAACCCACTTAGGAAAGCATTTCTTTACGACTAGAATGTATCATAGGAAAATTATTTTTCAAGACTGCAAATGAATTTTACAGATCAGCTTGTGGCATTCCTAGCATTCTCCATCTATTTCCTACATGATGCGAGCATGCGGTGGATGCAATAGGACCACCAAAACTTCCTTGACAGGATGTATATACGTAAAGTACATGATCCTTTTGATATACCCAGAGGTATGAGATCAAAGGGGTGACTTTCTTGCCCATTACTCGTGACTACACACAAGATTAAGCAACTGACCACGGGGTGGTGGAAACGTGAGTGATTGTGTGCAAAAGTGTAATGCTGCCAGAATATCATTATTCAATCTTAGAATGTCATAAAGTGCACGGACCTCCCCTAGGGTGCTGGCATAATTATGAACATCCTCGCCGTTTAATAATATACCTCACCCTTGTATAGGAAGCGGCTAGCATTTGCTCTCAGAGTACTCTCCATGACATACATTGACCTCCCCGAGGGTGTGAGCATGACTTGGAGTCCCTCGCCAAATGATTTCACTTCGAGCATGATGTATGATGCGGTTAACGAGTACAAAAACAAACATGGGGTTAGCATATAGTGTCGGAAGCTTGACATTTTCCCCAATGGAGTCGCCACTATGAGGGTAGCGGCCGGAGAATTCTCTTCCCCTTTGGGGGGGAAGTACTTACGTTCGGTCCTCTCTCCTCCCTTTCTTTCTTTTAGGGAGGGTTATGTCGTGTGTGCTTTCCCGTGGGCCCCGCACCATCGTATCACCGCTTGAAGATACAGGGAGCCCTATTTCATAGGAGTGTAAAGTTCATCATTAAGACGGGGGTTTGATGATGGTCAAATACAGGGGATTGGGATTATACAAAAATGGATTTGAAGGATTATGGGCCTAGGACCGGGGTGGGCCCAATTCTTGATAAGAGGGCCCGAGAGTTGGTCTGGTCCAGAGATTTAGGCTACATGTCAAATTATAGAATTGGGAAGGTGTTAGGCACCCAATCTACCCAGTTTAACTAGTCTTCCTACTAGATGCTTAAGAACCAACATTTTCCATGATTATTCCTATTCCGCATGCATGGCTAAATTATCACTCATATGTATATTGACTGAATTTAAAAGACTATGTACGCTACAACAAGGTCAATATAGAGTCTACATCATGCTAATTCAGGTGAGAAATTATACCTAAGCTTGACCCCTGTTTTAGGTCAAGAGGGATGGGACCCCTATTAGTGTCGGCACGAACTGTCTTTTGGATTTTCTTGGCTCAAGGGAAGATGATCTTGACCTCCAACTTCCTTTCTTGAGAAATGTTGATTGGTTTCAACTAGGAATGGTTACTTTTAGATTTTGACTATGGTATTGATTCGACAAAGCTTCCACTAGGGATGGGCTACTTTTGGGTTTTGGCTGAGGTGGCACTCCGATAGAGCTTCCACTAGAGATAGATTATGGAAGGGTTAGACTGTGGGTACTCCGACAGAGCTTCCACTAGAATGAGCTATTTTCAGACTTTGCCTAAGGTGGCACTCCGATAGAGCTTCCATTGGAAATAGGCTATTCTCTAGGGATTAAGGATCATCGAAGGCCCGAAGAACACTTCAAATCTTATGAAGATCTCTTTAAAGGCTTGACGAACCTCAAAAGGGGCAGGGAGACTAAGGGGAAAATTTTCCTACCAAAACTCACTCAAAGAAGGCTAAGGATTGAGGAGTTTCGAAGGCCTAAAGAACACTTCAAGGATCCGAAGAACACTTCCGATCTTATGAAGATCTCTCCGAAGACTGGACAAACCTCAAGAGGCAACGGGAGGAGAGAGGGCAGAGCTTCTCCACAAAGGGATGCTCACTAAGAGGCTTGGGTTGTTGTGGTGTGAAAAAACAAAAGGGAGGGGGGTATTTATAGGATTCTTGAACCAATGGAGAGGAAAGGGGGAATTCCCTAGCCAACAGGGAGAAAAAGTGGTTTTTCTAAACCAATGGGATGAAAATATGGAATTTTGGGCCAATGGGGTGAAAGATGATTTTCTTTGGCCAATAGAAAAAAAGTAAGTTTTTTTTTCCAATAAGGTAAAAAGATACCTTTTTGGGCTAATGGGAAGTCACAGCGTAGGGTTTGCTAGCGTGGTAGTATAAAGTTCACAAGTGAGTGGAGAGAGAATCTCTTCACCCAATATGTTAATGGGACACATATTCTTGCCATTGACAACGGCACACAAGGTTGGGTAAGGGTGGCTGGGGCAGCTATGGGTGCATAAGGAAGGCAAGGTGTGCATGGGGAGGCTAGCAAGGGTGTATGGCAGGGCTGCGTGCAACAGGGGCTCATGGTGCAGGCATAGTGCACACGACAAGTAGGAAGGGGCACGCGGTGGGTTGGCAGGGGCGCAAGGCAGGTAGGCGAGGGCCCCCGCCGTCCACTCGGGGGAGCTCAAAAACTGGTGGGTACTTGGCATATGTGTGGGGGCATAAGGGGCAAGCTGACGGTGGCCCACGGTGCTGTGCATAGGGCTGGATGGCTGGCATGCATGGGGTGCGATACGCTGTGTGCGGGCCTGTTGGCTGGCTTGCATTGGGCTATGCGTGACTGGATGGCTGGCATGCACTGGACTATGCAAGAAGCTATGTGTGACTAGCTGGCTGGCATGCACAGGGCTATGCGTGGCTGTGTGCGGGGCTGGCTGGCTGGCATGCACAAGGCTGTGCGCGCAAGGTAGGCAAGGCTGCAGGTGTATAAAAAATGTTATTTTCCAAGAAATATTCTGGGAGATCTGACAGTCCAATTTTGACGTACCATACATCGTTGGAATCGTGATTCCAAGTACTATCCATCCATACTGTCATTTAGACTAGATTTCTTCGTATATGAAAAGTCATAATCGGGCCCTCTTCCCTCCCGCACAGGATTTTCATTGTTTTAAGTGAGCAGGGGATGTTTCAGTTTTCCTTAATCAATTGTCATCTATGTTGATCAAAGCAAGAAGTCATTGTCCAAGATCCGTAATTCATCATAGCCAGAGGGGGGGTGACAAAAGTGGGTGTCTACTCACGCTATGTCCACCGAACTCCTAGACATGGTGCACCACTTGTTCTGATAGAAGTGGTAAAGCAATTAAAGAAAGGAGGTGATATCATCCCTACAGTCCTTGCAAAAACACTCAAGGGATTTGATGACATGAGCCATAGCCATAGATTTGGACTTGACCATTATCAAGGAAGTCCTACTATTTTCCAGATTTGGCTCCTTGAAAAACTGAAGTTGACCAAGCCATTAAAAGAATGCGAACTCAGAGCTATTTGCTACCAGGATAAGAGGGAAATCCAAAAATTCAAGCTTATCATTGATTGGGAGGAGTACCTGCAAGGAAGAATTGCATGGAGGAGCCCATAGTGGCCACTAAAAGATTTTCTAATGAAGACCCTTGGACACAACTATGTCAGGTTGATGGGATTGACTCATACATCTTTTTACTTACCCAACCACATTAGCCAACAGTATGGATTGAAAGAAGAGGACCCAGGAGAGTTGGTGAACTTCTACCCGTGCCAAGGACTGTCTCCCAACCTTGTTACCTACCTATCCTGTCTGTGGTAGGAAAGTTATTTTCATTCCATGTATTGAACTTGATAGTAAAATAGTGTGATATTTGGACTTTCATGTTATTCCGATTATTCTAATGAAGACTTGAGTTGTGGAATTAATCGTGCCTAAAAATTCAAATTCATAAATAAAATTCTCTATGTCACCAACAGATCTTTATTCATAAAAGGCTAAATCTGGTAATACAAAAAGAAGAAGGAATAAACATGGCAAGGGAAAAAGAAGAAAAAAAAAGATATACATGTGTTTGTGCTTGCAGGAACTACAAGAACAGATCCCTAAGAGTCAAAATCCTCATCTGAACCATACTCAGGGTTATCCTCATGGAATGTCGAAGAGTTGGTAGGTGCCAGTCCCAAATTTTCCAACCTCCGAGTTAGATCTTGAATCTGCGCATGCTGCTAGGAATTCTCCTATTGGTAGGACCTGAGTTGGCTCTGTAAGGCAATAATCTTTCCTTCCTGAGAAATATAAGAGATGGTCAATAAAAAGAGTGATAAAGAGGAAGGACAAGATTAAAAAAAAAGAGAGAGAGAGAGAGGATACCTTGTTGATCACCACCTCACACAAGCTTCGATGCATCCTCCTGATCTCGGTATAGACCTTCGAAGATACCTGAGGAAGACCATGTCAGCCAAAGAAGATCAAAAGCCAATCAAATGAGGGATGGTTAGATACTCACACAGTCATATGGAATAGGCAGCCCAAGAGAAGCATCTCTGCCTAGTCTCCACTCTAGAAGATGAGGGATGCTAGGATTGGCTGCGTTGGGATAAGACCCGTCACACCCTATTCTCACATAACTGGACTGGTGACCGAGTTAACACCTGTTAACCCAAAACCTACCAGGATCATCTGATACAGTAACCACCACACAACATACCCACAACTAAAGAAAGCAAAATCTGTTTTTAGTGGAGGTCTTACATATAGATACCTGTAAATACCCCAAAACTCTTGATACACAAATTGTATTACACAGTTCATATACATGTGGCCCCATAAGCGTGATATATACACAAGAATTACAATTTAAACAACCAGAGCACAAAAAGAGTAGCATCATAAAATAATCAGAAAGAAATCCGGGTTGGTATCAGTGTTGCTATCCCACAACACAACTCTCTCACGGGCACTTGGCCCCGTGCCCAAGGTCTTCAGGGACCCACCAGTCCTCAGTTGCAGTGGGTCCTGGCTCTAGCTCTTCAGCCGGATAACCTACAAGATCATCTAAAAAGTGGTGTACACGTGGGATGAGCTCACTAGCCCAGTAAGTGAAAAAAAAGACTAAGCAATCATTCGCAATACAAATGCACCTATATGTATGCAAGTCAATTTTTATTACCTTAAACCACCTAAACACCACATATAAGTCATAGGTCATGTGCTACTCGCAACCACAGTGCGCTTCTGCCCTGGTATGAGCTACGAACCCCATCCCACGATACACCTATAAGGATTCCAGAGAAGGCCAGCTGTGGGTACTGAAAAAGTAAAATGGCCCTTGCCCTACATTAAAGTAAAATGGGCCTTGCCCTGCATTAAAGTAAAATGGGCCTTGCCTTACATTAATTTAATAGTACAATTGGCCCTCATATTATATCACCAAAGTTGCTGACTATCCAAGTGATCGACCGGACGTACATCTAACCACCACCATTGGTACACAACCTCGGGCTTCTCCCCAGTGATATACCTAACACCTAACCCCCTACTGGGAAGGGTCATAGCACAGGGATACGTCATTCATAACAACATGCTCCTATATGAGACAGTATGACTGCATAGTACCACCACATCCCATTCCACGGGCCACCAATTCATTCGTTTCAAAGCTAACTATGGCATCTAATCTAGCAATACATCATATTCAATAAATTAAAGTCATCCATCTCACAATTCAAAGCAAGAATAAGCATTTAACAATTAATGATCGTAGTATATCAAGTCATAAATAAATTTCATAATGCACACGTCAATGTATGCAAATGGCATTCTTGAATGATGAGGCTACACATAATAATGAAATGATGACATGGCTAGTCTAGAACAATAATGGAATGATGCAAAAACACTCTAAAATTAAAGTCAATGTCCTCTTCCCACTTACGTAATTGTGTGCAAAGATCACTTTTGGTACGAGGAAGATCCAGCGTGCGATGACACCAGGTTCTAGTGAAACCTATCATAAAAGAGGTCGAGTTTAGTATATCTCCACTTTAGGTTCACAACCAATGGAATACGATGACCCCAACACGTTTTGAATCACTGTAGGAGGTTGTTTGATAAATTTGCGCCCAATCAAAAATCGAAGAGTCAGATTGGTAGGTCAACTGACGGGCGAGGTACCTGCCAATCCTTGCCCACCGCTCGACTCAGGGACCCTGTAAGGACCGACGTGCCAAGAGCAACAGCCAAGTGCCCACCGGTCCTCACTCACCGCTTGGCCTAGGGACTCTGCCTAGACCAGCGGGCCAGTGCCCATCGATCTTGCTCGTTGATCGACTCAGCAGCCCATCTAGGACAGGAAGGCTCCAAATTTGTGGGTCCGACCATTTTCTGGCACTCACAACTCAAAACTGAGATTTTGCTGTTCACCCCCATTCTTCATCCCACCTTGGGAAAACCACCATAGGTCGATTCTACCACATTTTTCACAAATCTAAGGTTCCATATCATGATTTCAACATAGATCTAGAATCGATTCAAAGTTCTAAGCTTGGGTTTTACCTCTTTGCTTAAGAACACTTCAAAAACCTCAAATCTCCTCTCTAGCTCAAGAGATCAATCAATGCTTCTTAAATCTTAAAATTTCTTCCTTTAAAACCTTCATAAACAACATGTAGGCCCTTTATTAAACCGTAGATTCACATTATCACGAGGGATTAACAAGATCTAAAGGATTCCTACCCAAATCATAGGATTTCATGAGGGTTTAAGAAATACAGATTTTACTCTCCTCAAACCATAGATCTCGAGATGAGGATCACTAATCCAGCATCAAAATCGAAAGATTCAACCTCGGCATCACACAACGAGCATCTTCTTCCCCTTTTTCTTCCTCCTTCTTCCCTTCTTTTTCTTCTCTTTCTCTCTCTTCTTTACTTTTCTCACCCACCGTGTAAAATAATAAATGAGGAGAAAGAAAGGTAACAAATGTTATTTATACCTGGGTTAAAATATCTAATAACCAGAGTGGTAGGTCACACTGGTGGGTCTGACCCACCTCTGACCACCCATCAGTTGGCCAAAAATTAGTCGAAACATTGGGATTTTTGATGGGGCTCAGCCCCGACATATATTTCACTCTTGGTAATTGATCAACATGCTACTTGATGTAAAACACGGCTACGTACCTTTATTGTGCGTACATGGCCTGGTGATACATACAAGTGTATGGCTTGGGCACACAGACTTCATTAGGCACCGACTCCAACTCATCTAGCCAACCTGAGCTTAGAGTCACCTTTTCCATCATGTTCCATGGGGTACCAGACTCAGATCGCTCAGGTTCAGGTCTTGCAAGGCCAAACCAAACCAACCGGGTAATTAGACCAGGTTTAGAAAGTAGGGAATCACATTTACCCCCCCCCCACTTTTTAAAAATTTCGTCCTCAAAATTGTAGTACCTTGTTGTTCGAAAAGATGAGGGTACTTGCCTTGGATGTCGTCTTCTTTCTCCCAAGATACTTCTTCAAGTGAATTATTGGCCCATCGAACCTTCACAAAATCAATGGAGCGATTGCGAAGAGTCTTTATTGTTTGGTTTAGGATTTTAGTAGGCTATTTTTCATAGGTCATATCAACTTCTAAATATTTAGGTTCCACGGGCAGCACATGTGATGGATTATGGATGTACTGCTTCAGCATAGACACGTGGAACACATTGTGGACATTGCTGAGGGAAGGTGCAAGAGCCAACATATATGCTACGGAGCCAACTCGAGCCAAGATTTCAAATAGGCCAATATACCTCAAACTTAGCTTGCCCTTCTTCTAGAATCTATGCAACCCTTTGGTAGGAGAGATTTTGAGGAACACCTTTTCCCCCTCTTGGAATTCAATGTCCTTCCTACAGTTGTCTACATAGCTCTTTTAGCATGATTGTGCTACCTTAATCCTTCCCTCGAATGAAGTCGACCTTGTCACACATCATCTGTATCATTTCTAACCCAAGCATTCATCACTCACCTACTTCATCCCAATATAGGGGCATTCTGCAATTTATGCCATACAATGCCTCATACGAAGCCATCCCAATTGTGGTTTGGTAGTTATTATTATAGGCAAACTCCATGAGAGGTATGTATTCTTTCCAACTGCCACTCATTTCCAATGCATAGGCCCTAAGCATATCTTCTAGTATTTGTTTGGTTTGTTCTGATTTCCCATCAGTCTGTGGATGGAAAGCAGTACTCAGATTCACTTATGTTCCCAAGGCTTGTTGGAGACTCTTCCAGAATCTAGATGTGAATCTTGGGTCTCTATTTGACACACTGCTTACCGGTACTCTATGTAAATGGTATATGTTATCCATGGAGTAATTGGTCCTGATCAGGATAAAATGAGTAATCTTGGTAAGCCTGTCAACTACCACCCAAATTGCATCCATTCCCCTGGGTGTACAGGGTAGCCCTATGACAAAGTCCATAGTGATCCTTTCCCATTTCCACTCTAGTATAGGGAGTGGCTGAAGAGTGCCATACGGTCGATGCCTTTCTGGCTTGACCTTCTGACACATGAGACATTGTGCTACATACAAGGCAATAGTGGTCTTCATTGCTGGCCACCAATAGCTTTGTTTAAGGTCTTTGTACATCTTCATACTTTTAGGATGAAGTGAGTATTTAGAACTATGTGCCTCCTTCACAATCTGGTCCTATATCTATGTCATCAGGCACACACAACTTGTCCTGAAATAGTAATGCCCCATCGTTGGCTATTGTGAAGCCAGGGTCATTTATTGTCTACAGCTTGATCCTTTGCAAGTCAGGATCCAAAGATTGTTTCCCTATCACCTCTTGTCTGATGGATGGATGTATCTGTAAGGCTGTCAAGGATATGGTTTACTACCTAACATCATCTGACTGGTGTTCTAGCTCCAAGGTTGCTCCTTCATATAGAAGGATTTCATCCATCAGCACTGCCTCTTGTATCAGCTATGGACTGATAGCTAAGTACGAAAGTGAAACTGTCTGAGCCTTCCGACTTAGAGCATCAGCCACCACATTAGCATTACCCGGGTGATACTAAATATCACAATCATAGTCTTTCATAAGCTTAAGGCATATTCTCTGTCTCATATTAAAATCTCGTTGGATGAAGTACTTAAGGCTTTTGTGATCACTGTATATCTCTCACTTCTCCCCATACAGATAATGATGCCAGATCTTCAAAGCAAATATGACTACTGCTAGTTCTAAATTATGAGTGGGGTAGTTCTTCTCATATTCCTTGAGTTTCCTGGATGCATATGCTACCACCTTACCGTGTTGCATGAGAACACAACCCAACCCTATCTTGGATGCATCGGTATAAACTATCAGCCCACCTGTACCATTTGGAATGGTCAATACAGGAGCTGACACTAACTGCTTCTTTAACTCTTGGAAGTTGTTTCACATTCTTCTGACCACTTAAAATTCACACCCTTCCTAGTCAACTTAGTCATCGGCATAGAAATCCAACAAAAATTTTCAATGAAGTGCCGATAGTAGCCTACTAAGCCCAAGAAGCTTCTGATCTTTGTTACATTCTTGGGTACTTCCCACTTTACTATAGCCTTTACCTTATCCGGATCTGTAGACACCCAATTTTGTCACACTCCTCTAGCTATGATGAAATGTGAATCTGGGACTCGACTTTTGGTTTCCGATCAATAAAGATGATGATGAAAACATTCCCCTACCCAAAACCCTGTAAACCCCCGAGCGAGAGAGAAGAGGGTCCAATTTTGACTTTTTCTATATGAAGGAATCTGGTCAAGATAACCCATACAGATGGATAGTTCTCAGAAATACAATTCTGAAAATATATGGCATGTCAAAATTGGACCAACGGATCTCTCTTAATCATCCTCGAAAAATTACACTTTCCCACACGTATGCCGCGCACACAAACAATCATGCTGGAAACCTGGGAAAATCCCCTACCTACCCTAAACACCTTAAAATTCATCCTCTACATACCCAGATAACCCAAAAACACTCTCGGACCTGAAACCCTAGAAATCCCTGCACAGGAGAGAAGAGGGTCCAATTTTGACTTTTTATATATGGAGGAATAGGGTCAAGATGACCATACGGATGGAGAGTGCTTGAAAATATGATTCTGACAATAAATGGTACGACAAAATCAGACCAGTAGATCTCCAGTGATCGTCACCAGCAAAACCCATATTCACACATATGTTGCGTGCGCTGGCTAATAGCCTAGCCCGCATACGTGCTTACTGCCCTTGGCTGCTACCCATGGCCGCAGCTCATGGCTGCTACCCATGGCCATAGCCTATGGCTGCAGCACATGGTGCCAACCCGCTATGCACCCCAAGCAATGCCCAACCTGCCATGCACCCCAAGCCATGCCCAGCCTGCCATGCTTAGCCTGCCATACCCAGCCTACCATGCTATGCGCCCAGCAGACCTGCGCCCCCGTGGGTACAAGCTTGGGGCCCTGCCATGCTGCTTGTGTGCTAGTCAACAGGCTAGTCCATGCATGCGTATGTTGTTTACTTCCCATGCCTATCCCCACCTGTGCCATGTTGCCTGTGCAGCTTATGCCCGCCTGTGCCATGTTGTCAACTCATTTTTTCCCACTTACGCCACACTGCCCGCACCCCCTCTGTGCCCAATTTGTGCCTAGCTCACACCCACATACCACTACTCCCGTGCTATGCGCTGCACACTCATAACATTGCCCACATTGCTTGCCCTCCCATACTGACCATGCCCCGTGCACTTTGGTCCAATCTCGCAAACAACCGTCAATGACCGGGATTGATATTCCCTTTACCCTATAGGTGAAGAAATTCCATCTTCACCCACTTAAGACCAAAGAACCCCATTTTTAGTAATGATTCTTTCTCCCAATAAACCTCTTTCTACCCATTGTATAAAAGCCCTCTTCACCCATTTTGGTCCAAGAACCCCTTTTTACCCATTGTATAAAATCCCTCTTCACCCACTTTAGGCAAAAAAACCCCCTTTCGTCTGTTGGATAAAGATGTTCCCTCTTTCCCATTGGCCGAAAAAACCTATAAATACCCCCTCCTTTGGATTTTACACACCAAAATCCCACCTCACTCCATTGTAGTGAAACTTTCCTCTCCTCCCCCTCTTGATTTTCTTTGGGTGTTCGGAGCAATATTCATCAAGATCCGAAATCTTGTTCGGACCTTCGGGACTTTGAAGATCTTTAATTCAAGTTCTTAGTTCAATCCAGGTTTTTTCAAAAGTAGTGTGTTCTTCAACACCCTCCTTTGAGTGTTCTTGAGTTTTACCAGAAATAGAAACCCCCCCTTTGAGGTTCTTCGAGCTACGAAGAGGTCTTTGTTAAGATCCGGAACTCTGTTCGGATCTTCAAAGTGTTCTTCGAGACTTTAAAGATCTTCAATACATTTTGATGTCAATCCATTTCTTTCCAAAAATAGTAGTCCTAGCAGAAGCCCCTATCTGAGTGCCCCTGAAATCTTTTCAAAAATAGCCATTCCGAACGGAAGATCCGCCGAAGTGCCACCTCTGCCTAGCCCTCCCCTAGCCTATCCCCAGCGGAGTGCCGCCTCAGTCTAGCCCTCCCCTAGCCTATCCCTAGTGGAAGCTCTACTGGAGTACCACCTCATCCTAAGCCCAGAAATAGCCTCCCCTAGCCGAAGCTCTGTTCGAATCTAAATCCAAAAATAGCCTTCCCTAGCCAAAGCTCTATCTGAATCCAAATCCGAAAGTAACTATTCCTAGCCAGAACCCTGCCCACATACCGTCACAATCAACATCTCTCAAGAAAGAAAGTTGGAGGTCAAGACCATCTTCCCCTGAGCCAGGAGAATCTGAAAGATAGTCCAAGCTGGTATTAATCAGGGGCCCACCCCTCTTGACCCAAAATAGGGGTTAAGTTCAAGTATAGTTTCTCAACCCAATCATCACCATGTAGACTTTATATAGACCTTGTTTTAGTGTATATAGTAGTTTGAATTCAATTAGTGTATATATGTGTGAAAACTAAGCCATGCATGTGGAATAGTAATAATTATGAAAAATGTTCATTCTTAAGCATCTAGTAGGTCAGATTGGGTGCCTAACACCTTCCCAATTCTGTAACCTGACACTTACCCTAAATCTCTGGACCAGACCAAATTTTGGGCCCTATTCTCAGGATTGGGCCTCCTGGGTCCTAAGCCCATAATCCTTGGTGGTGACTCCAAACCCCCATTTATATGATCTCGATCCCCATATTAGACCATCATTAAACCCCCGTCTCAAATGAAAAATTTTACACTCTTACAAAATAGGCCTCCACGTATCTCCAAGCGACGATACGGTGGTGCGAGGCCCGCAAGTAAAGCACACATGACACGAACCCCTCCCCTCATATGAAAGAGAAAGAGAGAGAAGAGAGGATGGGATGCAAGTCCTTTCCCCTATGGAAAGAGAGACATCAGTCCATCTCCGGCTGCTACACTCACAGTGGCGACTCTGCTTGGGCCTAAATGTCAAGCTTTCGATACTAGATGCTACCTTTAAATGAAAGAACATTTTCCACCACATTTGTTTGAAAACATGTTTGGCTAACCCCATGTTTGTAATTGTATTCACTAAACGCATCATGCATCATGCTCGAAGTGAAATCATTTGGTGAGGATACTCCCTCTCATGCCCGCACCCTCGGGGAGGTCAGTGCATGACATACTAAATACTCTAAGGGCAAATGATAACTGCTTCCTATACAAGAGTGGAAGGTATCATCAAACGGCAAGGATATTGTATTTATGCGAACACCCTCGGGGAGGTCCGTGCACTTTATGGTATTCTGAGATCAAATGATGGTTACCCTACATTACGCTTTTGCACACAATCACTCACGGTTCTACCACCCCGTGACCAATCGCTTAACCTCATGTGTAGTCAAGAGTAATGGGCAAGGAAGTCAACCCCTTGATCTCGTACCTACGGGTATATCAAAAGGATCATGTACCTTGTGTATATAGATCTTATCAAGGAAGCCTTGTTGATCATATTGCAACCATCGCATGCTCACATTATGTAGAAAATAGAGGAAGAAGCTAGGAGCGCCACAATCTAACTTTAGAACTTGTTTACAGTCTTGAAAAGGAGTGTTCCTACACTATATTCCTGTCGTAAAGAATTGCTTTCCTAAAGTGGATTCCGGATAGAAGGTGTCCCTCCTCCTTAAGGAAAAAGTCCAAATACGTGACTCAAGGGCAATCCCATCAGAGTCACGTCAAGTCCCGAGAAGTCTCGAGAAAATTAGGAGGAAGGACATGTAGTGGGAAAAAGAGTGAGGAAAGCATGATTTTATTACATGGAATATCTTATGAGAGTATTCTCGACAAGCCATGTGTATGATCCTTCCGCTTATGACATCGAGTGGACAAGGGGCATCAAACCCTATCCACCCGTATCATTAAGTGGACTAACTTTGGATGGATCGTTGGTTTTTAATTTGGTGAACGTGTGAACAAGGGGTTGGGAATTCAAGAATCCTAAAATAAGCCACTTTTGGTTCAGGCACAATTCCACACCTCAAGTATTCTCCATGGTCCCTTTGGATGCGTCAGGGTAATTGGTTGACTCGCTAAGTCCAGTGTCATCTCCGTCATCTCTCTGAGATTGTCCACTACCAAGTGATTATAGCCCAGTTTGTATGGATCCACACGACTCTGAATCACCGAACAGGCTTGGGTCCATCCAGTGGAGACCTTACAAATAGAAATGGCTGAAGTCAAGAGAGGAATAGCTTAGATATTGTATGCACTTTAGAATCCTCCCAGAATTGATCCCAGGAGTGAGCTGACACCGGCTATGGGAGATGTGGATCAGAATGGAGCTACTAGTTGTCGTAGATACTCTTCACTAGTTGACTCAGGAGAACTGGAGAACGTTAGCCCAACTGGCCAAAGAGGAACCTCACCTACTCGTCCAAATAGTCAATGGGGAACCTACTCTAGGGTCCCTCCTCATAGGGTAATGATTGAAGATGTGGAAGAGGAGTTGCCACACATGTCCAAATGAAGCCTCTAGAGACAAAGAAAGAAAGGAAACTTATAGAGAAATTAGAGAAGTTGGAAAACATGATTCGAGCAAGAAAAGGCTCAAAAAGTAAAATGGTGGATTCTGATGAAATGAGTTTCTTTTTTAGGGCAAGGAATCCAGAGAAATTCAAACGGCAAACTGACAGGTTTGATACCCCAAGGCTCATCTTAAAGTCTTCCTTAGCATCGCCAAGTGTAGACACCCAATTTTGTCACCCTCCTCTGGCTATGATGAAATATGGATCTTGGTCGCAAATTTTGACTTCCGACCGACAGAGATGCTAATGGAAACATTCCTCTACCCAAAACCTTGGAAATCCCCGTGCGGGAGAGAAGGCCTAATTTTGACTTTTCATATATGAAAGAATCTGGTCAAGATGACCGTATAGATGAATAGTACTCAGAAATATGATTCCGACAATATATGATATGCAAAAATTGGATATGCCAAGATTGGACCGACGGATCTCCGACAATCGTTCTTGGAAAATCATAATTTTTTGGGTGCATGTTGCGCCTTCCCGCACATATGCCGTGCACACGGAAAATCCCACTGGAAACCTATAAAAATCCCTCACCTGACCCAAACACCCTAAAATTCATCCCCTACCTACCCAAATAACCCCAAAACACTCCCAGGTCTGAAACCCTAGAAATCCCTGTGCTGGAGGGAAGGGGTCCAATTTTGACTTTTCATATATGAAGGAATCTAGTTAAGATGACCATACAGATGAATAGTGCTCAGAAATACAATTCCGACGATATATGGTATGCCAAAATCAGATCGACGGATCTCTGGCAATCATTCCCAGAAAATCATACTTTTTCATGCGTATATCGCGCACACCGGCCCGGCCGGCCACCCAACCAGCTGGCCCAGCCAAGCCATCTAGTCCAGCCAAGCCAGCCAGCTCAGTCAAGCCAACCAGCCAACCTGGCCGCACACCTGTGCTGGGCCTACCGAAATTTGTGCGCAGGCCTACTGCATGCTGTGCGCGGCACCACCGCACGCTGTGTGCTGGCCTGTGGTACGTTCTACACGGGCTTGCTGCATGGTGTGTGCGGCCTTACCACACATTGTGCGCGGTGCACAGTGTGCAGGCTCCAGCTGCACATTGTGCGTGGTGCACAGTGCGTAGGCCCTAGCCGCACACCATGCACACTGTGCCACCACACCATGCACATGGCCCGCACACCATGCACATGGCCTACACACCGTGCCCGCACACTATGCACACATGGCCCGCACACCATGCACACATGGCCCGCACACCGTGCACATGGCCTACACCCCTTGTAAAACCTTCTCTCTCCTCTCGCTTTTCTGATAACTACCTTTTCCAGCAAAATTTTCTCTCTCCTCACGCTTTTTTGAAAACTACCTTTTCTGGTAAAATTTTCTCTCTCCTCTCGCTTTTTGAAAACTACCTTTTCTTGGTAAAATTTTATCTCTCCTCTCATTTTTTCAAAAATTTCCTTTTTCGATAAAACTTTCTCTCTCCTCCTACTTTTCTGAAAATTATCTTTTCCAAACTTTTTCTCTCCTCTCGATTTTCTAAAAATCACCTTTTTCCAAGCTAAAATTTCTCTCTACTCCCCTTTTTTTGAAAACCCCATTTTACCCACTGGACAAAAGCCCTCCCCACCCATTTTTTCCTTCAACCCCCCTTTTTACTCATTGGACAAAAATCCTATCTCTTCACTTTAGGCGAGGGCCCCCTTTTGTCCACTGGATAAAGAGATTCCCCCTCTCCTACTTGGTTAAAAAAAAAAACACACCAACAGACACCTGAATCCCTTTCAAAGTTAAATTTTCCTCCCCTCCCCCCTCTTGATTTTCTTCTGATCTTTGGAATGATCTTCGTCAAGATCCAAAAACTCATTCAGATCTTCAAAGTGTTCTTTAGGATCTTGAAGATTTTCAATCCAAATCCTTAGTTAGATCCAGTTTTTATCCAAAATTAGTATGTTCTTGATCCACCTCATTTGAGTGTTCTTGAGCATTCTTGATATAGAAACCCCCCCTTTTTTTGAGGTTCTTCGGGTCTACAAAGAGACCTTTGTTAAGATCTAAAACTCTATTCGGATCTTCAAAGTGTTCTTCGGGACTTTGGAGTTCTTCAATCCATTTTCAGGTCAGCTTATTTTTTTTTTCAGAAATAGTCTTTCCTGGTTGAACCTCTTTCCAAGTGTCCATAGAATCTTTCTAGGAATAGCCATTCCCAGTGGAAGCTCTATCGGAGTGCCACCTCATCCCAAGCCCGAAAATAGCATTTTCTACCCGAACCTCTTTCCGAGTGTCACTGGAATCTTACCAGGAATAACCATTCCGAGCAAAAGCTCTGCCGAAGTGCCACCTCAGCCTATCCCTAGCGGAAGCTCTATCAGAGTGCCACCTCATCCCAAGCCCAAAAATAGCTTTCCCTAGCCAAAGCTCTGTCCAAATCCAAATCTGAAAATTGTCTTCCCTAGCCGAAGCTCTGTCTAAATCCAAATCCGAAAGCAACCATTCTGCATTAACTTCTTGAAGTCTGGCAACAAACTTAGTCAGAACACTGACTGATGTAGCACCTTCTTGTAGAAGTTCAGCATTAATCCAGGCATGGAAATCAGCAAACTTAGATGCCCACTTAGAGACAGGGACATCATCTAGGGTGAAGAACTGTTTAGGGTCTTGGTTTGAAAATGGAGTATATGTTGGAGGGGGCTGTGGTGCAGGTTCAGGATTATGGACCATAGGGTCATCCTGATCACCATCCATCTCATCAACAGTAGGAGGTGCAGGATATGGAGCAGGAGGATCTTGGCCTGTATTCATGAAAGAAGGGACAGGGGTTGGATCTTGGAGGGCTAAAGTGGTGAGGAGATCTGTGAGGATATCATCACCAGAATGGGTTATGGCACCTATAGGAGGATATTTGGGTTTGGTTCGAGGTGGAGAAAGTGATGGTGAAGGTAAGGGGGATGGATAGCCTGGGATAGGCGGTGTGGGTGCAGGATAGGAAACAGCCATAGGATATGGTTGGAATTGCGGAGGAGAGGGTTTTTCCAAGGTTGGGGTTTTCTGTTTCTGTTGCTATTGCCTGGGGTTCAGATTTCGTTGCTGACGTTGTAAGGCTTTTAATTCTTCAAGGGGGAAAGATCTCTGAGAAGCTACCGGGGGAGCCGGTATAGTGTACATGGCAAAAGGATCTTGAGGAGCCATACTAGGAACTGTCAAAGGAAGAGGCTGCTGTCGACTAGATGTTGCCGCCTGAGGTGGAGCTTGTTGAAGACTAAGAAGCTGTGCTTCAAGAAACCTCAGATGTTTCTCTTTTTGGCCTATAAGAGCAAAGGCCTGAGCTGTGTCAGTAGTCGAGGAAGCAATACCAGCAAGTTCCATATGGACTTGATCCATCTCAGTTTTCAGGGATTGAATCAACTGAGTATGCCGGCCAACAATACCCTGAGTGTGTTGGGTAGTAGCAAGAATACGTTCCGAGTACTGGTTTTGGACTATGGCATTTTCATTTTGCCAATTAAGAGCTGCTTCAGCTGGGGAGATCTCTTTTGGTTGTCCAGAAGGGAGAATAGGTGGTTTAACTTTCCAAACATGACGGATACCATGAGAATCAGGACCATAATCTGTAGGACCAGGAAAATTCTTCACAGGAGAAGAAGAAGAAGAAGAAGAAGATCCTGGAGCATACATGCAACAAGGGGGAATCATAGGAAGAGGTGGTTTGGGTGGTGAAGGAGGTTTACAGACCGGAGGTGGAACATAAGGTGGTTCCGGAAGAGGGTTTCCATATTTTACCATAAAAGGATACCGGGCTTCTGTACTTAAGGGGCCAACTGTGGTATCTCCTGACTCATATCGGTCCCTGAGAATAGTCTGGGAGGACTTTCGCTTAGGGTGATAGAGGTCTTCATCATCAGAATCTTGGAGACAATCATCACAGTCGCAGAGGTCAAAGTATTTGTGACCTGAGACCGGATCAGAAAAATAGTAAACAGGGTTGCCTTGAGCATCAAAAGATTTGACCGGAATCTTTTCCTGTATCATACCCGTAAACTTAGTAGGAAAAGGAGATGGTAATGGTTGTGGAGGAGGAAACCGGATTTCAACCTCACCAGAAGGGTGACGGATGAACTGTGGGTCTGTAGACTGGAGGGGTTCCACCGGAGCAGGCTGCTGGGAAGCCATCTGCTGTTCATAGGCCGTAACCCAAGAAGAGGGAAGGAGACGAAGAAGTTCATCTCGAGAAATTTGTCTTGGGACATGGGTAAGGCTAGGAACATGGTCAGAATCCACTGAGAGGAATAAGGCATCCTCAGAATGTCCTGTAGACAAATCAAAGGCATGGTTTTGTAACCGATAAGCCATTTGATAGTGGATAGTACCAGCTAAGGCTGTAGGGGCAAGGGGAGAACCAGAGATTTGGATCTGGAATTTTAACGCGGTAGGGAGAAGAGGATCTGCTAGGGGAACATTAAAGTTAGGGTATAGGGTAAGGAAGACGGTTCCTGCGTTCAAAGTGGTCTGGATAGTAGAACAAATGGCATGTTCATACCGGAGAAAACGACTGTCAAGAAGAGCAATACGGGAGACCACGGGAAGGCCTTTCCTGCCATGGAAAGTAAGGGCAAATTTTATTGCACCTAAGTGGAGATGGGTATAACCCTGGTTTTGCCAGTCAGGGATGAGAGAAGTTGGGATCTCCAACGTGAACAGTTGTTCCTTATCAGTGGCAGGGATGTGATATAACTCACATCGGGAAGCCTGAACAAGTTCCTTAACCGGAGGGGTTTTCTTCCTAGGGGCCAAAAGGGTTTTCCAGGTAGCAGAAGGGGATGTCTTCTTAGGGAAGACAGTATAAGGGTTCAGAAGAGGAGAAGGGGTTGACGGAATAATTTGATCCTCAGGGAGATAATCAAATTCATAGAGGGACTCTATGGATGAAAAAGATGAGGACCGAGAAGAAGAAGGGGACGAAGAAGAAGACGAGGAAGAACTACGAGAAGAAGTAGATCGTCGGGAAAGAGACATACCGTAAGGAAGGCAGTAATCCAAATCCGAGCAGCATATCCCGTCGGTGAAACTCAATTAGATCAACAGATGCCTAGTCGAGGCCGATCAGGACCCCCGGAGGTCAAGTTCTCAGAGACAGATCAACCTGAGCCGTTACAGGGTATAAAACAGCCACTCCTTGGCCTGAGAACCCATTGCTCAAAGGTTCTTTCTCTGTTCCTCTGAGAACCGAAACTACGGAGTAACCTGCAATAGGGCGTGGCCTAGAACATCAGTTGGACTAAGAGAGGTTCGAACCGAGAAGGGTCAGCCGCCGGAGACGGACCTTAGCCGGAGAAGGGGGAGGGGGAAGGCTCTGATACCATTCTAATCTCACTGGTATTCGTCAAACGGGCTCTGCCCAAATCCATTAACTGAGGGGCTTTAAATAGCCAAGGGAATACAAAGGATAAGGGAGGACATGTGGGACCCAAGCCATGTGTCCTTCACATGGACTTCACATGCTTGTGGGACCGTATGTCGGGGGTGTCGGCATACATACTCCATACACTCAATACATACATACGACATACAGACATACATACTCAATACGTAATACAGGCATACATACTCAATACTTAAGACATACACAAGACATACAGACATACATACTCAATACGTAATACAGGCATACATACTCAATACTTAAGACATACACACGACATACAGACATACATACTTAATACAAACGCAGTCTCAATCTGTATCTGGATCTGACGAGCTGCTGTATGGGTAGAAGGCAGCCTTGTCTATGAGCCAATCGTCATAGGCGTCCATGAGAGGAATAAGACGAGGACAAGGAAGCCGGCCGGTCTGGTGAAGTTCCCAAGCACAATTAACAGTCTGAAGAAGAGGGGCTGGAACTTGATGGGGCTGAGTATTATTGACTTGGCACATGGTATGAAGGAATTGTCGCCACTCTGATCTATGCTGTCGGCGATTGATGAAGAGAGTATAGGGCTTTGTTCCATACACATGATAGTCTGTTGTGTAGTGAATGAAATGGCAGGGGTTTAGGGTATGTGGAGGGTCAGTGATTTGGAGCACTGCTGGAGGTCTATGGAATAGGATAATAGTATGGTGCATAGGGATATCAGGGGAATCAGCTGGTGGGAGAAGAGAGGTGAAGAGATCCAACCAAGTTTCCATGGGAGCAGAGAGTTGTAGAAACTGGAGGATAGGGCGGTTCGGCTGGTGAGGGTGTATAGGATCACACCATCGAGAACACATACCATAAATGGATTGGAGAGGAAAGCTGATGGCGATGGAGTAGGCTGTACATAAATGCCAGAGGATGCATTTATATATGAGGGGTAATTCCTGTAGGTCATGGAAGGAATTGAAGGTGAATACTGTGAGGTAAGGGAAGTCTGGGTGGCAAGAAGAACCAGCAAGAAAGAGGCCTTCTTGTGGAAGGGCTATTCTGAGAAGCTGGATTGCTGTGAGCTTGCTATAGGTAAGGATGGCTTTGTAGGTTAAGGTGTGAAGGATTTCGGGGGGAAGATAAGGAGGGATAGTACAACAGAGGTTATGGTCGGGTGAAGGTTGTGGTGTGGCTGAGGAGGAGGAAGATGAAGCTCCTGGGGTTAAAGGGTATAGGAGTGGGATAACCGAAAAGGTAGAGGATGGTCGGGATAGGAAGTCTGCCAAGACATTTTCTTTTCCTTTGATGTGTTTGATATCAAAGGACCACTTTGAGAACCATTGAGCCCACCGGAGTAG
Source organism: Macadamia integrifolia (assembly GCF_013358625.1). NCBI lineage: Eukaryota > Viridiplantae > Streptophyta > Magnoliopsida > Proteales > Proteaceae > Macadamia > Macadamia integrifolia. Next base: position 520,922 of record NW_024868131.1, read on the forward strand.
TTGATCATTAGGAAGCTGTTTCTGTCGGAACTCAAGCATTCGAGGAAAGCTTGACATATCCAGTTCAATGAGGAACCTGTGTCCAATGAGGTGAAACTGGAATTTTTCAATGCCACGTCGAACTGCAAGAATTTCCTTGAAGGTGGAGTGATAATGGGCTTCAGAGGTTTTGAATGAGCCACTCTTGTAACCACAAACTGTTCTTGTAGAATCAGGGTTTTCTTCTAAGAGAACTGCACCCCAATGAGTATCACTGGCATCTGTTTGGAGAATCCTACGCCCATCAGAAGGAATCTGTAAACAGGGAAGTCTTGTAGTTAGCTGCTTCAAAGTACGAATAGCGGCAGAATGTTCAGAATGTTCAAAGAGAAACATCTGAGGTTTCTTGAAGCACAGCTTCTTAGTCTTCAACAAGCTCCACCTCAGGCGGCAACATCTAGTCGACAGCAGCCTCTTCCTTTGACAGTTCCTAGTATGGCTCCTCAAGATCCTTTTGCCATGTACACTATACCGGCTCCCCCGGTAGCTTCTCAGAGATCTTTCCCCCTTGAAGAATTAAAAGCCTTACAAAGTCAGCAACGAAATCTGAACCCCAGGCAATAGCAACAGAAACAGAAAACCCCAACCTTGGAAAAACCCTCTCCTCCGCAATTCCAACCATATCCTATGGCTGTTTCCTATCCTGCACCCACACCGCCTATCCCAGGCTATCCATCCCCCTTACCTTCACC